>NC_056739.1:821054538-821367038 GCF_019279795.1 Protopterus annectens
CATCTACTGAAAGTGTTATGAGATCTGAAATAGATACCATCAAAAATTTGTTTTTGAATAGAGGCTATCCAGTCCATTTGGTGAGCAATGTTATTGAATATGTGCAAAAAGAATGGGGGAAGAAATATCCCCCTTTGCTGGGAAAATACATTGTTGCTTCAGAAAATGAGGTAAAGGATGATCAAAAATTCGGGAGAGTGTGTGTATTAACCTATACCCCTCACACACATTTTATTTTGGATATATTAAGGGAACACTGGGATATTATTCTGGCTTCCAAGCTTGAACATATAGTGGGGTCCTTGCCAAGAGTTGTTTATAAGACAGGAGCCAATTTAAAGAGAATTTTGGAAAATAATAATAAGGAAAGTGACAAAAAAGATATTTTCAGGGGTACCACCAAATGTGGCACTTGCAAACAGTGTAAACACATTAATGAGGCCAAAACACCAGTCTAAGGGATACCAATAATACATTTATTAAGTTTAGGACAGGGAATTGTAACACCACCAAAGTGGTTTATCTGGCTACGTGTATGATCTGTTCTGCCTATTATGTGGGCAAAACAGAAAGGAATCTTAAGAAACGTATTTACGAACATTATTATCGTATTCAGAAAAAGGACAGCAAGAACGCCCTATACAGGCATATGCTTGAATTTGGCGAGGAACATATATTCCGTTTTGCCATTATAGATCATTTGCAAAGCTCCGTTTTTGGTGGCAATTGGAAAATGCAGTTATCAGCATTAGAGAGCAAGTGGCAGATTTTGTTGGATGCCACTAGGGCACCTGGACTAAATGAGTCAATTAGTATAAAACCATTTTTAATATTGTTCCAGTAAAGTTGAAGCTATATTCTCCATGTGATATTGTCTGTGGTGGTTCAAGTCATTCACCATTACATTATGCATGGGTTGATTATTAATTATTATTATTATTATCAATCTTTATCATTACATTTATTTTTATAAGTACATCAGTACATAATCAAATGCAAAATACAATCTTTTATGGGTTTTTATGAGATTTATATGTATTTTAAATGACAAGGTTTGATATATTTATAAGTGTTATGTGTTGTTTAGTGTTGATTAGTGAGTCAAAATTATTTTTTGTGTATTGTACCTTTAAATGTTTTGGCGCCTTTTTTGAACTACTTCTGCTATTTAAATCCGTGTGGTATGTTGTTCAATGGTTCTGATGAAGACTAGTATATCTAGTTGAAAGCGCTAAACCTTGATTGGAATAAACAGTTTTTATTTTTTCCTGTGCACGAGTTCTGTTGGTTATCCTTGGTCACTTCACCTTACAATTCTAACAAATACTCCTTGACATAGGTCAAATATCAATACAATTGTGTTTGCCATCATGTATGCTTCAAGATAAAATATTCTGATACCTCGTATAGGGCACGGGTTTGGAATTATTAATGCAAATTTGAACAAGCAATATTTGTCGCCTAGAGGAGCAGTAGGAGGTAACTGCAGATGCACCTGGAGACGTCACTCGGATGTAATGAGATATGGGCAGAAATATTGTGTTTTTAATGTCTTACCATATTTACCTTTTTTCCTTTGTACCGTTTCTGGCACAGTGTTGTAGGGGTATACTTTCATTACTGAGCAATTGTGGTGTACATATTAATGATGAGGCATTGACTCCCATCGAGGTAATTTTCATAAAAAAAAAAATTTGGAACAAATGTTCAAATGGAGTTAGCCTGATAGTTTTGTATTAATACCAGGGTTGCCAGCCTGGTTGTCAAACCTTTGCATAGTGCAGTGTAATGAATGACCCGGCTACCTCTGTTATACCTAAGGAAGTAAGGCTGCAACAGAAAGCTGCCATAGTTGACCCTCCCCCATCTTCAGCACCTATGTTTTTGCTAGTATTGGAGGCTGCTGTAACTGCCATCTTTCCCCTTTGTGGTGGAGTATGAGGGGACCTACATTTTCTCTCTTGTGCTGCCCTGTTGTGCACATGTTTTTGAACTCTCTTTTGAAGGTACTTTTCCTGTGTGAACTGTCAGAAGCTGATGAGCACTTAGTGTCTCAGAAAATGTAATTTCAGCTGTGTCATTTGTGAACAAATTTGCCTTCCAACTACAGTGACAGTAGTTGTCATTTTTAAATCTACAATTAAATGTTCACTCTTCTTTCCCACCACACTCCTGAATGCAAACCATTCCTTACTGTAGCTGATTGTTTTCATCTCCTTTCACTGCATCAGCCAGTAGTCTTTCTTTACAACACTTCCTCAGCATTGTCAGGTAGTTGAAAACTGGACTTTCCTACCTCACATCAAGAGTAAAATTGATATGGTTAAAAAATGGCTCAATCTGGATTGATCCACTTCATAGGAAATCACTGTTGGTGCACGAACCACACCAGTTTTGGTTCCTTTTCTCTCCTACTGATTTTTCTTTTTTGTGTTGCAGCCATGGAGATCAGTTTGGGAAGGGTATAAAGGATTTGCCTCCTACATGGATAGTGCAGGGACACTTGAAGTTGAAGGTTTGACCAGTTTGTTTTTATGGATTTGTTTGTTGACTTTTAACTTGAAAAGTAGGCCAAGCAGAGAATTTCCTGCTCACAAAAATAAAACATTAAGGGGAAAAGCCCTTTAAAATACCATGCAGATTAATGTGAAGTGCCCCAGAAGTGTTATAAGTAGTAAAATAAAACCAGTTGATCGGTAGCTGTTAAACATACAGTCTAGGTGGCCATTGAGGGCTCTTGCCCAATTTTCCGGTTGCCTCAGTAGCACTTACTGGTTTAGTGACTTGCACAGACCATAGTGTAGGTGAATGGAGGCTGAGGGAGTGAAATCCTAGGGTACAGGAAGCAGCTTGTTCATAGCTTTAATACTTTGCAATAAATGACAGGCACAGGCTCTAGATAATTGTCACTGTTGATGTGACACCCCTACCCCATGTACGAGAATGGGAAAAGGGAGTTGTGAATTGAAGGATGGGTGGATAGACAGCCTGTCAACCTGCGTGCTTTTTTGGGGGATGTGGGAGGAGAAAATGGTACCCAGAGTAAGATGATACAGACAAAAGAGAGAAAGTGTAAACTATTCAGACAATGACCAGAGTTCAGGATTGAACCCCAGACCCTGGAGCTGTGAGGAAAATGTTAATTATTGAGCTGCTGTACTGTCCTAATAGTGAACATAGAACACAGAAAAGTGAAACCTTAAAAGAAAATGAAAATACTAATTAAATATAGTACAGTGTATGTTCTAGTGGTCCTGAGAATACAGAGGTGTCTGTCAGCACATAAGGTATAACTCAAGCTGGGTACTTTCCCAGTACATAGGGTAGTGTTGCAGGGTAACCTCCAAACATACAGGATATGGTTTATACTCTAGACCTATCTGAGTATGAGTGGTTACCCCTAACATATACCTTGTACATGAATTATCACAGTTGTGACAATAAAGTAATTCTTAATTTTCTAGGAATTACTGTTTGAACAAAGCTTGTGTACTGAGGTTGTGGTACAAAATAGCAGTACAGCAGTAAAACCATGACTGTGAGCAATGGGTGTAGCTCTGTCAGGGCATAGCTAACTGCAGAAGGTGTAGTAATGCACAGACTGCTTGACAGAGATATTCTGCTAAGAGACATAATGCTAAATCTGAGGGAAAAAATACAAGCATAATCACTAAATGCATGCAGATCTACAATCAAACAAAATTCAGGGACAGGAAAATTGCCAAGAGGTGAGCAGAGTTAGGTAAGTTAAGAGAAAAATTAATTTTGGGTAAGAAGTCAGGATTGCAAGTAGTTGCATGATGGATTCCAGTGTATTATGAAATGCAGAACTCCCAACAGTGAACTGGGGAGGACACATATAAGTGGAGTTTAGAAACCTTTGGAATGTCAATTTTGATTTTGGTGCTGACAGAATGGCAATTTCTTAATGATGTTTTGTTTCTTTTTTGATAGCCATTATTCGAAGCCTTACATCCCCCACATTCCTGGTATAGAGAAGTTTAAAGGTAATGTACTGCTTTCATTTGACTTAGAATATTATTACTTTTCCTTTGTGTGTTTGGTTGGCATCTTGTTTTTCATCACTTGCCTATTGTCTAACTGATTTTTGATATAATTCTAATGGGCAGAATAAAAAAAAAATGTATTCTTATCTTGATAAGCTATATGGTACAGACCTCCCTGCAGAATAGTTTAATATTATTTTTTGATTTAGACTAACCTTAAGGACCTTATGAGGCAGGCATTGATACTAATGAGATATTGTTTTTGAGACTGTGACTTGTTTCCCATAGTACACTGTGTGTCCCTTAAAAGATGACAACTTAATGGCATACCCTTGTGTTCATTCACACAGAATGGCAATATTTATAAGGTACTTGTGGAATATATAATGGTAGTGGAACGAACTGTATCACAGTGACACACTCACTGTTATGGGCTGCAGAAGCTGATGAACTTAAGCCTTTTTAAGGAGTAAGACTTGGTTTCAGGTATTGTTGCAAGACTTTTCCACCTTCACTTCCTTGGTCAACCAGAGTATTGTGTTCACATTAGCAAAACCACTGGCAGGAGCCACTCAGAAGAATAAAAACAGAAACAAACTTTATTTTCTCTAGCACCTCTTTTTGTGTGGTTATATATTATGTTCACATTTCATGATGATCCTTTCCGAACTGTTGGGTCCGCTCTGACACTTGAGCTGGCTTGTCTGTTAATAGGAAGCTTGCAGCTTAGAACACCTAGTAGTTTTTTAGCCTTAGTCAGAGCAAAAGGTGACAAGGCTGCAAATGTCAAGACATAAGATTTCTGGCCCAGAAAAAGCCTTAAGTGTCACGAACTGTGTGGTACGAGAACCAGGAAGATGAATTTGTGAGGGAAGATGTGGTATAATTTCATGATTTCAAGTGAATCTAGGATGGTGTGCACTGAATAGTCGAGTACCTCTGCAGTGGTAACTAAGGCGAGCACCAGCTTGTCGTAATGTATATGGTAGTGAAGAAATCATTTGATAGGGAGTAAAATGCAGGTCAATACCAGTTTAGTGTGTGTGTATATGGTAATGAAGGAATCCTTTCATAGGGAGTAAAATGCAGATGAACACCAGCTTAGTCTTGATGTATGTGATAGTGAAGGAATACTTTCTAAGGAAGTAAAATGCAGTCTCGGACAAAGAAATGTCTTTAAACAGTAATTATCCTGTAATTGTGGCCTGACTTTAAGAATACCACCCTGTGCTGCTTACCAGTTAGCTGGCACTGTAAGGAGTTACTTGGTGTAGCTATAATTACAACCTTTCCTTAACTTTCCATTTTATAGTGCTACTTTTACACTCCATCTCTTATCCACTCTACGCTCTGTCAGTTTGGCAACTCTCTTATATCCTGTTACTTCCTGTCTCCTCTCAATTCTGACTGTTCGTTTCCCGACTTTTTGTAATTCCCAAGGCAACATCTTCCCAAATGAATCTTTGAAACATAAATATTTGACACTCAAAAGTGTGAACGTATGTGTACAAGTCCGAAACAAAACGGCAAAAATTGAACTCTGCTGCAGCGCTCTTAATGTTTTTTTTTTCCCTGAAGCAGAGACCCTCTCCTGCACTCCCATAGTTGTTGGCTGAGCTCACAACATCCAGGATACTTGTTTAATTCTGTGGTGACAGTAGCTGGGGAGGAAGAGGTATTATCCCAGATGCTACAGTCTCAGAATTACTACAGAAAAGAGCAGCTCATACTTCAGTGTTGACACATTTGTTAAAGTGCATCAGAGAACTGCCTTGGTGTCATCTTTTTCCTTATAGTTTGTGACAACTTAATTTTCTTTGCCTTTCCTGTTAAGCCTGTTAGAAATGCACTGCACCACTTCCACTAGGCATACATTGCACATTTGTATTCTGCTTTACTTTAAGCCCATATTTGTATGTTGTAATTCATGAACATTTGTCTGCATTTAAGGTGTACTATACATGCCTACCCACTGCTGTACTGCTTGCCTAGGTCAGTGTTTTTAATGCTGTACAAGAAGATCAGAGTACAGTTTTCACTGCCTAAATATGATATGCATGAATTATTTGGCTATTTTTAACATAAACCTACTTTCTTCGTTATCCCAGTATTCCTGTGCACACCAGAGCTCTAAACACAAATGTTTGGTTACACTTCTTTATATTGCCAAACTCATAAAAAAAAAATTGAGCTTACAAGTGCTGCATTTTGATGGTGTTTTTTTCTTATAGGAGGGAGAGCAGCCTGTACTATTTAGAGTTGATTACTCTTGGTCTGCTGTCACTGAATTTCTGAGAAGAAATATTGCTGACAGGTGATATAAAACCTGTCTCATTCTTTCTCTGTGAGGCTGTGAGACTGCAGCAGCTATGAAACCAATAGATATGAGTAGCACGTAATTTTTTATACATCTTCTCATGCAATGAAAAAAAAAACAAGCTTTTGAACAGTGTACACTGACTAGTCATTGATATTTTTATGTATTACTGTCTGATGTGCTTTGTCAGCTGTTTATGGTAACCTAGTTTTAAGTCCTACCTTAAACAGAAAAAAAAGAGCTTCATTCACTAAACACACACACACACACACACACACACTTCCATCTCCAAGCCAGTGAAGTCATCCTCCAGAAATGAAATTAACAAAATTAGAGTGGAAAATTTGAAATAAAATCTCAAATGCCCGTTTGGAAAGAGTATTACCAGCACATTAGTGCTAAAATAGAAAAGGAGACCATCTTCACATTTATCTTGAATGCAAAGTTCATCAGAACAACTGCTAGTATAACCATCACTACTTTTTATACCAAAATTAATTGATAACCCCCAAATATATTTAAAAATAAAAAATACCATAAAAAAGTGTAACACCATTCAGCATGGCAGACATCCTGCACAAATGTGGTAAGTCCTGTTTAGAAGAAACTTCATAAGTAGCGTAATTATCACTTCCCACTGAAGTGAATGCAAAACTATATTCTAAAGTAAGAAAAATAGGCAAAAATAGATGACTAAACTATGGCAGGGTTGTGTAATCCATGAAATATTGACAAATATGGATGAGTGGGAGTGAATGATAGTTGGCATACTACTACATGGAGACCATAAAGCTGTCCACTTGTGTGTCCAGTGAAGGTAAGACACTACATTTGAGCAGGATTCTAGGTTAATTCTTTAGTACATTTTTGTTTATAGACATTGCCACATAACAAATTCTAGTTCAGATAATACGGAAGGTAGCAGTCCCTAGTGTTAGGAGCTTAAACAACAAAATGCCAGACCTGAGTCATTCCTCAACATTGAAAACATCCATATTTGTGAGTGTAGTTACTGAAACCCAGTTCTGGTATAATGATTGTACTCCTTCTGCATCAGGGTTCAGTGCCCGTCAAGCATTTCAGCCCATGGGAAAATTGGGGGGCGGTGTTTGTATTTACTTGGACCCCCCTGTCTCCTAAAAATCAGATCCTGCACAGTGTCGACCTGAAACTTAGTGAAGTCCCAGTGACACCCTGTCCATTATTACAAGTTATAGATCCTAGTATGTGTCACCTCTGAACACGCACACTCCCCAAATAGGTTTGAGCAGTTTACCGTTAAGGTAAATATGCTTCTTATGAGAGATTTTATCTAGCCTTTTGCAAACTGTCTAACTTTGATATCTAGCAGTAAATGTGCTTATGTTTCTAGATTGTGTAAATTCCTGATCTTAGATCACATAGTACCCCTTCCTAACAGATGTGAAAACCTTGGTCTTGTCCTTGTAAACATATCTCCAGCCTGTACTGTTCCTTGTTTCATTTCCTTCTTGATTAAATTCAGCCTTCTAGCTGTGATCTTTTTCTTTCCGAAACACTGCTTTGCAGTCCATAATAATCTTACTGTATTTGTGTTGTTCCAAAACCACCTACTTATTTATTGACTTTTTATGTAACCACAAATGGCACTGTTCCCTAAACAGTCCCCAGCCTTGTACTGCTGCATACTTCTATGAATTTTACTCCATTTTAGATTACTTTGAGATATGTTAGCATCCACCTTAAACACAACAAAGTTCAAAAAGTAAACCAATGTGGTGGCATTCTCACATTAGTAAATTTACAACAAAAGGACAAAGATTCTAGCTATGTATAGTAAGTATCTGCTTATCTAATTTAGAATGGTTTTAAACCAGGTGAGCAAAACCTTGAAGTAGGACAAGTAGGATGTGCGAGACCAGCTATGACCCTAAGATTGTCACTGATAAAAACAGTTCCGTAGTCTTTAAATTATAGTAAGAAATTCAGAAGTAACGCACATTGCTGTACAGATCTTTGTATCAAATTGTGTCTCCTGCTCTAAGACATTTCCAATATCCTGACACTTTTTTTAGTTCTTCCATTTCACATGCTAATTTTACTGTTCTCCCCCTCCCCTCAACAATTACCAATGTAACTCCAAGATCAGGTTCTGTCTGCATTTTCCAGAACCAGAACACTAGCTCTGTGAGTTCTAGTAATATCTGTGACTGTTATGTTCTAATCCCTTCTATAAACCCCCTCAGTCTAGGATTGTCCACAGGTTGTGTGCTAGATGCATTCAGAATAGCCATTGTGTACAACTGCAGAATGCTCCCCCCACACACAACTGATACCAATAATTGTATATAAATTAGCCTCATTAGGATAGTCTGCAAGGATATGGAACATTTAATTTTATAGCTAATAAACCATGGTACAGGAAACCATCAGGCCCTTCAGCCCTACCGGTTTGGATTTGTTAAAGGCAGATCATGTTTTCTTAACCTTGTCAGTTTTTGAAAGTGTTACTGAGGTCCTGGATGAAGGTCAGGCTTCCAGACTACTTATCTAGACCTGGCCAAAGCTTCTGGCACCATCCCCCCCCCCTTGCAGTGCTGTTGATAAACATGCCCAGTTCAGCATAAATCCATATTTAGTTAAATGGATGGCTAACTGGCTTGTTGGTAGAACTGGTGCTATTGACTGTTGCTTGGGGGTATTTCCTTTATTCAGGAGAATACCACAAACAATGCCCCATAGGGTTGTGTCCTGGGTCCCCTCCTCTTTATAGTCCCCAAAGATGGGACACCTAAGTATATGTTGGGTACTTACATGTTTACTGTATCCATGATGGCCATTGGTGCTAAACCAGGAGTGACTTTGCGGTTGTGCATCTATATGCCTGAGACATCTGCTTTTATGGGAAGGCAGAATTCAAAGGACTGTGGGCAACTGTATTTTTCAAGAATGGTGAAAATAATTCGTCGTGTAAAAACAGAGGCTGTACATGTTTAGAAAACGCAGTTACAGAAAGCTCACATATTGTGCAGAACCACAGTGGTGGTGATCTGCGTGACTTGGGCAGTTTGCTTGCTGATTTAAGAAGTTGATATGTTGCCAGCAGTACATTCTCCTAGAGAGGTATATGTAGCACTTGGAAGCAAAGCCTAGGTGTCATTAAGGTGTGATTATAGCCAACAGAAGGGGTGAATCATATGCAGCTATAAAGAAAGATGAGATTTGCATTCGTATTGATTCACAAGGTCTGAATAAAGTGAGAGAAATTGCTTACTGCTGACAAACTGGTGTAAAGAATACCAGTTGCTAAATGTTTCTCAGTTCTAGAAGTAAACCATGTTTTTTGGCAAATAAATCTTGGAGTAAATGCCAAATTGTGCACAGTTAATACACTGTTGGGAAGGAGCAGATTCCTTAGACTTTATTTTGCTAGCATGAATGCTATTCCTAACAGCCCTTGACTCAGCCTTGTAAAACAGGGGGCTAACTAATCCTCTTGTTTCCTGATGTCTTCTAAGCCAGGAAGCTTTTCTCTAAAACTCTCTACTGAAAACACACTGCATAAAATTTGTGGTACATGTTAAATGGTGTAAGTTACAGGGAATGTCAAATATGAAAGCTCTTCAGTATGCAATAGGCTATGATATACTAGCATTAAATGTTTATCTGTAAATGCTAATTTTATACTGCAGATTTATGAAAGAAAATGTGTATTTTATTAGCCAAAAATGACTATTGTTTTCATAAAACAGAGGGTCGTATCTCTGTAAATGTACAAGATAGATCCAAGGCATCTGTGGGAGAATTCTACACTTGTTTCAGAACTTTCCAGTGATATATGACAATAGGGGCATCATGCTGTTTTATGATACTGTATAATTTATGCAGAGTATGCATGTAGTATTTCACAGTGTTAATCTACAAAGCCACTTGTGTTAGATGGCAAGTATCAGTGGCAGCATTTTCTGCTTTAAAGCTTTGTATGAGATGGTACCATTTGTGAAATTAATGCTGTTATGAAACGTAGATAATAGTCATAACTGCTTTACCAAAAATCATGTATATCTCAAAATGTTTTCACATTACCCACCATGTTTTAATGTAATTTTTCTTACTAAATCCCACTGCTTGCATACACCACCCCACTATGACAGTATCACACACTACAGTTTTGCATTAATAATTTAACATAGGAGATGTATCCCATTTTTTCATAACTTTTTGCAAACTGTCTTTAATATAACTCCAGCTCTGCACATACTGTGCTGACATTTCACTTTGCTTGATTAGAAAATCATGCCGGTTTGTATTTGCCAACTTGATGCTTTAAGTTTTAGGTATGCATCTGTACCAACACTTAAGAAATCAGACTTTGAAAACAGTGATGAGTGTACTCATTTCTGGAGTATAGCTAAGTCTGCTATAAAGATATGTACTCTTACAGGATACACAGGTACTCTGCCTACCTGATGACTGCTGTTGGAGGACGCAATGAGTTAAGCCTTGGAACGTGTTGTAAACATAATTAATGATAGTGTGGAGCCAGACAGAAGAAGAACATGACAAGATACTTGAGTGCAGAATAGATTAAGGCAGTATAATTTCAAGTTGCATAAGAGCAAATATAAAATTGGAGTTGCAGTTATAAAATGCATGGGTGATATTCTAATGTTAAAGGGTATGACTGATCCTGAAAATATCTTTGTATTTGTGCAGATGCCATGTCTAGAAGACAAGCATTGTCTTGCAAAGTTTTATAGCGAATATGTCTTAGTTGGTTGTGCTGCAAGAAAGCTGATAGCATTAGACATTGCCTTGTTGTAGAGCTGTACACAAAATCAGATTTTTTGTAACATTATAAATTTATAGCATGCTTTTATTTTGACATGCTGTGTAATCCCCATTCATGATGCACTTGTATCAGCAGTCATTGCTGAAGTAACATCCATTTTATAGCTATATGTTTATAAATCACTAATAACTGAATGGCATTGGAGCTGCTTTATCAGTAACTTATTGTTTAGCGTGTAAATCCAAATACCAACATCAACTATTCTGTCCAGTGCTAATTTCATGTTTGAGTTTAACAACTCATTAAAGAAAAACAGTTAAACATTGAGTTATCTGCAACCTAATTTGGGATCAGGTATTAATTAGTGACCATATTGTTTTACTATCAGTATTTTACAAATCTTAACAACTGGAACCAGTGACTTCTCATCTGGTATTAAGAATCTGCTTTACTAAATAGATACTGCAGCCATTCTATCACCATGATTAAATTCCACCTTAAAAGTCTGTACCCTTTAGAACAAAGAGAAAGATTTTCAAGTCTCCTGCTATATGGCAACTCTCTGATCCCTGCTTCTTGCCTAGTTAAGGTTTACTGGCAACGCTGAAGTGCCTTCAGATGTGAAATTCCAGACATGCAAAAAGAACCATATAATTTGATTATAAGACAAATACAAGCAGTATTGTCCCTAGGTAAAGTAGTGTGAAATGTTCTTCTTAATAAGACCATACCGTTTCCTAGTAGTAAGTTTAGTATGTGTATCAGACTTATAACTTTTGTTTTCTGTTAGTCATCCATCTTTTCACTGGATTTAGTTTTCCACACTAAAAGAAAGTAAAAATCTTCTATGCTGTCTTCTGACAACATATATCAGCCCCAAATAATGGAATAGCCCCTTTATCACAGTATTTATAAGATAATCTTTTTTTTTAAATACCCTAAATTCACTTCTTTGCATCCTTTGCTCTTTCTGCCCTTTTCTGCCATTGCTGCTGAAGTCTTTTATATTTTCCAAAACTTATTCCTGAATTGTTAACTTCTTTCACTAAGTACATCCCTCCTGTATTTGTTTTTTTCCCCACATCCCCCTACTCTTGGTTTTATTTATTTCTAGCTCCATTATACATGTGTTGTTTATTTATTTACTTATTTTAATTTGTTCTATGGGGTAGAGCAGTGATCAAATCTGACCAATTTTAGTTTCATCCTAGGTCAAAAACTGACCAGACAGACAAAATAGGCAAGGATAAAATAATACATAGGTGACAAAAAATACAATAGTAGAATAATGTTTTGGATATATAGTAAATCCAGTGTATTAATGTATAATATGTACAAAAATTTCAAAACTTTTGACAAGTTACAGTAAAATAATTCAGATGTGAAAAGGAGCAAAGGATCTCAGTGGCTGAGTTAGAATGGAGAAAAGAGTTAAAGTAGACCTAAATGATGTTACATCCCTGGTATTTCTAGTAGTACTTCCCTCTATCCAAGTTCTGTTTCTTCGTATCACTATCAGTCATTTAAACAGGAAAACTTCACTAGGATGTTAAACACCTACCATCTCCCACCTACCCTCTTCTAATCTTACCTTACTCTGTTGTATAAAAGCATTCATCAACACTGCAAAGTGAATCCACTTCATTGGGCACCCCTGTCTTGGCCCATTATTCATAGAAATTGCAATACTCCACCAGGCGCTGACTACAGCACATGGATATTATTCTCTGCCACTGCATATTCTTTTAGCATACCCTTCAGCTGCCCATGACTTCATCAGTGATGTAAAGGAGCATATTGTAGTGTCAGCCTCCCCATTTGTTCTACATAACAATGCAAAATTGCTGCTGTTTATTTTTTTCAGCTATCTCCCAGTAATACCTTACTCCTGTTTTCGTAGTATCCTTCAGCACCCTAAGAAATCTTTTTATTTTTACATTACCTTTGTCAGTACTTTACAATCACCATTGCATAACACCGTCTCCAGTTGTTAAATTCTCCTCACTTTTATCCATATCAACTTTAGTACTGTGTGTAGTGTACACTCCTCCCCAATCCCCCTCCATAGCCATTAATTCAAGACATTCACAGTATTTCTTTCAGCCACGGCCTTTATTAAACTTATATGGTGTACCATCCCAACCTGGTACTCGTAATATCTGCCTTTTTCATTATCTCATTTAATCAAGTTTCATCATTTTTCCACATAACATTTCCGCTTGCCTCCTTGTTAACAAATGAGAGCACCTCAACCATCAACCACTACCACAGAAGCCTCCTTATACATTTTTCTGTTTCCAATTGCCCTTTTTTTTTAAATCTGCCTTTTAAATCTTCAAATCTTTCTTTCCCTTTAACATATTTATTTGCAAGCAGATGACTTGTTTTCTCCCTTCTAAGTATTTCTGACATTGTCATATTTCTCATTCTTTCACCTTCTACTACAGCTTTATCTCCTTCCTAAAGCAGTTTCACTTCTGTTTCTCTTTAATATTTGTACAATTCCTTCTCCTCCTCATAACTTCTCTCCCTCTACCCTTAAATAATCCCTTTTATACATTCCGTTAAATGCCACCCCCCTCTCTTCCCTAGGCTAATAATTCCCTCATATCACAAACTGCAGCTCCCTCTCCCCTTCATCCTGTTAGTTTTGCTTATTTTTTTCATGGTTGCCTTTTAAATGCTTCCTCACCCTTATTGCCACCCAATTCCCACTTTCACCAGTGCTAACAGTTATGAGTAAATAACACAACCAGTCTTCATTTATACGCTTCCCCAAAGGTAATGTCACTTTTTTATTTTACTGCCTTCTCTGCTGAAGTCATGAAATTGTAGGGTCTAATCTTTTTATTATAATTAGTATCTCTACAGTATTTACACAAACAGATGTGCTCTTTTGGATAATAATGTGCTTGCACAAGTCACTGTTAAACTTGATAACCCACCCACTCTGATAACCATTGTCATATACCTTCCTGGATTCATTATTATATCTTTTATTTTTATGTTATTTTTCTTTATAGCTATCTCTCAACATTCTTTGTTCCTCATGGTCTGTATTCCTTCTGTCCTTCCCCCTTAAAATGTAAATGTGTCCTTTTTGTTTTGAGTACAAATCTTGTATACAGTAAATGCACCAAGTCACTTTTTAACTTTAGGCACTAATCAAATGCTGTTAGCCTCCTTAAATTACTTTTAAGGCTGTTGACATTCAAGCCTATCACTTTAAAGTCATCCTTTTCCCTTATCCGAATTTTGTTCTGCTTTCCCTTACCCTTCCTTCTGCATTTCTTCACCCCATCACTTATTGATATACTTACTTCACTTTGCCCTTTTTCTCACCTACATTGAATGCATCAGATTCACCATAATACTTTATTCTGCTGTTTCCACAGTTATAGTGCTCATCAAGTTGGTCCATGTGTGCTTCATCAATGTTTTCGTCTCCCCCACTACTTCTTCCTTCATACAAATCTTTCTTATTTTCAGCTTAATCCAGCTTTTGTTCCAGAAGCATTTCATTTTCATTTTATATATCCATTGGTAAAACACCTTAATGTGGACATTCTGCTCCAAAAAGCCCCCCCCCCTTCAGTACGCACCTCACTTTTTAGTACTGAGACTCCTTTGCCCACATTATGCATTTTTGTTTGAATATTCATTTGCTAAATTTGTACTTTCCTCACAAAAAAAACACGTTCTTAGTTGATTTCAGTAAAGTATGGTTACTCTGTTTCTGTTTATATTAATGACGTCAGGTAAATGACGTACCTTTTTATGTTTTATTGATAAGGTAACTCAAGCCTCCCCTCCTCCCCCCAGCCATATGTTTCTGTCATCTGTCCTTTTTGTACCTCATGCAGAATACTGTAACATACTTTTAACCACTTTGTGTCCGTTTGCTGTGTTTTTTGGTACTAAATTTAGTATTCAGTTTTTAACTGCAAATTATAGTAGCTTACTATGGAGTCCTTTCACTATCTGTTGAAAACGGTGTACAGACTTTGTCAGCTCCATTGTTTCAGACATCACAGCCACAAATGGTACTTTGCCGAGGTGAAAAATAGACTAAATATTTTGCACCAAAAAATAAAGGCTTCACAAAAAATGTCTCAACCAGCATATCTGTTCAACATAATCAGTTTTGTTTTTTATTTGCACAACTGTATGCCTGTATAAAAGTGTCCATTTTGTTGTACTCAATTATCATAACTGTTCAACATTACTGCTTCCTGATTCTCCTTCTCATGTACCTGTATCACCTTTCGACTGCTAGTTGTGTGCCCATTCTTGCATAACTACAGTAACTTCATTCTTTCCTTTTTGCTGTGATCTCTCCTGTCACACACTTATTCCCTTGTTGTTATGCATCTTATAATCCTATACAAAGATATAACATTCATCACCTCAGACCATGATGCAGCTAAGGCTCTCCAGGCCAACACTCTCCTACCTCTGTAATAGCTGCTTGCTGGCTTTGATCCCTCTTCATCTTAACATCATTCGTATCTCTTTCTTTGTCTCCTCTCCAGTCATTGCCATCTTGTTACATTGTACATATTCCACCATTGTTGCATGGTACGTATCCCACCATTCCTCTTCCAGGAAGTGTCCTAGATCCCTGTTTTATTGTCTTTTATCTTTTCTTGCCTGACTAAAGTTTTTTTTTTGAATAATAATTATTGATTTTACAAGCTTGAAAGATTACAATTCAAGTGCAAACAAATGGATAACAAAAGGCAGAATATAACTATTTATAATAGTCCACAGCAGTAAAAAGCTAATACAAGTCATCAGTATTTTTCTAATAAATCCCCTAGCCTTTGCCAGTATTTTTTCTGATTAGTAATATTTGGTGTCCTTATGTTTAAAGCTCTTTCTTGCAGACGCGTTTGGCTAAAATAATGAAATCCTTAAAGGACAAAGCAGTTTTACATTTCCAATTGTTTTGTTGTTATTTTTCTAGCCAGTGATAAAATCAACCAAAGGAGAGGCATATGTGATCTGGGGACAACTTCTGGTATTGGAGCATTGAATAAAATGAGAGAATCAGATTTTTAACATTTATCAGTCCTTCGTGCCTGGGAAAGCTTTACAAATCCCTTCCAAAAGGGTATAACCAATTGGCATTTTAATATCATATGAGCCCAATCTGCTTGTGTATCACAGTTACATCTCCCAACATTGAGCTTTCTTTGTTTTATACATTAATCTAATTTTGTCAGGGGTTAAAAAGGTTCTGTGTATAAATTTCCAATTAAAAATTTTCCAGTAAAGAGAGGATGTTGTTTTACAGCTTGACTTTAAGATCAATTTCTTATTATTTGTCGAGAACTCAGATCCATTTAGTTTTGTAGAGTTTTGATGGACAGAGCTGCAAAGAGTGAAAGAACTCCACTATTGTAGTAAAGGTGTACAAGAAAAGCTGACATGTACAATATGTCCTGTTAAATTCTGTAGATATGGTAGTCCGTTGAAGAAACCAGACGGCTATGTGCACTGTTATTGATTCTATGGACTTAAATGTTGCATTATTAAAATGTCTTTTTTTCACTGTTTACAGGTTTTGATATAAATAGCATATAGTGTTGAGGTCAATTTACAGCAGTCCATGTGATGTAATGCATAGTATCTCTTAGATACATTTTGTAGTGCTAAAAGCGTTGATGTTCAATATGGGGTAGGTACCTTAGCATATTATGTGATACATAAAGGTTGCAGAGAATTCATTTTGCAGTGTAGGTGTTAAGCAGCATCTTTAGTCTGTGTCGTGTATTACCCCTTCTAATATGACGCCCTGCTGTCCCTTACATTTCAGACTTCTTCAAGATAAGCATGTGCAGGCTATGCAGGGCTGTGTATGCAGTCATGATTACAACTAGTAGACGTCTCCTCAACTTTTAGTTCTGTTTAGGGTTTCTTCTGTGTTCTGCATTCTACTTACTTAGGTTTTGTATGTGCAAGGCCTGCAAAGATGCATACAGACATGACCCATATAACCACCTCCTCTTTCATGATATCTCATTTGTAATATTCGTTTTTTGGCCTTAAGGGTTCCTGTCCCTCAGGATCTATGTTTGTTGTTGTTGTGTCTTTCGGCTTTTCCCGGTTAGGGATCGCCACAGCGGAACTCTGGTCTGCTAATGATTGGCAGTAGATTTTTACGTGCCGAGTTGCCGGCCCTGACGCACAACCTTCAATAAAGGTACGCCCATTCACACATGTCTCCACACAGAAGACGCTCTAGCTGAGAATCGAACAGGACAATGTCTTACTGTGAGGCGACAAAGCTACCGCAGCACCACAACCGCAGTCTCAGGATCTGTGTTTGTAAAATGAGTAATATAGGTTCATAGCTATTTACTAGGCTATTGATCTGTGAAGATTTTAAGAAGCATAGCCTTACCTTCACATTAGTAATTTATAGCCCTCGCGTTCTGCATATAAATAACACAGAGTTAGAATGAACAAAGATATGTTGGGACATTTACGCATCTCCCCTGTCCTTGAAAGACAAAGGTACTAAACCAGGGATGAATTTGTGGTTACCCATCCTTACATCCAAATTATATTTGAACAGAGTAAGAGAAGTACTTTATGTGGCTTTAGATTATAGTTCCATAGAAATGGCTTTCCCTGTGATACAAACCTATCCCTCCAACTTGTTCTGTTTGCTTTGCAGAAGAAATTGAGATCCCTTGAGTGGGTGTTTGATACCATTATGTTTGATTGACTTACAAATGTGTAATAGGTCTGACAGTGCTGGGTCTATTGAAGTTCTGTATGCAAGTCAGAGGTCACCTCTCAGTAGCCTATATGATATCAAGAAGATGGACAAGGCTGTGAGACGGTCTGCATAGTTTTCATGATTTAGGCCCTTGATGATTTTTTAAGTGAGAGGCATTGGTTCATAACAGTTGTGACAAGTATTTGGACAGGTACATAACGAAAGGGATATTATATACTCAACGATAGGCCCAGTAAGTGCCAAGCACGGTGGAATAATTACAGTCCTAGAGCTGCACGCAGTTTCATTAGATATAAGCTGTGCAATGAAAAGGGACTTCCTTACATCAGTGTATATGTGATTATCAAAGGACATTTTATCTGCATAGCCTCCCATATTCCTAACTACAGGATCACTTTCCAGTGGTGTGTTGTCAGTGTGCTAGTTACAAGGGCTATCATACTTACTGAAGACTACAGTTGTAAACTTCTTGAGATTCGGATTTAGTCCATATTTTTGACATCAACTATTTGTTTGAGACAGACTCTCTTGGAGGATCTTGGTTTCATTGGGGGAATTTATGGTACCATTAAGTTTGTAGCCACAGACCCTTAACATTAGCTTTGACCTCTGAGAAGTAAATGCCAAAAAGAAGTGACCCAAGAACTGAACACTGTGGTACATTGCTGGTGACAGGTCTTTTGGAGGAGGTGTAGCCACCAACCCTAACTTGCTGAGTTCTGTTTTTGAGCCAGTTTGCTATTCAGTCAGTAACATAGGGATTGATATTTAGCTGTGAGAGTTTATATGCGATACCCAACTATTGGATGGTGTTGAACACTTTTGCTAGGTATAGATAATAGATTGGTATACAAGTATATGGATTATTTGCAGTCTGCAAAGATGTCATTTAACTGTACTCCTATTTGTCACTTACTGTACTCCTATTGTAGTGCCTTCCTTTTTATAATATCCCATACTTCTAATTTTCATCGTGTTTCCATGCCTATAACTCTGGGGGGAAAATTACTTCCCCCAATTTTTTTTTTTTTTTGCTGTGTACTTGATATGCATATTGTTTAAACTACCTCTTAATATATATCTGCATTTAATTTTCCTTTAGTAGGTTATCCATTAAATTGTTTTATTTCTTCCTACAGGACAGGTCATGCATAGCCAAGATTACCGCTTCCCAGAGGCATTTGCTGGCAAAAATGTTGTACTACTTGGAGCAGGGCCATCTGGTACTGACATTGCATTTGAACTTTCTGCCATTGCCAAGGCTGTAGTTCTGAGTTACTCCCAGCTTTCTCTTCCATTTGTGTTGCCCTGTAATGTTAGCTTGGCTCCTGGTGTGGATCATTTTTTGGAGGATCGAGTTGTGTTTCTTGATGGGACTGAACAACTTGCTGACATATTTATGTTCTGCACAGGTTACCAGTTGTTCTTCCCATATTTGTCCCAGGAAGTGGGCCTGCAAGTCCAGGAAAGTATTGTGCCACCATTGTACAAACACATTGTATGCGCCAACTTTCCTTCTTTGTTTTTTATTGGCATGTGTAAGAAAGTCTGTCCATTCCCACACTTTCATTGCCAGATTTTGTTTGTACTTTCTATCCTAGATGGGTCATATGTTTTGCCATCTGAAACAGAAATGAACAGCACTGTGGAGGAAGCATACAAATCCTTTATGAGTCATGGGACAAGTTTGCGTCATTTTCATACACTTGGCAACCTTCAGTGGGACTACCATGATGATCTTGCCCATTTGGGCAAGTTCAGTCCTTTGCCTGCTTTTATTCAAAGTATTTATTGTGCAGTTAAAGAAAGCAGGGCAAAGGACTTTGCTAGCTATAAAAATGACAACTACAGAGTTATTAGTGATGGTGAATGGCTATTGGATGTTAAAAATGACCTGGAAACTGCTGGTAGCCATTATAGGAAGACACACAGTGCATCACATTTTCTACTGATGACTGACTTTATGCACTGGTTTGATATGGTATTTTGTCAGCCCCCAGCTCTGTTCTAGCTGTGTGACCATTTCATTTTTCCCCCGTTTAAAAGGAACCCTAAGCTGTGTAAAGTCACACATTACCCTCCAGGCATCCTTACATTCTAGAGCATTTTCTGAAAGATCAAGTTAAAAGACGTAAGCCAAACAAGGGAAAATGTATTGGAAAGGTGCAAACAGCAATGCTTTCGGTAGTCTCTACAGTGATAACTGTTCATGCATTCACAGTTTTTATATCCGTATTGTAATATATTTATGTACTGTTTTATAACTGGAAATGTGGACTAGGCTGAAGACCTTTTTAGTCATTGTTCAGTCACAGGCATGCAAACAGAGTAAGAACAGATGAGTAATGCACATTAAAGCTGTATACCCACAGAGTAAACAAAATGACTGGTGTACAGGATAATTACATAAGAGAATTTAAAACATTTTTGTTTGAACATTTATACATAATAAAACAACTTAAATCTACATGAATAAGCAGTTAAACTTAAACTCAGTGTTCATACCAAGAATTGTATTTTCTCAAGTTTCACAAAGAGCTTTTCCTGTTTTTGAAACTGTACAGCCTAGATATATAATCTTGAAGCACTTTTGATCAGATAGACTTGAGATTTTCTCATGGTAGCAAGAAATTTTCTGAATGTTTAAATATGTACAGAAACATGAAACAATATGCTTATTAATGTAGATAATGTAAAAAAACTGAATATTTCTCAGGTAGTACAACTTGAAGTGCAGGTGTGAGTGACTGTCTTCTTCAGCATTATCTGACATTTCGTCAGACACAGTACAGTAATTTGTAAGTCATTTGGGTTTGGAAAATAACGTGCACATGAGTGTATTCCATATTTTTATATGATTATATTTCACCACATCACAGTCTCACTTAATCAACATACACTACATTGACCACAGGTAGTTGAAATTCAGTCAATTAAAAAAAAAGGGGGCAAGCCCCTACACAACTAACTAATTATAAACCATTTCCAGTATAATAAGATAATGGGGGCAAGGGCAAAATTCCACTCCCCACTGTGTAGCAATCCTGAAAAATAGATGCCAGCATCCTGAAAAGAACAGGCAATTCAACAAAACAATCCTCCTAACTAAGTGCTTGATGTGAGGAATGTACAATGAAACACAGTGAACCCCTGCACGTTTCCTATCAAATAAATAGTGATGTCTCCATTATTCCGTATTACACATGGACAGTGACGGTGTTTTTCTGTTTCCCACAGTGACATTTCATGTCACACCCATCGTTAACATGTAGTTCTTTCAGTTATGAAAGTATAAATGTGAATATGAAAATGAGTCACAAGTGACAATGATCAACAACTCAACTGTAAGACATTCTCTAGTAACATTTTAGTGCCATTGTGGTACTTACACATTTCCCTTTCATATGCAGCCTATTATTAATTGATAAATCACTTAGTTAAAGAAATCAGACCCTAAAAAATGTCAAGATGCTATAAGAAGCTATGGCTGTTACATGAGTCTACATAAATGCTCTTTAGGCATGAATGGGTTAAATGCTGTAAATCATGCTAATTAAATTAAATATTTTGTACTGCTGTTTCAGGGATGGAACATTTGATGTCATGTCTGTTCATTTGACTGAATAGAAACCTCCAGGGTTTATCTGTAGTTGCTAAAACTGCTGTGGTCTTAACAGAATGGCTTTGTCATTTGGCTGGATACATGGGCGCCAGGACCATAGAGCGAGGGGGAGAGAGCACCCCTCACACTTTTAAAGCTGCAAGAAGACCTGTCTCTTGGCTTACCAGAAAAATGAAGGAGAACCTAAAACACGGATTCCCACGTGTGCATCGCATGCTAAAGCGTGGGCGGAAGTAACTAAATATGCTAACATGGATTTAAACACAAGCACAGACAAACTAACCTGCTTAGCCATTCCTTATCAGTAAGGAGATGATGTTTTTGTGCTTCTCGGTAGAGTTTCCAAGTGCTGCTGATTAGTAAGGAGATTTAGGTTTTCCTCTTAGTACCGCACACATTGCCGTGTAGTCACTCCAGAAGTAATCCAGCTTGTTTCTTATGTGTTCATCATGCTTCTTATGCTGTTTGTGTTGTGGTTTTCCTCTTGCCGCTGCTGATCAGTAAGGAGATTTAGTTAGTATTCTGACTTCTTTTCAGTAAGGAGATTTAGTTAGTGTTGTGGTTTCTTTCTTAGAATATCGCATGCATGCCTAAAGGTACTGAGCCAGATCCAGCACCATCTTTACTTCCTGTTAGGTCTGGTGCATAAGCTTTGCTGTTTGTTTAGATTAAAGTGGGGGGGGGGTGGTGAACCAGAGATGTATTAGAAAGAATATGAAAAGGGCAAGCTAGCACAGCTTTAAAAGAAAAAAAAAAGAGAGAGAGAGGTGGCAATCTGTTCACTTGTACTCATGGATTAGGTATTTGAATGTGAATGCTCTTGCTTTAAAAAAGAGCTGTGGTTTATTTCTGTGTTGGTTCTACAGGAAGTTGATGAGAAATGTGGCCATCTGTGTTTGATCTCTGGGAAAAAGAAGTCTGCTTGAGTTAGAGGATGTCGTGGGTCACTTTTGTTTTGGATGAGGTATGTCCTCCTCTTCTGTTTTATGTATTCAGAGGTTTTCTCAATAGAAGATCTGAAGTAGTTAACTTCATTTGATCATCGACCTGTGGGTATCGGATCCGACCTGGATCTGAGCCGGCAGCTTTCCAAGCTAGAGATCCGAGCTCCAAGCTCCTCCCCCTTACCCATAATACCCTGCTACCTCTTTCCAATCCTTAGATCTCATTTGCCGCAGCTTTGTCAAGCACGAGTTTTTCGAGCTCCTAGCATTTAGGAGATTTGTGGGGTTTTTTTTGTCAAAATCTTTCTTAGTTTTTTGGTATATGTGGTTAGTTTAATTTCATAGTTTAAACCCCTGAGATTTACCATTCCCTCATAGTTTAAAGCCTAGTCGGCCTCCCCTTTTCCCTTGGGTGTTTGTGTGGGCACGTGTGTGTTTTTTTTGTGTAGAAATCATGGCCAAGGCCCCAAAGACCATCTTTTCTAAGTGCACTGAGTGTGGCCATAAGCTATCCCCAGCGGATGGCCACACTCAGTGCGTCCTCTGCCTGGGGGTACCACATTTGACCTTGGGCTGCCAAATTTGCACAGCCTTTAACCCCCGGGCCCTGAGGGATAGGAGGAATAAGCTGATTCTGGCGGGTCTCCTACCCACGGAGTCGCCTTCTTCCTCCTCTCCCTCTGTGGCTACAGCTGCGGCTGCTCAGCCTGCTGTCCCCTTTCCCCTGGCTGGGACTCAACCTCCCAGTTCTTCCCAGGGAGAGAGGGACACTAAAAAAGAAAAGAGAGAGAGGAGAGGGAGAGAAAGAGAGAGAGAGGGAGAAAGAGAGAGGGAGAAAGAGAGGACTCAGCCCCTTTGGCCCCGCCTGCCAAGCAGCTCTCCTCACCCCAGAAGTTCTCCGAGGCTTCCTCCACTCGGCTCCATTCTCCACGCTTCTCACCAGAGCTGGAGGAGGAGGCCCGACCATCTTCAAAGTCGTCGCGGTGGCCTCCTCTAGGTTGACCTGTAGCCTCTCTGACGCTGATATGGACCGGGTGATGCATCGTTTTCTCCAAACCCAACTGCAGATGGGAGTGCTGCTGCCTCCTCCCCTCCGGGGGGGGGGGGAGTTCAGCCCTAATTTCTGCCTCGATAGCTCCTTCTCCGATCCACTATCGGGTTTCAGAGCCTTCGGATCCGAGGAGTCTCGGAGTCAGGGAGTTGGCGCCAATGGTTATCGCTGCCTCTACGCCATGCTCTCCAGTTTGTCTGATCCTTTTTCAGATCCGAGCTCTCGGGGCTGAGAGACGTGCATCAGATACAAGGGGGCCAGTGTGTCTTCGGCTCCATTTCGGTCGGAGCACACTTCCGCTTCGGCTCCGATGCTGATCCCCGCGCCGGATCCGAGGATGTTAACCATGGAGCCCAGAGAGATTGGTTCACCCTCTGCTTTCGACGTGGTGGAGAGGGTCCTCTCGAGAGGTTTGAAACCCTCTGCTCTTGCTTTGGATTCCGCCCCCACTCCCTTGCAGCTGGGCTTGTCTTCCATCGTCCAGTCCCAGGGACAGCCTGCGTTGACGCCCCAGCCCATTCCACTTGCAGAACACGACCCTGTTGGTGAGCCCTTCTCGGACAGTCCCACCGAGGAGGCCCCTCACAAACATAAGTGTAAGAGGAGGCACTTGGACTCCCCGGAGTCCTTCACGGAGGACACCGATTTGGAGGAAGGGGAAGGTTCCCCCAGGTCACCCCCCGAGGACGTCTCCTTTGGAGACATTATAGAAATGCTTCGCCTAAAGGGAGGGGTGGTCAGCCCAAAAACCTTCCTCGGATGAGTCTGTGTTCCTGGAGGCGTTCGCAGGCCCATCTACCTCTTGGGTGTCCCTTCTGGCCGACCCCCTGGTTGACCGCATCACTACCAGGGCATGGAAGGAAGCGGACACTGTAGAGCCAATCCCCAGGAGGCCAGATAGGATTCTTAGTCCCCCTGTGGATAGGATGGCTTGGAGTAAGGGTTCCCCGGGAGATGCCATGGTGGTGGCGGCAGCCACCAAGAAGGTACTTGCCCAGGATAGTTTCTCGATCCATCCCCCTGATAAGGAGTCTCGGACGATGGATCGTATCAGGAAGCGGATGTTTGCTTCAGCTAGCTTTTCCATAAGGGTGCTGAATTATTTGGCCCATATAATTAGACTTCAGCGGGATCTGGTGAAAGAATACACTGAGTCTCCCCCTGAGTCCATGTCGGCCGAGGACAAACAGACTTTCTCAACTCGCATGGCCACTCTGAAATCTGTTTCAAACACGTCTATGCGGCTACTTTCCCATTCTACGGAGGGGGCCACTAGAGCCAGCGGGTCCGGCATCACCTTAAGGCGCCACACCTGGCTTCCGGCTTT
Source organism: Protopterus annectens (assembly GCF_019279795.1). Taxonomy (NCBI): domain Eukaryota; kingdom Metazoa; phylum Chordata; order Ceratodontiformes; family Protopteridae; genus Protopterus; species Protopterus annectens. The sequence goes on from NC_056739.1 coordinate 821,079,326, forward strand.
GTGACTATGCGGAACCTTTCAAGGCGTCCTTTGTGAACGCACTCTTCGATGGTTCTACCCTGTTCGGGAAGACCGTCTGCGACACATTGGTTCAGAGCGAAAAAGACTGGAAGACGCTGTCTGCTGTTGGAGTCTGCTTCTTGGCTCCTCAAAGGTCCTTTTCCAGGAACCAGACAGGACAAAAGAAGATGTGGTTCTGGAAGTCTCAGCAGTCCTGCTACGCTCCGGACCCTTCATCCTTCAGAGGCAGAGGGGGACAAGGTGGACGCCGGCCCAGAGGAGGCAAAGGGGGGCCGAAAAATTCTGGGTCGTGGGAACCTTTTTTTGACCGACCCACACAGCAGCCCTGAGGGGTTGCCTGACTGCTCCTCTCTGGAGGTAGTCGGGGGGGGGGGGTTTCGAAGCACTTGGCCCAATGGGAGTCTATCACAACAGATCTCTGGGTGATTCGAATAATCTCCAAAGGTTACTCAATCCCTTTCTTAAACCTGACTCCTCAGTCGAGGCTCCTCCCTGATGTACCACCCAGTCAGAGGGAGGCTGCAGCTTTAGAGGTAAAAAAGCTGCTAGAAAAAAGAGCCATCCAGCACGTCCCCCCAGGCCAATCCGGGTTAGGCAATTACTCCAGGTTCTTTTTTTGTGCCAAAGAAGATGGGGGACTTAGGGCCGATCCTCGACCTTTCAACAATGAACCTCTTCATTGCCAGGGAGAAATTCCGGATGGTCACGCTTCAAATCCATTCTGCCCCTTCTGCAGGAGAAGGACTGGATGTGCTCCATAGACCTCAAGGATGCGTACTATCACATTCTCATGGACAGGCGATCCAGGATTGCTTTCGGCTAGGGGCCAGTCATTACCAGTTCAGGGCCTACCCTTCGGCCTCACCACAGCCCCCAGGGTGTTCAACAAGGTTATGGCAGTTGTAGCAGCCCACCTGGGACTTCAGGGAATACAGGTTTTTCCTTACCTAGACAACTGGCTCCTTACCATCCCCACCAGGCATCTACTCTGCTTAGCCAGGGATTGCTTCCTACTTCTAGCATCCCAACTGGGGATCACCATAAACTTCAAAAGGTCATCCCTTCAACCAGTTCAAGTCTTGGAGTTCTTAGGGGCCAGAATAGACACGCTTCAGACCAAGGCCTTCTTGACATCAGACAGACTTCGCAGTTTGACCTTACACATTTTAGCCCTTCTTCAGTCACCTGCCCCATCAGTGGAGTTAGTCCTGAGAGCTTTAGGGTCCATGGCAGCAGCAATCAATCTCACGCCCTTAGCTCGCTTGCACATGAGGGTTCTCCAGTGGTCTTTGCAGGTTCAGTGGTCCATCCTTCACCACCCGTTGGACTTGCCGATTCCTCTCAGCAGAGTTTGCAGAAATTGCCTCATATGGTGGCTCCAATCTCGAGAGCTTCGGGAAGGACGACCGTTTGTTATGCCGCAACCCCAAGCCACTGTGACCACGGACGCTTCTCGCCTTGGGTGAGAGGGAGCATTACGCGTGCAGAATTATCCAAGGTATGTGGACTCAGACAGAGACTGTTCTGCATATTATTGTTCTGGAGATGAGGGCGGTGCTTCTAGCGTTGCAAGCCCTTCATGCCTTTCTCCCTCCAGGGTCTATTGCAATTCAGTCATACAACATGTCAGTGGTCTGGTACATCAACAAACGGGGGGGACCAGGTCTTACTCTCTTTGCCGAGAGGCCATGAGAGTTTGGGATTGGGCAATATCCACCAACCATTTTCTGTTAGCAACGCACATTCCGGGTCGGTCCAACATCCTAGCAGACAAACTGAGTCGAGCTATCCTCTCGCCTTACGAGTGGTCTCTGAATCCCTTAGTAGCGAAACAGATCTTCCGCAAGTGGGGTCAGTCTTGCTGCGATCTCTTCGCATCACCTTCCAACGCGAAGTGTAGCGAGTTTTTCGCTCTAATTCCCCCTCCGGGAGAAAGCCCCAGAGATGCTCTAGTTCATGCTTGGCCACCCAGACTTCTTTATGCTTATCCTCTTCTTCCGTTGATGACAAAATTCTTACAGGAAGTTCGTCGGTTGGGGAACAAGATTATCCTCATAGCCCCATTCTGGCCTCATCAAGCCTGGTTCCCGTGCCTACGGTCTCATCTTATAGCTCCTCTCTGGATTTTGGATCCCATCCAGGATCTGATATCTCATCCTTCGAGATTGAAATCCCCAAATCTGGCCGATCTCAAGCTCTCAGCTTGGTTGATCCAGTTCCATTAGTTGCTAGGGCTCTCGATATCTCGTCTGCAGTTAGAGCTATCCTGGTAGCGGCGCATAAGCCTTCTACCAGGAAGGTTTACAATAGTAAATGGAAGTGGTTTTCCATTTGGGCGTCTCATAGAAATTTGGTTCCTTTCACTGCTCCCATCCCAGCAGTGCTCGATTTCCTATCTCATATTTTTCAGCAAGGGGCCAGTTCTTCTACTGTAAAGGTTCAAATTGCTGCCATCTCCCATTTTCACATTGGAGACAATCTCAATCCCCTCGCTTTCTCCAAGATTTGTAAGACTTTTCTGAAAGGTACGTTTCTCTTGAGACCTCCTGTTAGAAACTCCGTCCCTCCTTGGGATCTAACCTTGATCCTTCAAGCTCTAACTGGACCTCCTTTTGAACCTGCAGCCTCTGTTGATTTGAAATTCTTGTTCTGGAAAATTGCCTTTTTGGTAGCTATTACCTCAGCTAGAAGGGTGTCAGAGCTACAGGCCCTCTGTATTAAGCCCCCGTATTTTGTTTTCCATAAGGACAGGGTCTCTCTCAGGACTAACCCATCTTTTCTACCTAATGTGTCCTCCAAGGTGAACATCAATCAGTCCATTAATCTCCCAGTTTTTTCCCCTAACTATCAAAACAAAGGGGAGTACAAACTTCATTTGTTAGATGTACAGTTATGTTTTTATTTACATAGAACAGCTGCCTTCCGCAAGTCTGATCAGCTCTGCAAAACCCTTCTTGAGTAAGCCAGTGTCGAAGGTGACTCTGGCCAGATGGATTTCTAATTGCATTCTGCTCAGATACAAACTATCTGGCCTGCCAGAGCCTGTAGGCATTCTTGCTCATTCTACCCGCTCTATGGCTACATCTGCTGCATTCTGGTCTACAGTTCCCTTGGATGACATTTGCTCTGCGGTTACTTGGGCATCCTCTCATACCTTTATCTCTCACTATAAATTGGATTTAGTGTCTAGAGGAAGGGTGGCTTTTGGCTCTGCAATGCTCTGAAATATCCTTCCTTGAGGACCTCCCAAGTTTTTTGGTAGCTGGGGACTCTGTCCCACAGGTTGATGATCAAATGAAGTTAACTACTTCAGATAAAGAAGTTATGTACTCACCATAACATTCCATCTGAGTAGGTAACTTCATTTGTCAGTAACCAATCCTCCCTCCTTCCCCCTAACCTGGTTCTTTGATTGCCTGTACCCTAGGATGTTTTTTCAGGTCCTTTGTTAATCCTTAGGTTAGGATTCTTCAGGTTGTTGTTTTGTCTTTGTGAGGTTATATAGGTGGGCAAACGTGATCTGAGGATTGGAAGGAGGTAGCAGGGTATTATGGGTAAGGGGAGAAGCTTGGAGCTCGGATCTCTAGCTTGGAAAGCTGCCGGCTCGGATCCAGGTCGGATCTGATACCCACAGGTTGCTGACAAATGAAGTTAGCTACTCAGATGGAACGTTATGGTGAGTACATAACTTCTTTTTATTTAAGTATTTGACATTTCACCCATTTTTCTTTGGTGTAAGCAGTAGTGTTCTACGTTGTACAGCCTGATGGTCGAGACCAATTTGTTCATTTTTAAAACAATCTGTGACCGTGATTAAGGTTGGGAATATCAGTGAATCTCAGTAATTGATAATGCTGTGCCCATTATTGTTGTAATGGAGAGAACAAGAAGGCAATCAATGTGTGAAAAACAAAAAGTACTGCTCGATGGCTATTGATTTGGCTTGCTACGGGTGAAATATGTCCATATATGCATAAAATAAATGTTTTTGCTTGATAGTTTTGTTCACTTCTTCCTAAGATGTGTATTTTTGGCAAATTGTTGAGGATTGTAATCATTAAATAGTGATTCCATGTCCTATAAAAATGTAAGTTTTAATGCAAAGCTTGTTATTCTATCAGGTATATAAATATGTATGAGCAAGATTTGAACTTTGTCCCTGATTTTTGACCCATTCTGCCTCATCATTTTTTGGATTTGTGCCTGCCTGTTGAGCTAAGATGTTGAGACTAGCTATGTTCACCTTCATCAGGAGCTGAAGTCAGTAGCCCATAGAAGGTGGTTACCTTTTTGGGTGGAGGCAGGTTGTGTGGGAAACACAGGGTTTTTATACTAACACTGTTGAATGGTCACTGATGTGGCATGTTGGGGGGAGGTGAGATTGTGTGTGCTGGCAACAAGTTAAATACACAATTACTGCCTTTCATTTTCTTTACAAGCAGACAAGCAAGAAAAATTGCCAGGCTGTGTTTCAAAACAGAGAGCATTTGTTGAATGATCAGTGACATATGGTGCACAATGAAATGAGCCAGTGACGTCCCCATGTGATTACCTCTCACTGGTTTACAGGGCTTTCTTAGATCCAATCCTGATGAATCTGTTGTACATGTGCAAAACAAGCAGCAATAGAAGCCCTAGATCCAGGGATCTGAACTTCAGTTATGACATAAACAGAACATGCTGGAGAGAGATGTGTCCCAAAGTTTCCCTGCACTGTGCAATAGACTCCCCAGCCATGTAAAACAGAGTTCATCCCTTACCCTATTCAAACAAAACCTTGACAATTGGGTAGGAATACTAATGGAATTACTTGATGTTATTCTTCTTCTCATTTAATAGTGATTTTTTTCATCAAACAAATGGAGTGGCAATGGCCCCCAGCTATGCCAGTGTGTATATGTATGGGTGGGAAACCACTCGTATATCACATAGCAAGTACCAAAATAATATAGTGGCATTGTATCATTTTATTGAAGATGTTTTCTTAATTTGAAGAGGACATGAAGAGGTCTGATGTGAATTTAAGACCTACATCAACAGTGTGTGTACTTTTTTGGAATTTACCTGCCAGTTTAATTTAACAACAGTAAATTTCTTGGATGTAACTGTCTTTAAGGACAAGAGCAAATTAGGAACAAATATTTTTAAAAAAGAGGTTCAAAATAATACGTACTTACATTATAGTAACATGCACCCCAAAAAGACCAAGGAAAATATAGTAAAAGGACAGTTGTTAAGGATTAGTGACCTGACAGAAAGGGAAGAAGATTTTGGTATAGAAAGTGACAATTTTTATGAAAAACTTTAAAGAGGTTATCCAAAAATATTAGTCACAGATATTAGAGCTAAAGTTTCAACTCAGAGAGGCACAAGAAACAGAAAAGAAGGTAGAGTAAATAAAAATAAAAACAAAGTGAGAATGCCTATTGTGAATAGTTTGGACTCGGGGAGAGTAAAAGAAATAATAAATAATTGGAAATTGTTTGGAGGACAAACTGAGTTACTACAAACTATAGGCATAAGCCTCTCTTTACCCAAAAAGAGGGAAAAGTTTCAAAAACTTATTTTCAAAGTAAGTTGACTATACCTAAAGTCAAGTCAGACAGAAATAGAATGGTTAAGTGTTACAACTGTAGTATGTGCAACTATTTGTTCATGGAAAAGACAGAATGTACTCTGAATAATGTTAAAATAACTGTCAATGGGGTCTTTTCATGCAAATCTAAGTATGTAATTTGTCACTTTTTGCTTAGAATGTAAATCTTTTTATGTAGGAAGAACCACAAGAGAATTGTACAAAAGAATATATGAACATAAATATGCAGTTTCTATTGGGAATGAAAGGAATGTCCTGGGGAAGCATTACAAACATGGTTCATGCAAAGTTAACTTTAAATTCCTTGTAGTGGACAGTTTAAAAAAATGTAGAAAATTAATTTAATCCAGAAGATCACTTGGGGTGGCTGGAATACAGTTGGTAGATTAGACACGATGCTTGCTTACCCCCCGGTCTGAACGATAGAAAAAAAATTATTATGTATCTTTAATGTAAAGGGTTAAAACACTAAGTATGTGGTCATGTGACTTTTAAAGTATTTAAGTGTGTGTTTTTGAATGTTAACTTCCAGTCTGAAGAAGTCTTATTACAGATGAAAGTGCTTACTGGAATTATTTACTGTAGAATTGTCCTTGGATTTTATTAAAGCAGCTTGATTTCCTTTGGTTTAGTTTTTTGGTTTTGGATTTCAGTCTTAACCAGCTTTTAGCTTACTGTTTGATTACTGCTCTGAATTACATATTTGTCCTTATCTTAAAATGTAGTGCCCCCCACTAAGCCCTCAAAAAGATTCAAATATTTTTTTTTTCAAAAGTAGGAGTTGGTTAATTTGGGTTGAGACAACATACCTGAAGTTTCAGTCACCTGATAGGACAGCATGTAGGGCTTACACCTTGGTGCACCTCTGGTGTGAAGATGTAAGAAATGAAGTCTGTCACTTAGAACATTGAAAAGGAGCCATATGGTAGTGCAGAATGCATTTATCTGGTTGACCTTCTTATTCGAGCACATTCTCTGCAGGATCCTCTGCAGGACATGGAATTCACAATGCTTCTGCTTTGCAGCATAGACTTCACCCTAAATCTAAAGAAGTCCATTCTGATGCCTTCTAAAATCCAGTTGTTTTTGGGATGCATAATTCATATTCTTAATATAATGGCTTTTCTTCCTCCTCCCAAGGACCTCTCTTGGTGACTGCTTTCTTTCAGGCCCTTCTTGCTTTGCACAAGACCTCAGCAAGACAGTTTCTACAAGCCCTGGAGTTCATGGCATCTACTGTATCTATGGTTCCATTAGTATCTGAAGTCAATTTGGCTTCAGCATAGTCATCCCCTGGACTTCCCAATTCCTCTTTTATCTTGTCTAAGGAAGGCTTTTCTTTGGTGGATCAACCAAGTATCCCTAAATCCAGGCCTTCTCTTTCTGGTATCTCCTCCATTCAAGAACAGTTTACAGATGTTACAGACCAAATCTGGTGGGAACTATTCCAACACAACCAGGGTCCAAGGAGTCTGGTATCCTCAGCAGATGAAAGACCACATCAATTCCAAGGAAATGAAAGTTTTGATAGTGGATATTCTGGGTCTTCATTCGCTGCATTACCTCAGGTCTTACAGGTCCATTCATAGTCTTTACAAACACCACCAATATCTGGAGCATTTCTCCCCGGGCCTCCGCTGAAAACAGGCTCTGTGGAACCTAGTCGGACTTTCCCGGTCAACAAATGATAAATAAAAAAATAAATAAAAAAAAAACACCACTATGTTGTGGTACATAAACAGGGGTGGGGACAAAGACTTGCCACCTTTGCAGACCAGCCTCATAGCACAGAACATATTTCCATACACTATTATTTGATTCTTCAGATAGTCTGTATTCCCTCAGAATACAATGTAGTGGCAGGCAATCTGAGCAGGTCCAGCACAGATCTTCAGAAGTCTATGGTTATACAGAGAGGTTTTCCTGAACTTTGTTTATCGATATGGTACTCTTCAGGTGGATTTATTTGCCTCCCTTCGGATATGACAACTCCCCATGTTCTGTTCCAGAATGCCAAATTCTTTGACTTGCAAACTGGATGCCATATTTATCTATTGGAAAAGGATGTTCCAGTGTGAATTTTCCCCTCTTCCTCTGTGACCAAAGTTTCTCATGCAAGATCATGTTGGACAAGCCCAAAATCTTTTTGATAACTCCCTTTTTGCCCAGGCAGCAATGATTTTCCCTTCTTTTTCACCTAACCAGGGGCAGTCATCACACATTACCTCTTGTAGTCTGATGCAGATTTTCTTTGGCCTTGGTATATGTTGGGAAGAGGTAGCACAGAAAAAAATTGAGTGAAATGGTTACTTAAGCTTTATTAGAGTTTTTTATGAGAAACTTGAACATGTGTGCTTTCTGGTTGGTACATTTTTTCAGTGTATTGTAGAGCTAAAACATTTGCATTAAAGTGATACACTGTGCAGTTTCAGAGTTCTTGTTCCCGTTAGAACACAAACTTACTGATAAAGATAAGCCCAATCAAAAATACATCAATCACCTCAGGACAAGCTCAAGTCTCCATGGAGAGAGAAAACAGAAATTAGAGTTACAATATTCCAGACTCCAAGTACCATAGAAGTGTAAACACTTTAATTAGAACAGCATCTCAAAACAACAAGCTGTTGCCAAATCTGCTTCAGGTTTTAAATAATGCATCAGCAAAATGACATTAAATAGGGAGAAAAAAAAGAGCAATTTCCCTGAGCCAGTACTTTCAGAAGGACAAACATTTATTTGGTGCTGTTTTGGTAAACCTTACTTAAAACTTACTTTTAACAAGCCTACCACTACCTTTGGATTTGGTTCTCTGACTGTTCCTATGCACTGAACAACTGTTATGCAACCAAACCAAAGATCCTGTTTAACTCCTAAATATAAACAGTAGCACGTGGCAAACTCTTCCACTTACTAAAATGGTAACTGTTACAGATGGTCAGAGACTTGACAATGAAATGCTCCATCCTCTTATTAAAAAGGAGTCCTTGCCCTTTCTTGGATATAGAATGCTGCATTTCATCAGATACAAATCTCCAAAAAGAGCATAATCCCCTTGTGTTAATTATTTGGGTTACTTATGCCATATGACCCTTACTCAGGGGCATTGGTTGTAGGCAGGTGTCTGCTTTCCAGAGCTACACAGACATTCCCAGGACAGGGTTGGAGTCCTCCCCTAGACCAGGACATCAGAGTGATACACAGCTAAAAAGGGGGAAGTAGTGTGCACCATGTTTCTTTTTTTTTTTTTTTGTCTCTGTAAGCAATTGCTAGTCAGTCATTCTGTAAACTGGTCCCTTTTAAGTGAATTGCATAGACATAATTTCCCAAGTTTGGGATCCTTTTTCTTTCATATAGTCAATAACGAGATTAGACTGTTTTTTTTTCTCTCTGTTTGAAAGATTACTGTTTTCTGAAGTCCATGACCACCCTTCCAAAAAAGTTTGCTCATGGAAGATAAATTCCATCTAAACTTCCATTTTAAGTGCCAGTTTGTAAGCACAGCATGAATTTCTGTAAAAATATGCTCCATTGGAAAATTCAAAATTTGAAACACAAAAGTGCTAATAGGGCAAGGGATGACCACCACTTTGAAGGAGAGCCATAAAAGTCTAAGAATAAGGCTAAGAATAACCAAGAAACCCCAAAGATTAATAAAGGAGTGAGCAGGGAATGAAAGTCCGCTGTGGCCCCAATAAGCCTGAGGGAGTTGGATAATGTGATGATGTTGTTGTGTCCAGCCTTGATCCCTCAAACTCTTTTCTCTGTCACTTCTTGGTGTGAGTCCTTTGAAATAGTAGGATTTCATCTTGTGTTATCATCCAGGCTTCTGAAGTGAGTGAGACCTCTTGGTTGGCAGCCATTTTCCAAGCACCCATGATGGATTTCACAGATACTTGTTGCAAGATAATGTGGGTCCTACCTATGGTTATCCCAGCCATTCTTCTGTAGGAGGTACCAAATGCCCTAACAACTGTTAACTTTTCCAGTCAGGAAGAGTCCCCTTCTGTTTTTTTTTCCAGAGTTGATGCACAGATATTGCATATCTTAACTTTGTCTGCCATGGCCTCTACCACTTTTGTCTCAGGTTTGCTGAGGAATGTTTGCCTGCTCGACATGAAATGAACCCCTCCAGTGGTACAGCCTTTAAGGTCTGAGATAGCTGCCTTATTAAAGAGGATTGAGAGCCACTCCCCCTTCCAACTTTGTAGCCTCATTGTTAGATGAGAAGGCTCTGGCATGTGTAATGCAGTTTTCCTTTCTCTAAGGTTATGGTGACACTGTAAGAACACTTCTTCAGCTCCTCCCTAGTTAAGGTATTCTGTGGGCAGATGAGTAGCTAATGAAGGAGCATTTTTAAAATGGGATTCTAAAGAGGTGTCAGATTCTCATAAGAGATGTCTTAATCTCTTAGAATTGTGGAAGAGAGACCTGTAACACACGTATTCCAGGCATTTGAAGATAATATTGACTAAGCTTTTTCAGAGCCTGATTTTCACCTCCAACCTTCCCAAGTAGCCATGTAGAGAGACTACAGGGTCTAAGAATCCATTGTATTTGTACTATACCCTTTTTTGCAAATCTGACAGTGATCTTCATGGATTTGGTTGTGAGAGTGTGTATGTTCCCTGTTAACAAGGAAAGCAGAGTGCTAGACAGATTTGGTAAAAGAAGAGGTGCCTATACTTCCTCAACTTTGGCCTTCGAACCTTTGTCAGATTCTTCATGCAAGTAAAGGATACGACACCATAGATCTCTAATGAAGCCATGGATATCAAAATGACTAGATATGCTGAAATGGCCTTAAAGGTGGGGAAGCGCACCATAAAATAAAAATGTAAGCATAATTTTATTTATTTATTTATTTATTTTACATTTGTTAACCGGGCTGGTCTAACTGGATACATATTCGTTTTCAGTAGAGGCCCGAGGAGAAAAGCTCCAATACACAATAGAAGTACATATTTAAATTGCAAGATTCAAAGTATTGTTACAACAAGAGAATACAGCTTACATATGCAGGAATGAAAATTTACATAGATGTTATGTAAGACTAAAGGACAGACAGGAAATTATACACAGAACATTGATTTCGTTAAAGATACTGAAAAATAGACTGAAATCAGAGATTTTCCTTATTACTAAAAGGAAAGAGAAATTTTAGAGATCTGCAATTAGGGAAATGGGCTAGGGAAGTGGACCTAGAAGTAAAGAGATATGTAGTTAGTCAGGTTCTCGACATGGGCATGTCCATTGTGTGGAGAGATATTCTTTAAGGTTAGCTTTGAAATGATAGACCCAAGAACTAAGTGTAAGGTTGTTTGGCAGGGAGTTCCACTGCTTGCAAATGGAATTTGCATAAAGGGCACCCCCACCTGAGTTTTTGCTTTAATGGTTAGGATCTGGATGCTGTTTGATGATCGGAGACTATTGAGGTTAGTATATGGAGTTAGAATTTTGCACAGTGAGGAGTTCTATCAGGATGGTTGATAATTTTATAAGCTTCAAGCGAGTTGGCTAAGTTTGAGGAGATTTGGCAGTTCCAACCAGCCAAGTCTTAGATTAAGGCAATGATGGGTTCGATAAGGGGAACCTGTAATAAATCTGGCAATGTGGTTATAGGCAAGAGAGAGCATGTTAAGTTCACGTTTATTGAGAAAAGAGAGGATCGGGAAGCATAGAGGAGGGAAGAGAGGAGATGGGTACGAGCAATAGTTAATTTGGTAGTGGGAGTTAGGAAGTTTTTAATTCTGTACATAGATCCTAGTTTTTGTTAACGGACTTTACTGTTTGGGTAATGTGTATGTCAAATTTGAGCTTATGATCAATAGTGACACCTAGCAGTTTGGTACTGGTGACAGGGGTTATGAGGGTCCCATTAGTGGATTTAATATGAAAGGTTGTGTTGTTAGTGTTTGGGAGTTCTTTACCTAGAGGTGAGAAGACGTTGGGGAAGAAAAGTAATAGTTTGGTTTTAGATGGGTTAAGTAGAAGTTTTAAGTCAGTGAACCATTTTTCAACTAGTGCAAAACAATGTTGTGTGGTCATTTGGAGATTCGAGAGGGAGACGCCGAGCAGATTAAGGTGGAGTCGTCGGCCGATTGTATACAGGTGGATTTAGGGATGATTGATTGAAGGTCATTTATGAAGATGGAAAACAGAAGTGGGCCCAGTATTGAGCCCTGAGGAACGCTTATGGTATTCGGAGCAGTCCCGATATTCTGTTTTGCCATAGGACAGCTTGTTGCCTACCAGTGAGGTAGGAATTGAACCAGTTTAGTGCTGGAGTGTCCAGACGTAGGGTTTCAAGGATGTTGAGAAGGAATTGATGATTGACCATATCGAATGCTTTTGATAGGTCCAGAAAGAGGGCAGATGATATGAGTTTGTTATTGCGATTGTTGTTGATTGAGTCAATAAAGGAAAGGAGGGCAGTAGTTGTACTATGGTGCGGACGAAAACCATGCTGGGCATTGGACAAGAGATTATTAGAGGTCAGATAGTGAAGAAGTTGTTTGTGGATGCATCTTTCCATGATTTTCGCTATGGGGACAGGATGGCTATTGGTCTATAATTTGACATTTCCAGGAGGTACCTCCTTTGTGAAGTGGAATGATATAGGAAGTCTTCCAGATTGAGGGAATGTTCATCTCAGTTATAGATCTGTTTATTAGGATTGATATGGGGTAGGCTATTTCATCAGATGCAATTTGTAAGAATTCCAGGAAGGTGGTCAGCCGCTAGGGTAGTTGGTTTGAGTTTTTAGGAGGAGCGTACATAGGAGGAAGAGACTGGCTTTAAATTAAAGGGGTAGGGTTGTCACGTCGCAGTTTAGCAGCAGGTGGGGAAGTGGAGGTAAGGTGACTGGCTAAGGTTTGGATAGTCTCAGTGAAGAAGGAGTTAAAGGTGTTGGCTACTTCTTCTTGGGCCTTCTCTAAGAGTTTCTCAGGGGTTGGGGTGGAAGTTTTGCCTGGGTGCAGAAGGTTGTTAAAACCTGCCCAGAATTTCTTTGGGTTGTTCTGGTGTTTTTGCTGGAGGCTGCAGAAGTATTGTTTTTGTCTTGGGTTATGGCAGTTTTCGTGGCATTTCTTAGTTGTTGAAATTTACAACGGTCTTGGGGGTTTTGTGGCTCTCCATTTTCCCAGGCTTGGTCGCGAAGTTTGATTTTGGATTTAGTATCAGTAGTGAGCCAAGGTGCTATGCGAGTTTTGGTTCTAATTTGTCTATGTGGAGCATGTGAGTCAAGTATCTTAAGGAACGTGTCATTGAAGTGGGACACACTCTCTTCTAGTGGAAGAGTCTTTAATATGGTCCAGTTGCAGAATTTCAGGTCAGCAAGAAATAACTGAGGGACGAATTTTTTTTTGTTTCTGATTAATCTATATAGGGGGGTGTTAGAAGTTGGGCATTTATGTTTAATGATATAAGTTATTAGGTGATCGCTGAGGTCACAGGGAAGGGTGCCAGTGGTGTAGTTATTAGAGTCTCTATTAATATAATATTTAATATAATAATTAATATAATGTAATCAGTGCCTGCAGTTAGTAGTTAATTTACAAACCTAGTAATAAGAAGGCACAGCTGTGAATTCAGGATGTGTCCAGTAATTTCAAGGAGCAGCAGTGGGATGCCCTTCTGGTTAACAATTTACTGATGTTCAACTAACACACTGCCTTAGTGGTACATAAATAATAGTACCTAGATACCCTCCCTCTGGCAGTCTGTCAAAGCTCAGAACTCCTCCCACTGCCTCTTTAAGTGAGAAAGACCAGTCACCTGGCGGGACCAGAACACAGATGGGGACCCTTTCAGTTTTCTTGTGCCATAGTCAGAGAAAGATTTCTTGGGATATTGCTTCTCTTTCTGAGTGATATCAGCTTTTGTCAGTACTGGAATATTGTATTCTGCTTATTTTTTCCTGTGTAAAATTTTGTATATACTTTGTGTGTTTTTCTTAGAGTGTAAGACTTGTACTGTTTACTTTGGGCTCTTTCTGGGTTTCTTTGGTGTTTTAAACCTTTTAAAGTGTTTTATGGCTAATGTGATAGTGTTCAATCTCGCCGTTTGTTCTTACACATGGGTTCGGAGCCGATCCTCGGCTCCGTGTCGGCCGCTTGCAAGCTCTGCATCAAGAAGAAGCTCGAGACAACCTAATACCCACAATCCCCCTCTGCCTTTACCTCAGATCTAGTTTGCCGCTGCTGCGTTCGCATCACTGGGATCTAGCTCGAGCAACTTAAGATAAGATATAACTTTATTTTTGTTATATTTGAAAGAAAATTGTTCTAAAAGTACCTTTTGGTAGACATAGTGTATGTGTGTGTGTAGGTAGAAATTCTCGGTACCGTTAAGTTTAATTAAACTGGTTAGAGTTTTTTGGGGCCTTCCACCCCTTACTTAAGTTTGACAACCGGACTGACATCTATTGTGAACTCGTCCATGAGGCTGATCTCTTACGCAGCCGAAGGTTCGAGTAGGGCAGCAGCTTCAGCGATTGCTCTTTGTAGACAATCCTGGATGCGCTTATGTTCATTTGCGGAAGCCTTCAAGTCTTCCTTTACTAACGCCCCATTTGACGGTGCCACTCTTTTTGGCCCCAAAGTAAAGGAGACCCTTACCCGGTGTGAACAGGAGGGAAAGACTCTGTCTGCTGTCGGAGTCTGTTTTTCCACCCCAACCAGACCGTACCCCAAAGGGCAACGTGGTGGAAAAATGTGGTTTCGAAAACCCCAAGGATCTTTCCCAGGCACACAGGGTGATGCCCCTTCTAGAGCAGAGGAGGGGGCAGAGGTGGAAGACGCCGCCCTGGTGGCAGAGGGGGTCCGCAGAATCAAGGTGACAGGGATACACTCCCTGGTAAACCTTTCCAGCACTCCTGAGAGGAGGCCCGACTGTCCTGCTCTGGAGGCAGTCGGGAGTCGCTAGCTTTATACCCTCAGGCCTGGCAAAACATAACTACAGACAAGTGGGTAAAAAGCGTGGTTACCAGAGGTTACAATATACCATTTCTATCCTATCCCATTCCAAAGAAAAGACTCCCAGATGTACCGCCCCATCTGCGAGAGCCAGCAGCTATAGAAATTTCAAAGCTGCTAGAAAAAAGAGTCATCCAACCAGTCCCAGCGGACCAGAGAGGATTCGGGACTTACTCAAGGTTCTTTTTAGTTCCAAAGAAAACAGGGGACTGGAGGCCCATTCTGGACCTAAGCGACCTCAATACCTTCGTCAAGAAAGAAAAGTTCTGAATGGTCACGCTTCAATCGATCCTTCCATTCTTACGGAAGGACGACTGGATGTGCTCAATAGATCTGAAGGATGCATACTACCACATCAAAATGGCCAGGGCATCCAGGGATCATTTGCGCTTCGGCTGGGGCCAGTCACTTTCAGTTTCGAGCCCTGCCCTTTGGTCTGACCTCAGCCCCAGGGTCTTCACCAAATGCATGGCAGTGGTAGCGTCTCACTTGAGACGCCTAGGATTCCAGGTGTTTCCATATCTGGACGACTGGCTCCTTTCTGCCACCACCCAGTGTCAACTAGTACAGGCCAGGGATTACACTCTTCAACTGTGTACTCATCTAGGAATTTCCGTAAACTTTGAAAATCCTTACTACAGCCATCACAGCGTATCTTATTCATAGGAGCGGAATTAGATACACATCAGTTAATTCTAAGACTTCCTCCAGAAAGGATACTTTCACTTCAGACTCACATACGTCTTCTTCTCTTGTCCAGGAAATCCCCAGCAAAACTGGTACTGAAGGTTTTGGGACTCATGTCAGCTTCTCTTATTGCAATACCCTTGGGAAGACTGCACATGAGAGTCCTACAATGGCTACTGTTTGCACAATGGTCGTTCCAACAACTACCTCTAACACACGAGATTCTTATAACGAACACTTGCAAAACACACCTAAACTGGTGGCTTCAGACTTGCATCTTTTCCAAGGGGAGACCATTTGTGCTACCCACGCCTACAGCTACGGTGACCACGGACGCTTCCCTGATAGGGTGGGGGGGCATCTTTCAGGGACAGACAGTCCAAGGCGAATGGACCAATTTAGAGTACAATCTGCACATCAATGTTCTAGAGTTGAGGGCAGTGTTTCTAGCGTTGCAACACTTTGCTCCCCTTCTTCCTCTGGGAACTATTGCAGTTCAGACGGACAACATGTCGGTAGTCTGGTACATAAACAAGCAAGGGGGAACCAAGTCCTATCAGCTATGCAGAGAGGCCATGAGAATCTGGCAATGGGCGGAGTCCACGGGTCGCTTTCTAATAGCAACGCACATCCCGGGGTCATCCAACGTCATAGCCGACAGGCTGAGCAGAGCAATACTGTTACCGCACGAGTGGTCCCTAAAACAGTCAGTTGCGAAAAAGATTTTTCGCACGTGGGGCCAGCCTTCCTGCGATCTGTTTGCGTCTCCAATGAACGCCAAATGCAGGAGCTACTTTGCCCTATTACCCCCTCCAGGGGAAGTCCCCAGGGACGCACTGATTCACGATTGGCCCCCGGGTCTCCTGTACGCTTTTCCTCCCTTCCCCCTGATCTCAAAGTTTCTCCAGAAAGCCAACAACCTACACAGGACAATAATCCTCATTGCCCCATTCTGGTCTCGTCAAATTTGGTTCCCCTTCCTCATGACACACTGCATTCGGGGACCCTGGATCCTGGACCCAGAGCCAGATCTATTGACTCACTCGTCAGGGGCTCCCCACCCCGCTCTTGTCCCTCCATCTAGCAGCTTGGCTGCTCCAATTCCCAACTTAGCCAGGTCTGATCTTCTTTCGCCGGCAGTTCAGAATATATTAGTGGCTTCTCATAAAGCTTCCACTACTAAAACATATACTAGTAAATGGAAGCGCTTTGTATTCTGGGCGAATACACAGCAAGTGGACCCTGTTATAGCTCCTTTGAATAAAATATTAGAGTTTTTAACAGACTTGTTCCATCAGGGTGCTTCTCCTGCCACATTAAGAGTTCAATTGGCTGCCATTTCTAATTTCCATGTGGAAGAATGTGGGGCTCCTGTTATGGCCCACAGACTTTGTAAAGCCTTTTTAAAAGGGGCTTTTCATATTAGACCACCAATTAGATCTCCTACGTCACCTTGGAGTCTAAACTTATTATTATCTAAGTTGATGCTGCCCCCCTTTGAACCAGCCTCCTCTTGCCCATTGAAATTTTTGTCATGGAAGACTCTCTTTTTGGTAGCCATTACATCCGCTAGGCGGGTATCTGAACTTCAAGCTCTCTCCATTAAACACCCTTATTTGATCTTTCACTCTGACAGAGTTTCTCTCCGCACTAATTCATCCTTCCTTCCTAAAGTTTGTTCTATTAACAATATTAATCAGTCCATTGAATTACCCACTTTCTTCAAGAATCACTCCAATAAAATGGAGTATATGTTGCACAAATTAGATGTTCACAGACAACTAAGGTTTTACTTGGATAGAACAAAAGATCACAGGAAATCTGATCAACTTTTTGTAGCCTTTGCTGATAACAGAAAAGGAGTAGCTGTTACTAAAAGAACTCTTTCTAAGTGGTTAACTGATTGTATCATCTATGTCTATGATTCTTCAGATCAAACTCTTTTGCACAAACCCAAAGGACATTCCACAAGGTCAGTGTCTACATCCCTGGCTCATGCAGCTCGCCTACCACTAGACGCTATTTGTGCGGCTGCTACTTGGTCTAAACCACATACATTCATTTCTCATTATAAGGTAGACAAGGTTTCTAGGGACAGGGCAGCCTTTGGTTCCACTGTGCTCAAGAACGTCCTTCCGTGAGTTCCTCAGGAACAAGGAGCTAGGGACGCTACCCATGTGTAAGAACAAACGGCGAGATTGAACACTATCACATATAGAAGTTATGTCCTTGCCATAACGTTCCATGTGGAGTGTTCATCTCGCCTTTGTTCTTACATTCCCACCCTCCCACCCTTAGCAAGAACGTTCAGTTTGGTGCCTGGTCTGGGGCATTCTGCTTCTGCATTGCAGTTGTTGTGTATATAGTTGACATGTATATATATGTGTATATATGTATATATATATATATATATATATATATATAGACTCTTAGTTTCTGTGCATATGTGATATTGGCATGAGTGTGCTCTCTCTGACTACTGGTTTGCTTGCAAACTAGATCTGAGGTAAAGGCAGAGGGGGATTGTGGGTATTAGGTTGTCTCGAGCTTCTTCTTGATGCAGAGCTTGCAAGCGGCCAACACGGAGCCGAGGATCGGCTCCGAACCCATGTGTAAGAACAAAGGCGAGATGAACACTCCACATGGAACGTTATGGTAAGGACATAACTTCTATTTTCTGATGGTTTAACTAAGTTTTCACACTAAAGCCAATTTAGTGTAGTTCCTCTTGTTGCCTTATGCTGCCAGAACCATGAGTACCTTGCAGCTGTTCTTTCTATTGTTTAAAAACTTCTTTTGAGTTTTGGCAGAAAAACATGCTGTTTTGCCATTTTTTTTTCTGTGGGGCAATGGTTATTTAAAGTTATTGAGCACATTTACAGCATTTAGTTTTTTTGTTTGTTTAAATCACAATTTGGGTGCCATTTTATTTGTGAAACATTTCTGACAGAATTTTTCTTAAGTTTGTATTTAATCCCTTGTCTAAGGGTTAGATTAATTGTTGTATTTGCATAGATTTACAACATTTTTTTAATTCTATTTTAAATCACAGTTTTGCCACCATTTTATGTGATTTTTCTGACAGGAATTTTACTTAATATTATTTTTAATTTGTGGTCTAAGGCTATTTTAGACTCTCTGTTGGGGTAAACATATCTATACTGGAGGTTTATGATGGTATTGTGCTTTCTACTGGCTTACTGCAATAACTGTCTTTTTCTGACAGTGCAGTATACAGTATATTTCCCCTGTAGAAATAGATTTCAGGCTGCTATTTAGAGGGAACTTTGTGGAAGTTGTCCATCTTGTACTGTGCTGACTGTGCAACCAGTACTTTGTATTAATGTAGCTAGTTTTTGCCCCCTGCCCTGATGGAGTCATGTTTGGCCTCCTTCCCATCTTCCCTATTTGCACCAAAAAAAAAAAAATGGGTTGTGAGACTACAGTTGCTTTACCTCTGAGTAGGCTTTTTTTTTTTTTTTAAGTAGATCCTGTGTCTGTGGACTCTGACTTGTTTAAATCAGATCAGTCATTTTCCTCTGATGTTGAACAGGTACCCAAACAGATGTTTTCTTTTTCCCATTTGTTGACTAGATTTAGAAATGTATTCAACTAACAGCAATCATTGGCTGCCCCTTGATTAACAGGGTTTAGGAGAATAAGGTCAAAGCAGGATCCCATCGCTGAGTGACCTAGGCAGTTGCCTAGGGCTTGTTGGCAGGGTGGCATAGCTTTGGCATTTTCCTGCACTTCTGCGGTTTTAAAATGTTTCTTTCACACGTGCAGGAGATTTTCTGTGTCAGGTGGTATTCTCAAATGCACAAACTAGAAGCAAATTACTGGAACAGCAGTTCAAACGAACAGAATGCGAGTGTGTTAGAAGCGAAGCAGCCAGCATTAATAGAACTCTTGCTTGCTCACATTATAGAACATAGCAGTTGTCTTTTATAGGTACTCGTATATTTCAGCATTAATGGAACTGTCATGCCGCCAACAATAGTGTGTGTGCGCGAGCACGTGTATATGTGTGTTTGCAAAATGCCCACATGCAGTTTAGTTAACTTGCCGAGACTTAAACCTCGTACCTTGGTTACAAGTGGCAAAGGTCTTAAACCAACTGCAAGACTCTTTAGAATCTTTGAAAATGTCAGTCAGTAGAGTTGGTAGAAATGTTCTGTTTCGGTGCTTTTGTCATTATTGGTTCATACATTTTGTTTCACTGCGAATGGAAAAAACGTTCAAAACTGCAAATTTAAAATGCAAGCTAACAAATCTTATTTTAAACAAGAAATATTGCTGTATTAAGCAAGACATTTAAAACCTTCAGGAACATGACTCAAAGAAGACATATTTATGCATGGTCCTAAAATGTATGCCAGGGCCTATGAATTAAAAACAGTCAAAGTGTACCTTGGTCCCCAGTCAGCCACTGGCCAGGTGTATTTTCAATGGATCTGAGCTTCAAGGGTAGAGAAGTTTACTGTGGCTCATGCTAAGCCTGTTTTTAATGTGCAGTTTTCTTTTAACAAGTGGCCATCAGTGAGTCGAGCAAAAGGTAGCACACTCATCTTTGGTGCAGAAGGATGTGGGTTCTATTTTCACATGAGATAGCTGGATTGCTCACACAGACTGTGCCCTTCTTTGGTTGAGACATTAAACTTCATTTTGTAGTTTGGTGGTAGCGCAAATGGATGTAAAAGATCCCATGACATGACACCTAATGAAAAGTATAGGAGAAGTTCTGTGATGTACTGTGGTAGAATCTGGTCTATATTACCAGATCGAACTTTAAAATAACCAACAACTAAAACGTCGACACGTAAAAATCAAACTGCAACTTCACTGACCTGCTAAAATGTTGAAAAGCAAAATATCAAACTGCCAACATCCTGTTCTGTCTGCTGGTATAGAATAAAACAGAATTAAATAGTTCTATGCCTTACCTTCACTAAATGTCGTGAAAAACGAAGTAAATAACCAGGTTTATATCACATAGTCAAAGTGTCAAAACTTTGTCTATGTAAATATAGAACCCAAAAGTTCGAAAACTCCGAACACTCAGAACAGCGATTTTTTTTCCCAGGGAAAAAAAATTGCTGTTCCTGTACAAAACGCGGAAACACATGAACACTACATACTGTTTCTAATTTGGGGGACTGTGCCCCCCACACCCCCCACCTAAACATACCAACTCCAAGATCGCACCACAGTGGAGGAAATAGCAAAGCCACAGAAATGGCCCACCAAATTCTTTCCCAGGGAAAGAATTCGATGTTCTGTGGCTTTGTTATTTTTAGACTTCGAACTTCCTGGTTTTTAGTTTCGGCATTTGTGCATTTGGACTTATGATATACACCCACATAACCACTTGTGATATGTACAAAGAAGTAAACTACACATAAATTGTCAAAAATAAATTCCTGTATGTATGTGGTGCTCGTGCATGTATTTCCTGCATTCCATTATAAATTTAATACTACTACACTTTTAAAAGCATGGCTATCACATGGATATATATATATATATATATATATATATATATAGTAAGGGTGTATTATATGTTATATTTGTATTACATTATCATAACAGCACTTACATTCATTTTAAGTAACATTTGAAATTTTTGAAATTTTCAGTTTTGTTTTAAATAACTAGAAGAAGTGCTTTAGAACTTGTATGGAATGCCGCAGTTATGTACCATGTAACTAAGTTGGCCAACTATAACAATTTGGTATTTTGCTTTTCAGCATTTTAACATTTCGATGATGTTGCAGTTTGATGTTTGTGTCGGCGTTTTAGTTGTCGGTTTTTTTAATGTTCGATAAGGTAATATAGACCCAGTAGAATAAATACCACCTCGGGTCTCCCCTGAAAGGGCTAGTGTGACTAATATGATCAACCAAAGGGTAAATTAATCATTAATTTTAAATTAAGTCTACATCAGTGTAATAATTTCAAACGTAAAGAGGAAAACACTGTTCACACTGACAGTTTTGAGCAGTGTTTATGGTAGTTGTGGGGAGAGAGCCAAATAATGGAAAACTGGAATGGCTGTTGGAGTGGGGGTCTGTTCCATTACCCTGCCTAAGGCTGCATTTGACCATGATCCAGCTCTGGATGAGGCATCAGACGTCGAGACCTTTCTTCCATTAATCCCATTGTTAGAAGATGTCTTCAAGAGGGCTTGTAGATCTCCTCTGATTTATTGGCTAAGAAAGTGTGTAAGAAATGTAGGGTGTGCTTGGATTTGCCTAGCTTCAAAGCCCCTTTGTTTGCGGATCCCTCTTCCGTGTACCCAGCTCTTCTTGCTAATAAGAAGACTATGTCTTCCAAACCAGTCTCTCATATTAAAGTGCCTAGAATCTCTGGGAAAGAAGCTGGCACAGTCCAGCACAGTAGTTTTTAGTGTTTAACTACCAATGTTTTATGTGAAAGTTTATGTTGAGATGCATGTACAGTTTAAACAAATTTGCTGCTTTGATGCTTGCAGAGTATTGTTTTCAGGGTTTCTCGGGTGTCAAAACATTCTTTAAAAAGTGCCTAGGGGGCTGATATTTCTAGAAATGTCATGTTGTCAGTGTTGTGTTGTGTCTTTCGGCTTATCCCGGTTAGGGGTTGCCACAGCGGAACTCCGGTCCACTAATGTTTGGTAGTGGATTTTTACGTGCCGAGTTACCAGCCCTGACGCACAACTTTCAACGAAGGCACGCCCGTTCATGCATGCCTTCACACAGAAGACGCTCTAGCTGAGAATCGAACGGGACAACGTCTTGCTGTGAGGCGACAACGCTACTGCAGGACCCAAATGTCATGTTGTCAGTAGTGATTAGGAATTGTGCTTGATTACACTCCCAGAATTTTTCTGATGTTTTAAAAAATGAGATTACGAAAGCTTCACTTGCATCTGCAGCTAATCATATCCTTAAACACTGGGGTGATGGATGTAAATCGATGCAAGCAGTATCGCAAATGTTTCATATTACCAAGATCATCTCCTTCAGCGGCCATCTCTGCTTGTCTGCCAGTAGATCCCCTTTTTTTTTCTCTTTTGGTAAGACAGTTTATATGAGACTTCCTCACAAGCAAATTCATTCTTAGTGGGACCTAATTTTAGAAAATCTATAAAGTTATTTGTACCTGCTCAATCCTAGTAGTCTAAACAAAAAACTCCACTTCCTAGAAGCACTCTTCACCCTAGAGAATGTTGGTGTCTCTGCTGTCACTGAGACATAGTTTAAAGCTGTGGAGAGCACACCAACAGTGCAAAGTTATAATGCCTTCCACACATTTAGACCAGCTACTACACAGACAGGGACTAAAGGTGGAGGTGTCTCAATTTACATCAAAAATAAATGTACCTCAAGGCTAGTCAAAAAGGACAATGCACTTGAGCTTCTCCATGTTCAAATTACCATAGGTAAAGTCCAATATCACTTCCTTGAATACTACAGGTCCCCCTCTATGACTCAGGAAACCCGTACTTAAACTTATTGGAAACGCTTAACTATCCAACCCAATACCATATTCATGGGCGACTTTAATTACTCCACTGATAACTAGGAATCATATATTACACCAAATGTACAGACCCAGAGATTCCTGGATTTTGTAAACACAAACTCCCTGGATCAGATTGTCAGTACACCAACCAGGGTTGCAACCATACTAGACCTGGTCCTCACTAATTTGCAAGAGTGCTGCACACCCCGTAGTGTAATGTCTTCTCTGGTAAGGTCAGACCACAAAATGGTCTCCTTTGAAGTAAAAGTAAAACCAGGAACTCCAGTTAACCCTGGAATATTCAAGAACTACTCTAAGGCTAACTTACTGCTATTAAGTGAAAACCTGGCAAAATTTCAAGTCCACATAAACCCTGAGAACACTGCTTCCTATGCAGAACTGTTCACAGAAACACTATACAAGCATATTAATAGCTGCATGGAGGCAGCTGTACCCACCAGAAAGAAGTACAGATCTATCTCAAAAAACAAGCCTCCTTGGTGGAATTACAACATCAGTAGGCTGTTTAACAGAAGGAAGAAATCATGGCAAAAATTAGGAGGTGCAGCACCCAGCAGGATAAAAACACTCTCATCAAACCAAAACAGAGGACACACGTCTACCAAAGCCAAATTTGAGGTAAATTTGGCTTCCCATGTCAAGGGCAACCACAAGGCATTCTTTATGTCCTCAACCTCAAAGGCAATACACAGATGTTCTTCATGTTTCACTGTTGCAGTCATTACATTTGGGTAATCTGCTGGCAGGTTGCCCTCAGTCAGCCTGATTAACAAAGTCTTGGGTCCTGCATCGGTTGCTGTCCCTTCTTCCATGACATCAGGTCGTCGGGTATAAAACATGCAGCCGACGCCATTACATCAGTCTTTCTTGCTGCGCAGTGCCCGAAGCAGAAGCAGTTCGCAAGTGCTGGTCGGCCGATTCCTGAAATTTTCATTTTCGAGTTTCAGAACCGAAGTCTTCAACTAAAAGCTAAGTACCCCATTGGGGGAAACTTTTTCTTGCTCCTTACCGATGTCAGTAAAAGTTAATAATTGCATTACTTGTGGGAAGCAAATACCTCATAAGGATTTTCATTTGTACTGTATTCCTTGCCTAGGCCCTGACCACAATGTGCCTTGCTGTCGGTTTTGTGCTAAATTTAATCAACGCACGATTAAACGTCTGTATATTTTTGCTTCTAAATATTTTGGCTCAAGATTTAACTATCCAGAAATGTCGTCGGTTAGCAATCCGACTACCGGAATACCTAAAAAAACGCAAAGAAAAAGGCAGAGACAGATCGAGGAGCCAGTCGCCAGTTCGCCGGTACTCAGTGAGGCACTTTTGCAGCCCCTGATACCCGCTACTTCTGATTCGCAGGTCTCTACTGAGACCCATTAGGAGTCCAGTATGCAGCGAGATGTTTCAATTATGGAACCTGCGGATGTCTGTACCTTGGATGGGTTCAGAGCTGCTGTGCAGGCACCGGCTTTTGAGGGTGTTTTCAGGCCTATAGATTTGTATATTAGACCGACGCCATCTTCAAAACTAAGGCCAAAATCTAAATCTATGTCTAAAAAACCAATGCCTGGCACGCATGTGCAGGCCCCTATGCCTAAAAAACAAATGATCAAAATGGCTGAAGATTTAATTACTCTGATCAGGGGTAGCCAACCCCCTCCTTCTAAGAGGCCTAGGCAAGACATTGATTATGAATCTTCTTTTGAATCTTCTAATGAACAGGATTTGTCTATTCCTACTTATGAGGACTCTGATGCAGAGGATTCCATTCCTTCTGCCTCTCCCCCTGAGGATTTTTCTTTTGGGGCAACTTTACATGCCTTAAGGGAACATTTCCACTGGGAAAGTCAGGATTTCTCTGAATCTAAAAAGAGACTTAGGGATTTTCTTCTTCTTCAGCATAGGCCTTTGGCTATACCTCCTGTTCTAGACATTGTTGATGATGTTTTTTCAGAATCTAGTATGACTCCTGATTCTCTGCCTCCGGCTCCTTGTAAGCCAGACAGGTACTACAGGGTTCATGACTCCCATAAATTCCTTTTCAAAAACCCTGATCCTGAAACCATTTCTCAGGGTCCCAAGGGCATTAAGGCTTCTGCCAAAAATCCTGCTCCTTCTGATAGAGATTCCAGGGCGCTGGACAGATGGGGTAAGAAGGTTTACACGTCTGCAACCTTGGCAATCAGGGCTTTAAACTGTCAGTTTCATATGCTTAAATATCAACAGCATATCATGGGACTACTTAAACAGAAAATTATGTTAATCTCTTACTACGTGGAAAATAAAGAATTGCAGGATTTTTTGCATTCAGCTGAACAAGTTGGAAAACATACTTTGCAATGTGGTTTTGATTCCTTGGAGGCCTCTTGCAGGGCTGATGTAACTGGATCTGTACTAAGAAGGCATGCTTGGCTGAAAGAGCAAACTCTGCCTGACCATGTTAAAGCAAAATTGTTGGATGCTGTCTTACAACAGGACCGTCTCTTTGGTCATAAGGCTGAAGAAGTGTTAAAAAAGATGGAAGATAAAGCTAAATCTATGCAGACTGTGAAAGATTTCTTACAAGTGCAACCTCCAAGATTTAGTAGGCACTGGCCTACTAAAAACTGGTCCTTTCCAGTCCCCTCGAGAGCCGCTCAAGTCAAATCAAGACATTCCAAAGGCTCCAGGTTTCAGTCATAAGGAACCTTTAGAACAAAACAATGGGGTGCCTCCACCTCCAAATCTGGAAGCAACAAGGCACCTTCCTATGGTAAACAGTCTCAATGACTTCCCTCCACAATCACCGAGCACTTACCTCTTAGCCACCCCTTTGGGGGGAAATCGAGCACTTCATGCAGGAAACTGGCAACTTATAACCCAGGACAAATGGGTTTTAAATATAGTATCCCAGGGATACAGATTTCACTTCCACACATTGCCAATTCCAAACGGATGGCCAGATCTGCCCCCAAATCAGTGGGCAAAGGCCCAGAAACAAGTTCTGTCCCTCATGAACAATGGGGGCTATTCAAAACCAGAAGAGGAAAAGGGACAAGGTTTCTATTCCAGACCTTTCCTGGTACCTAGAAAAGACAAATCATGGCGTTCAATTCTGGACTTATCCACTCTAAACACATTTCTGTACATACCAAAATTAAAGATGCTGACTCTTCAACAGCTACTATCTATGCTAGGCAAAGATGCTTGGTTGGTAACTCTAGACTTAAGAGGCTTACCTGCATATCCCCAATCAGGGAATCTTGCAGAAGATACCTCCGCTTCAAAGCAGGCTACTTGCATTACCAGTTCTCTGAACTGCCCTTTGGCTTATCTACTGCGCCCAGGGTCTTCACGAAGTGCCTGGCACCAGTAATTGCATTTTGCAGGCAAAGAAATATTCAAATATATCCATACCTGGACAGTTGTCTAATTCAGGCAGAAAACAAGGAAATTCTTCTAAAGCATCTGGCATTTGTAAAAAGGGTTCTAATTTGTCTAGGGTACTCCATAAACAAAAAGAAATCACAACTGGTACACACTCAAAAAATCACATTCCTGGGTGCAAGCTGGAATACAACTGCGCAGATGGCTTACCTTACACCAGAAAAGCAAATTCAATTGATGGCTTACTTCAAACAGGTGGCCACAAAAACCCTGCTATCTGCAAGACAAATTTTGCAAGCCTTGGCGTTCATGGTCTCCTGCATTCTTCTAATTCCATATACAAAACTGCATATGAGGAAACTTCAGTGGTACTTAAAAAGTGTATGGAGTCAACATTGTCACAGCTTGGAAACAATGATTCCTATTATACCTTGCCTGCAACCATTCACTCTACCCCTTGCCACCCAAACCCTAACAACAGACTCATCAGACTATGCTTGAGTGGGGGCTCATCTGGCAGGGAAGTGCATTCAGGGCAAATGGAGCCCAAATCAAATGCACCTACATATCAATCAGCAAGAGATGCTAGCTGTACAGGATGCTCCGACAGCCTTCAAGGACTACCTTTATCCAGGACAGCTACTGATAGACAACACCACAGTTATGTGGTACATAAACAAGCAGGGGGTACACATTCCTACCCCCCTTTGCAGACTGGCCATGGTGTTGTGGGACACAGCTTTGACCTATCAGATACAATTATAAGCTCAATTCCTGCCAGGAAAGCTAAATACTCTGGCAGATGAACTAAGCAGAAATCTTATGGACCCACACGAATGGAAACTGGATCCACAAGTTTTCAACATGTTGACATGTAAATGGGGGAACCCAGACATAGATCTTTTTGCCTCACTCCAGAACTTTCAATTGGACAAATTCTGCACAAGAATTCATCACAAAAAAGCTTGGAAAGTGCATGCCGTATCAGTCTATGCTTTTCTCCCTCTACCTCTGCTGTCCAAAGTTCTTCTAAAAGTCAAACAGGACAAACCAAAAATGATTGATTGCACCAGACTGGCCTCGCCAGCACTGGTACCCACTCCTGCGCAATGTGTCACACCTTCCTCCGTGGCACCTGCCTCAGACACCTTACTTACTGTCTCAGCAGAACTACAAAATTCTGCACACTGAGCTCCAAACTTTGAATCTTGCAGCGTGGCTAATCAACTAATTTCACCCTTGGCATCCCTCAGCAAACCAGTCATGGATGTCATTTTGGAGGCTAGAAGACCTAGCACTAGAAAATCTTATGCTGACAAATGGAAAAGATTCTGTTCCTGGAACCAATCACAAGGAATAAGCACAGCAATGCCCAATATTCCTCAGATTCTGCATTATTTAACTGAGATGCTTCACAAGGGCCTATCCTTTTCTTCCATAGAAATCCATGCCTCTGCCATTTCAGCTTATTACAACAAAGAACCTCCCCTCTTCTCTCATCCTCTACTAAAGCAGTATCTCAGAGGGGCCAAAAATGTAAGACCTCCCAGGAGAGCACTAACTCCTGCATGGGACCTCAATTTTGTTGTGGAAAAAACTCTCTCTCCCTCCTTTTGAGCCAGCTGCTACTGCAGACCTAAAATTTCTCTCCTGGAAAACAGCTTTCCTTTTAGTAGTCACTTCAGCTAGAAGGATTTCAGAATTACAGGCTCTTACGGCAGTGGAGCCTTTCATTATTTTTTATCCGGGCAGGGTGGCTCTCAGGACCAATCCATCTTTCATGCCTAAGGTGGTATCCAGTGTGGCTTTTAATCAGACCATTCATCTGCCAACTTTCTTCCCCAATCCACAGAACAAGGGTGAGCAGATTCTGCATTCATTAGATGTGCACGGACAACTTAGATTCTACTTAAACAGGACAAAATCTCTTAAGAAAATCTGAGCAACTACTGGTGGCATTTGCTGCAGGGGCATAGGGAAAGGCTATTTCAAAGCAGACTATTTCCAAATGGATAAGCCATTGCATTCGTTTCTGCTATATCCACCGTGGTAAACCTATCCCCAAGGGGATCAGGTCTCATTCCACCAGGGATGCATCTACATCTGCAGCCTTTCTCAGAGGGATTCCTACCAGAGACATTCTAGAAGCTGCTACCTGGAGCTCAGTTCATACATTCACCAAACATTACCATTTATCTCTCTTCTCTAAATCCAGAGCTGGTTTTGCCACTGCTGTCCTGCAGGGCCTTATAGCTACTCCTAATGCTGTATAAATCCATCCTCCCAACCATAGCTTTGGTATTCTACCCAAATGTAATGACTGCAACAGTGAAACACGAAGAACATAGTACAGTTGTGTACACTTACCATAAATGTAGATGTTCGAGTGTATTCACTGTTGCAGTCCTGATTACCCACCCACCCACCAGCCCACTGTTTTTCTGTTACTATACCTCTACTTTCTTTTACTATGTTTAAAAGCCTTTTTGGTGTATTTGCTTTTGTTTGGAGGTATATTTTCATGGTTTTAATTTTATATATATATATATATATATATATATATATATATATATATACTTTGCTCCCCATTTTGGGGAGCACCTGACATCTGGGGCAAGAAAAACTGACGTAATGGCGTCAGCTGCATGTTTTATACCCCTGACGACCTGACGTCATGGAAGAAGGGACAGCAACTGACACAGGACACAAGACTTTGTTAATCAGGCCGACTGAGGGCAACCTGCCAGTAGATTACCCAAATGTAATGACTGCAACAGTGAATACACTCTGACATCTACATTTATGGTAAGTGTACACAATTATACTTTGTGTGCAGAGCTCATTGCAAATGGAGCCACCCATACTGAGCCGGAAGGTATAGCAAACCTACTGGCTGACAAATTCAGCTCCAACTTTACCCCTCTCTCCCCTTCAACCTTCCCTCAGGAAATACCATCAAATATACCCCCCCTGCTATCACTAGAGAGAACAGGACCTTAATGATGTCTCTAAGGCCAAGAACACTGCATCAATGGGCCCAGACAGTATCCCAAGATGCCTTCTAAGTAGCATAAAACATGGCCTATCAGGGCTCTGGAATTGCTATTTAACTTTAACCTCCAAATAGGCTTCATGCCTCATGAATGGAGAACAGCAACAGTCATCCCTTTGCACAGAGGTGGGCCATCTACCGACCCTGGAAACTACAGGCTCATAAGTCTCACTAGTCTGATATGCAAAGCCGTGGAAAAAGACCCACAAGTGTCACTAGCCTTATATGTAAAGCCATGGAAAGAGTTATCATGGAAGTAATCAAAATTGACACAGGAAGCCTCCAGACACAATACCTAATCCAGTTTGGTTTTGTCAAGGGCAGGTGATGCCTACCCAACCTGGTAGACTTCTTTGAAAAGGTCACCAAAGCAATGGATGAGGGCAAAATGGTTCACACTGCCTGTCTTCACCTGGCAAAGCCATTTGACACAAAGCCCCACTCGGACATTATTGACAAAATCAGGAGGTTGTGTACAAACCTGTTTGTCACCCAGTAGATAACCTACTGGCTCACAGACAGAACCCAGGAAGTTAGAATTGGGGAGACCACCTCAAGAGAGAGACCAGTTGCAAGCAGAGCCCCTGAGGGATTGGTCCTGGGACCGCTCCTTTTTAGCATTTACTTCTCTGAAGTCAGGGCCAGAGGCAGTGGCCTGTGGTTGACAGAATTTGCAGATGATTGCAGATTAGGAGCTGTTACTGTATCCTTCACTGACAAAGATGTTCTCCAGGAAGGGCTGACACAGACAAACAACTGGTGTCAGAGTCTTGGACTTAAACAGAATGCCAAGAAATGTATAGCACTATCCTTCAGAAAGTCATCCAGCCCTGGTAGCTATCATATTGAGAACACACACCTAAGAGTTAACGCAGTAGTCAAGGACTTGGAGATGCATGCAGACAGTAATCTAGCCTTTGACCATTATGTGTCTACAGTAGTGAGGAAATCATTCTATGGTGTGCAATTTATAAACAAAGGTGTGTCATCTAGGTCTAAAGAAGTCATTGTACCATTGTATTTGGCATTCATCGGACCTATCATTGAGTACAATGCCCCCTTTGGTATGTACCTAACTAGGCATATCCAACAACTGGAACATCCACAGAGGTTCCTCACTAAAAGAATACAGGTCATAAGTAACATGTCCTATGAAGACTGTCTTAAGGCCCTATTCCTGTATTCTGTCTCCTATGGGCTGTTGAGGGGAGATCTATGCCTGGCGTACAAGGCATTGTCAGACTAGACTCTGATGGACCTCCTACATATCCACAAAAAGGAAAAACAGCACAAGAATTACCCATTCTAAAGACTTAAACTTTGCCTGTGATATAAACAGGACATGCTGGGAGAGACATGTATGTATCCCAGAGACTATTCCTTCTGTGGAATAGGCTCCCCATCTGTGTGAAGCAGAGTTCCATCCTAACCCAATTCAAGTGCATCTTGGACAGCTGGGTGGGGAGCAAGAAATTCATCCCTAGTTTGGCACCTGTGTCTCTACTGGATACAGGCAGCCTGTAAATGGTTCATCTCCCAGACCCTGTTTGTAAATTTTTCATCTTCCAAGCCCTTGCTTACACTTATCAA
The DNA here is from genome assembly GCF_019279795.1 of Protopterus annectens. Lineage (NCBI taxonomy): Eukaryota > Metazoa > Chordata > Ceratodontiformes > Protopteridae > Protopterus > Protopterus annectens. The sequence goes on from NC_056739.1 coordinate 821,110,131, forward strand.
GGGTATCTAAACTTGTCAGAGATTTGAGATGCATGTCTAGGCTTAAATAGGCCCTTGTGGTCATTACCGTAGTAAACACCTTTGAACATATGTTCTTGAATAATTGGCCTTGCCACCTTTTGAACTACAACTCATGAAGATCACAAGTTCTTAACATGAAAAACTGTTTTCCTTACTGCTCTAACATCTGCAGGGTGAGTTTCTCATGGTGGGACAACCTTACCTTATTTTCCACAGGGATATAGTTGTATTGCACACTAATCCTGCTTTCATGCTGAAAGTGGTTTCAGAGTTCACTCTCCATCAGACTGTTAATCTTCCTGTGGTATTTCCAGAACCTAAGAGTAAGGGAGAGTGAGTGCTTCATACCTTGGATGGGCATAGGCAGCTCAGGTAATACTTTCACAGAACAAAGCCCTTTATGAAGGCTGAAAGGCTTTTTTTTTCCCCCTAAACAGGCTAAGAAGGGTCAAACCATCTCCAAGAAAGCCATTGCACATTAGCTGCCCTCTGGTATTGTAACCCACAATGGCAGGGTGAATCCAGGCAAGGTAAAGGTACATTCCACTAGGGCCTTCTCCTGTTTAATAGCATATTAGAATGGAGTGGACTTTAGAAGTGTTCCAGAAGCAGCAACTTGGTCCTCTTTCCATACCTTCATGAAGCACTACATACTGGATGCTTTTTCTAGATGCAGAGCAGGATTCACAAGGACCGTTCTCCTAGAAGCTCCTGGACCATTATCCTTCCTCTTCCCAGTTTGCTTATGTTTTGAGACTCTACCCATATACCAGTAAGGCACTGTGTATGTTGATAGTACAGTTGGGTAAGTTCCAGTTACCTGTAATAGTAGATATTCACAGAACACATTGTCTTACTGGCAGTGCCCTCCCAGCACCCTCCTTTTGTTGGGTGTATAGTTTGTTGAAGTTGCTGTTCTGTTTTTGTCCAGTAACCTTTTTGTGTGTGTGTGTGTGTGTGTGTGCATGTGTGGGTGGGGGCATTTGGTATGGAACAGTAGGTGTTTGCAAAGCTTGTGTTCACATCTGCTGTTCCTGTTGTATCCTAGAAAGCTGAAAGGATCTTGTCTGTGAGTGAGAAGGGATTATCTGGTTCCACCTCACTCTCAGGTAGTGGGAGGAGTTTTGAACTTTGACAGACTGTCAGAGGGAGGGTAGCAGGGCTCTACTAACCATGTTCCAGTAAGGCAGCATGTTTTATGAATGTCTCCTGTTACAAGTAAGTGAAACTTATGCAACTGTGCTTTTATTTGCCAAACCCCCTCAAGAGATACCTAAAAAATTGAAGAGAACGGGAAGAGCATAGAATCAGTTAAATAGTTTCATCCAGCTGTACCCAAATATAGTAGGAGCTACCTTGCCACATAGTAGATGGCAATCTAAGACTGACGAGTTCATACAGGACGTGGCTTTCTAAAACAAGTAGGTCTGGGAAGATTGCAGAGGCAGAGATAAAGGCCAGCAGGAAATTAGGAGGGGAGGAACGTCTTTTCTCTTGCATGCCTGCAGTGGACATTATTGGCTACATTTCCAACCCTCCATTCCTCCTCCTCCCCCCATTTTTTAGTCTTATCTTCTTCCTGATTCAGAGCCATTTGGTTCACAATAACCTCAGACAAATAGTTAAGGGAGTTCATCTCCTCAGGCTGTATATATAATTAAGTGCCTTTCCTTTCTTAGGAATGTCTCCTATTGGCACGGATTAAGAAGAGCTAGAACAGACATTCTTGCCCCAGTAACTACGTTGTAAAATTTTGAGCCCTTGGAGGGGACCCTCCAGGAAAAAAGTAATATATATTTTACTCCACACCATTTCTTGTAGAAAGGAAATATGACATTTGCAAGCACATTCTGTGACTTTTCCTGTGACAGGAATTTTAAGTTCATCAGAAATGCTGATGAGAGATTTCTGTGAAAGATGGCTAAGGCCATGAAAAGAAGCTCATTAGTATTTAAGTTTGAATCGCTGCTCTGTTACATCTGTGGTTCCTTTATAGAAAAGGAATAAACAATCTACCTGAATGACTAAAGCTGAGAAAGAAGGGAGAGAGTTGAGAAAGAGAGGGTCCTATGGGTATGCAGGCCTGTGAGTTTGTCCTTGTGTGTCTGCCCGTGTTGCCTTTTAAAAGTTTGGCCAGTGTAGGTAGAGCGCAGTAGTTATAATTAATAGTTAGCTAAGAGAAAGTTTAGCCATAGACTGATGTTTTTCTTTCTTGCAATCTGTTTGTTCAGAATGGGTCTATTCATTTTCTCTGTGCAAGTTGATATTTGTCTGCATCTTTAACTGTTAACTGTATTGCTTAACTCATTCTTTCCTAAGTCAAGTATTCCCTTTTAAAACAGCTTGTGGCTGGTCATTTACTTATTTATTAATTGAAAATAGTGTTGTTTATTGATAGCTGATGATATGTTGCTAATGTCCACTTCGAATTGGGCAGACTGCTCTGCTACATGCCGTCATTTGTGTGTATAATTTTTTGGCTTATTAGCAAAAGGAAACCAGCAATGGGGGGACCTCAGACTGGCAATCTTAAGCAGTAAAAGTTTACTGCATTGGAACAAGGCAGAAGGCTGTAATGTTTGACAATATCGTCAGCTTTCTCTGGAAAGTGTGTGTGTATTTGAATGTTTAAAAGTACCTGTACTGTGGTCAAGTGTGCATTGGAAGGTACTGAATTTCAAAAAGAGTTGTGAAAACCTGGTCTGGGAGTGTTGCCAAAGACTGCTAAGTGGGATGTTTATTGTGAAGTCTGTTCTTGTGTGTCAATCGTATAGGCCTACTCTCAGGGCGACAGTGCATATTTCCTGCATGCTGTTGTGCCAAGCTTTACTTAGTGTTTATGGAGTCGTATAGGTATGCCTTTTTCATTTAGTATATAAACAGTGTAACTCAAGATCATACCTTTTTTTGCCAAAAAAAGCCATTACTATAAAATGGAAATCATAGTCTAGATGAACTTTACTAGAAATAGTGAGTATAGTAACAGAGATAAAACAACTGGAATTGGGATCTTTAGAAAAGGGATGGAGCAAACTACATAGAAAAAAAATGGTAATTTTGGACACAATATATGCAGAGAAGGAACAAGGTTTAAGAGGCAGGATTTGAATGAGCCATATAATGCTTAACTGGCAATGACTGGCTAGATTATAAGTGATGTATAATGTTTACATCTACAGTTGTTTCAGTTGTGTCTGTGATGTATAATGTTTGCAACTAAAGTGGTATAACTGTTTTTCATTTATATAAATGTAAGATTGTCTATGTCATACATGATAATTGAGATGTTTATTGGGAAAAAAAAGATCATACCCCATGTTTATTGGGAAAAAAAAGATCATACCCCTTGTGGCCATCAGAGTTAAGACTTTTAGATTAAAATATATATTTATTGGTGGGCAGTGAAGCAGATTCAAACATCATTAACCATGCTCACAGAACCTTTTTGACAACTCGCACATCTGTACCTTACAAAAAGTTCCAAGTACACTAACCCAATGAGGAACTGAGCATTTTATACAGCGATGTACTTAACATTTCTTAGAACAGTATATACAAATTTTCCTGTATTAAGTGTTTTCATGAGCTGACATCACTATCACTCATTTCAAGCTTATTTCTCAAATATACTGCAGCAACATTTCCTGTGGACATCCTAACTGCTTTAGAAGATGTCTTTGGAAATGTTCTGCTGTGGTGAGCACCATGATTTATTATAGCAATAACGATGACATCGGTGTGGTATATTGAAATTTACCCACGATTGGTGTGGTTTAATCATGAGGGCGAAGCCCAAGTGATTAAATAAAGCCAACCATGGGTAAATTTCAATACACCACAACCACGCAGTCGGTTATTGCTATAACACTCTTTAAGAAAAAAAATACTTTTCTTAAATAATGTCTTTGTATAACGGTGCATTACTGTTCTTCTGTGGGTGGTGTATACTGCTTTCTTGTGTTGATGTACTGCGCATGCGTGTAGGACTTGCATTCCCACACATACTCGGTACATCAGTGCTCAGGAAAGTAAGCAACAGAGAAAAGATCTCCATTGCTCTGCTTTTCCTTTTTTTTTTTTTTTTTTTTTTTAATAAAAAAAAAAAAGGTTCAGGAATTTTAGGGTAGGAGAGAGACAGAATGGAGGAAATACAAGGGCAATCAGGTACGTGTCTTTAGTTTTAAACAACGTATCTAATTTCCCTTGTATGTTCTGCATGGTCTCTCTCCTGTATGTCCGGACTACAAATTTTATTTTTATTTTTGTTGAAAAAAAGTTAAAATTAAAGAATATACCAATGGAAAAAAGTCCGGACGTCCGGACCATTTTTTATCGGTATATACAACGGGCATGCTGGTTGGGCTGACCAATCATCATGCTCATTTTAGAAAGTTAATGGCCAGTCACTGTATAATTATTTATTGACTGACATTTGATTACCGGAGAAAGTCTGACTGGGTAGAAGCCCATTTACAGTGGAAGTACATTTTAAGAGCAATAATTTTACAACCTTCAAAAATAAAACTTAAACATCTACAGTTTAAATAATTATATCAAATTACACATTATATAAAAACATTGGTTAAGAATATATATAAGTTATATGACAATCATTTAACATTTAGATAAATTGGAGATAGTTTGTATAGTTTGTAGAGAAATTAAAGGTAAGCTAGTATAATACAGACAGGAATTGCAATATGAAGTGGGGGAAAAACAGGCAAATGGTATATTTCAAGAGAACGTCAAGGAGGAGAATTTGAAAGAAAAAAATGAAGTAAGTAAAGAAGGGAGAGTAAGGAGGTATATGGAATGAAAAGGTACTTGCTCACATTTAGGGATATAGCTTACCCTGGTTTTGAGCAAGAGCAGAGAGCGGTTTTAGCTAGGAAGTCTTTCAGAATGGTTTTGAAAGATGGGAGGGAGGGTATTGACCTGATGGATACAGGTAAGGAGTTCCAGGCTTTAGTAGTCTTGTATGAGGACCAACAATGCCCAACACATTTGATAGGTTTGTAGACAGAGGCGCATTTTTGGTCACTGAATCGCAATAACCGACTGGAAACATAATTGTGTGGAATGTTTTTTAGTGCTGGACAAGCCAGATGGATGCTGGATAATTTTATAGGTGGTAAGAAGCTGTGTATGTTAGTTGAAAAGGCAGTTCTAACCAAGTTAGACTTTTTAATTCTATACAGTGGTGAGTTCTGAAAGGGGTATTGCTGCAAATTTAGCAACTTTGTTATAGCATTGCTCAAGTTTTAATTTTGTGAAACCTGGAGGTTAGTGAGGATGGGAGCATGATAAAGAAGTGTGAAGAGGAGATTGGGAAGTGTAGTTTTAGTTGAGTCAGTGAGAGAGTTTTTGGTTCTATAAAGATTCCCTAGTTTTTAATGAGTTTCTGTTATGCAGTTTTGTATATATAGATTGAATGTAAGATTATCATCCACCATCACCCCTAATCATTTGTTATGAGAAGTGACTTTTGATGATTATGCAAACTACCCTCCTTGCAGGAAATGACGTCTGTTCAAAGATAGCTGCCTGTAAGCTTCATTGCACAAAATAGAATTAAAAGTTTGTGTGACTGACTAAAACTGCCATTTGGCACATTGTTTAGAGGGCAGTTAATGGAGGATTGTTGTCTGGTGTAGCATTGGATGAAGAAACATTTGAAGGTAAGGTGGACAGGGCACTAGGCATGCCTCTTGGCATAATAGCAGAAGTAAGAGGTCTGAGGTAAGGCTTAGAAGTAGCCATAAAAGGGCATTATAGAGATACTGAATGTTAAAACCTTCCACAAGGGTTGATTCTAGTGTGGTTGCAGGACCAGAAGGTGAGATGTATGGTTTTAAATTGTATTTGATATACTTTAGAGAGAGGTGAATACATTGGATAATTTAGTTGTGCAGAGAATATGTGCACCGTATTGGTCTACTTTAGAGGAAGAAGGAATTTGAATAAATTTAGTTTTCTATACTGTAAATTAAATTGGTTCAACTACCATACAGGCTAGTTGGGGGTAAGAAGATTTGCAAAGTGACGATAATAGGAGCAACCTGGTGGTTAAGACCTAATTTAGATGTGTACCCTTACACAAGTTTTGTCAGAATTCCACTAGTGTTTAAAGTGGTGGATACTTGCTTATTCAAGGAATAGCAGTGTCTTGGTACTCTATGGAGAAGATGTTAAATGTGTACCCGATTTCTCTGTACATCTGCACAACTGGTGGTATAGTGAAGTAATTTGTAGAATTTAACAGGTTGCAAAAAGTAAAAAAAAATGGGGGGGGGGATGCAGACGAGTATGACTAACAGAGGGTGTAATGGAAGACATTATTGGAGAATGTGGGGGATGTTATGGGGATCTATTTTGACTAGCAGGACTATTTTGGGTTATAAGTAAGAGAGGGTAAATGTAACAAATAGTAGTTTCAAGGATAGAGTCTTCTCTTTGTTGGGGTCACTACAGGAGTGTGATATAACTTAACAACATTGTATAAGTGGAATTCTTAACTGTATAGACTTAAAATATGCTGTAATGTTTTTGGAAGGGGGACAACATTGTGTGAAAGTCAAGTATGCATGAGAGAGGGAGATTACAAACCTGTTTCAGATTTAGAAATGTAATGCAGGCACAAATATAACAAGAGGAAGGGGACTGTACTGTTTTTTCTTCTGCTGAGCAGTCACACCATGTCAGAACTCTGCTTCTGTTTATATATAAATGTGCCTGTGTTGTGTAGAGAAGGTGCAGTGGGATAATGAGGAAAGGACTGTTGCATTAATGGAGCTGGACCCAGAAGGAAGAATAGAGGGGTGCATGCATGTGGGCCGTGGCTTTGTTACGTGGATAAAAAGTTGATGTCATGCTGCAGATGCATTCTTATTTAATAGGTGCATTTGCAGTTTTATTGGGTAGCAACCAAGGAAACATTTTGTAGCAAAAGTCTGTTGAATTGGTACAGAAGAGCAAGCAAGAGGACATGAAAAAATGAGGGTAGGGAAGGACGGATAGAATATCTTTTAGTAAGGTTGAGTTCAAGTGTAGAGTTGACTAGATATATTTGTGTGAATAGAGTAAATTGGAATAATTGTAGGTGATCTATTTGTATTTTGTTTTGAAATAGTTTGGCAGTGGAGCAGAGCATACCTGCTTGGTTTGTATTAGGAAAAAACGGAACAGGAGTGACTGCTGGTGAAGGGACTTAAGAGAACTTGGAAAAAAAGAGGTGGTAAGGCTAAGGTAGCTGTCTCAGTTTTAGGCTGGTTAGAGATCAGCGGTAGTTTGTGGGCCTGGGAGGAAATATTGGTTTTAGACACTCAAAGACTGATATGTCCATCTCTAAAAAGATTGTCTGTAGACTCTGGAGGAGGATTGTAGAAACTAGAATTCAGTCTACCTAGGGTTCCAAAGGATGGACTGCGGTAATGGCATAGAGAAACCTGTAGGAAAATGTAGCCAGCAATGAAGGAATCTTTGTCATTTGCACTCAGCAGAATGAACAACAGCTTTCACCTTTAGCTGCAGATGACTTGACTCCCTCTGAACATTTGCTAATGGAAAAAAAAAAACAGCTAATAGCATTGTAAATGCAAGAAACTTGGCATTTTTCATGGGTTTTTATCATTTGTTTCATTTTACAAGCCTATTTGCCTACAGCAAATCCTTGCTTATAGATTAAGACAAGGGCATTAGGGCACCTACATCACCAGGAAGGCATCCTGTAACCTCACCCTGATGTGTATATAATCTCTCAAACATAACCTGTGAGGTCTGCTATCACTGGATTAGGGTCACAAAGGTTATGATCCCCCCCAGCTCTGTAGGTATTGGAGTCATGTGGGCCTCCACTTACACTGGAAGAGCTTGGTCAGATGGGATCTCAAGCTTCTCCCTCCCCTAAAATGTGCAAACCAGAATAAGTGAATCACTCCCACGACTTCCTGCTCCAAACTGCTAAACTTGGGTTATTTATGTCATAGTCCAGGCTCAGAGCTGTAGCTGGCTCATCTAGTGCCCTCCCTCTCAGTTTTTCAAGAGCAAAACAAAAAAAGGATTTCTGTAATCTATGCCCCCCCCACACCCACTCAGCTCTTCAAGTGAAGAACAAAACAAAAAGTCTGCCTTTCTGTACTGGTGTTTTGGTACAATGCAGAAACTCTCAATTGTGTCCCTTAACACTTTATGCCTGGGGCAGCTGTCCCCTTTGCATGCTACTGCCAGGAACTTATCCCTTTACACCACAGGCTGAGCTAATAGTTGGATTTATTAATGTGGTCATTGCTTGATTGTTTTATCATAATGTTAATTTAACTTGTAAAGCTGGTTGCAAGAATGGCTTAATTATTTGTTACCAATTTACCTTTTTGTGCCTTTTTCTGCATGCGATTAGTTCTGTGCTGTCAAGGCACAACAAAGATAATCACTGTTTCTTTCTTTTGTCCTGTTTTGTTTGATTTCTTGCAAGTTTATCCTTTATGATATCTCCACAAGGTCCAAAGGAATTATAATCTCATTTTTTCATCCCTTGTCAAATCCATCATTGAAAATAATGCACCTTTTGGCAAGTACCTCAGTAATCATCCAAACCAGCGTGAGAAACCTCAACATTTTATCACCAAAAAGATCTCTAGTTTCAGTAGACTCAGCTACCCTGATAGACTAAAAGCCTTGACCCTCTACTCACTGCATACAGACTCCTCAAGAGGGGTGATCCCTGCTTTCCATAGTATGAATGCTCTAATACTCTGAACTCATTAACCCAAGTATAGCCAAATACTTAACTCAATCTGCCCCACCCCTATTTCTGGAATAGCAGGGCCTTACCTATCAAAACAGTATTTGGCAAACTTTACAACTAGTCTGGGTGGATGATTGCAAATTTTCACCATGGAAAAGTAGACAAAGTTTGTTTAATGGGTCTGTACTGGGTGATGTGGTCAAGCTTCTCAATGGTCATCTTCACTGTACACTTAGTCTGAACCAAATAACCTGTATCATGTTTGGTGAGCATATGTACAAAATAAGTATGTTAAAACCAATGCCAGCTTCTTCTTGGAACAGATACACATGCACATACAGACTTTGCAGTTGAGGGCCAGCTGTCCTCACATCCTTGCTTGTTTTCTACCAGTTTTGTGGCACATAAACCACTTCAGTACCTGATAAGCTGTACATTCCTGATTTCTGCTCACCGTTTCTGAGCCCCTACCTTTCCAGCTTTTCCTGCCTTCAGCCATGTAAATGAAAAGAATGACTGCCTCAGCTGTTCCAGGCAGTGCCAGATTATGGTCTTCAGTGCAGTAACATAAGGTAGATATATTATACATGTGTTTTCAGCTCTTACCATACACTATCATAAAGTACAAGTACTATGCTATTATTTTATGCCTTCCATATGCAGTAACATAAAGTAGATGTTACCATGCTAGCATTTACTGCCCTTATAAATGTAATACTATGAAGTACAAATACTGTGCTACTGTTTTATGCCCTCAAAATGCAGTAACGTAAAGTAGATGTTACTATACTAGTGTTTTCTGCCTGTGTAGTAACCTAAAGTACAAGTACTGTGCTAATATTTTCTGCCCTCTTAGTGTAGTATCATAACCACATCAGGGCTAGCCACTGAGAGGTGCAAACATTTGCTTTAGGCTATTTAGTCATATTGATTAATGATGTGAGACCCAACCCATGCAAAAATGGGAAAAAGAGCGGGTGATGATGTCTGTGATATGTGCCACAACATAAAGTTTGTACTATGCTAGCATTGCTTTATCTTGAAACACCTTTATTGAATTATCACTTAAGACACAGGCAAATGTACTTTTTTTTGTAAAGGAAATAACCATATTAAGATGCTTAACATGCTCACAGTTACAAACATTATACATCACATATATTCTTTTATGCAGTTATCAATCCAACATTACATGCATGAGATAATCTTAAACAACCTTGTTCTATTGGAAGGATCAGTTTATCCTACTTGACGCTTGCCCTCTTCCCCTCCCAGATAAAATCCTTCACACTACTGTGCTGGTGTTTTATGCACTTGCAATGTAGATCCATGTAAAAATGGGAGGAAAGGGGTGGTGATGGCAAAAACGATGAGTGCAGTGACATATACATTCAGTAAGTACAAGTGCCTCTAGTGAAACACCAGGATGCAGAGGTAACTTGATTACATACATAAGGACTTGTACCTCAGTAAGCACCTAAACAATTTTGATAGTTGGAATGAAGGTGTCAGAATGAAGGACCTCGCAAACTATTATGTTAAAGCAGTGTTAGTTGAAGGTGTCATATCACTTATGTGCCTTGTTGCCTTCCCTACAGTATGTAATTTAAAGTCTGTGACCAGAACATAAAAGATAGAGAAACATTATCCAGAATATATTAAGGGTGTAAGGTACATGTCAGACACCTGGGCTGTACTGCACAGAAAGTTTTGTTAAATCAACTGACTTTGTTTTCGTCTCTCACGTATCAAGACTTCAGTTGAATGAATGAACTAATGAAGTATTGCTGCATAAGAGACGAAAGTGCTAAACTATCAGTTGATTTAATAAAGCTTTTTGTGTGGTACATCTCAGGTATTTGATATTTATCTTTTAAGTTGTTTTGAGAGCAACTGTTACATTAGTCTTTGGTTAAAAATATAGTAATGGTATATCTAGTATACACAAGATGTAATTGATATTGTACTTAGTGCTACTTAAAATACTGCAATCTGTCTGACCTTCCCACCTTGTCTCCCACTCATTTCTGCATCTATTTGATTACCAGACACCAGTTGCTGTCTAATAAAAAGACCATTGTTAGGTTTTTGTTTGGAACAGCTACAGACACTTTATTTATTTAAAATTGTGTACCGAGGTAGGGCACTGATCCTGGTGGACCATTTTGAGACTCATCTCTTGTAGTTAAGAAAACAATTATGGTGATGCACAAAAATAAAAGTAACAGAAGAAAATCACGTGGGTATTTAAATCACAAAAGTGAAAGTTGCAGAAAAAAATCACACTGGTATTTAAAAGGCATACTTACACATGCGATAAACATTCAAGGACAGATGTGATTTACTATCTGTTAACTAAAAATTTAGGGCTATTCCGAAAGAAGCTTAACCACATCTTGAAGTAGTCAATAGCATGACAGGACCCATTACTGAGTTACATAGGCATGAGTGCAAGCATAGTGCTGTCATACTAGCAGCAGGGCTGCATAATGACACATTGCAGCTGTGTTAATGGGAGTAACTGCTTACTTGAAAGGCTGTCACATGGGTAGTCACATGACCCAAGGGAAGCATCAAGCAGGTGTTGTGCCTGATGCTGTGCTCATTCATACTTACAAAGCACCCCATAACTGCAAGATGGGCACTGATAGTGGTCTGTGTAAGATCACTACAGAAAAATGCCAAGTCATTTCATCATATAAATGGGGGGGATAAATGCAGAAATGGGGAACTGGAAGCAGAGGAACATACAGGGAAGAAGGGTGTACAACCAACAGTACTAGCAGTTCTTATTCTAAGTACCCCCCTTTCCATTTATTTGGCTACATCATTGGTGCATTAACTCAAGCATCTTCTTTGTCCATGTCAATGAATTCACTCTTTAAAATGAACTTTAAACATTTGGTTTATTTGATGTATTTTCTTCAATCGTAGTCTGCCTTATTTATTTAATTATTTTATTTATTTATTGTTTTTAACTGGGTGAGTGGGCTGGTACATAATATGTTTCAACTATTTCCCACTTTTCCCAGACTATTAGGCTGGAAAAAAAAAACTCAAAATATTCAATTTTCAGATGAAGAACACCATATACATAGGTTCATAGGAGATTAGTAAGCTAACGGCTTAAGAAATCTTACAACCTTGCTAGTGTAACTCAATTTTACCCAATATATGGGTTCAGGGGTAAGAGGACAGCATGGATTTGTACCTATTAACCAAGTATCTTACCGATTGTTCCTGTCCAAAAGAGACATAGAAACTACCCCAGGTGTGAATTTGTTATTCTCCATCCACTGATCCAAATTGCGTTTGAAGAGGGCTAAGGAAGGGCTCTGTTTAATGTGAATAGGAAGCCTCTTCCAAAGAAGGGGCAATCTCTGGGACACATCGGTCTCTCCAGCATGTTTTGTTTGTGTAGCTGACTAAGTTTAGATCCCTAACTCGGGTGACCCTTGTGCTGTTTGACTTGCTTCATCAGGGCTGGATTTGTGAATGCCTTGTAGGTCAGGCTTGGGTCACCTCTTCATAGTAGGTAGGAGACAGAGTAAAGGGATGGTGCTTTTAGTCTGTCCACATATGACATGTTATTTACACCCTGCATTTTCTTTGTGAGGAACCTCTGAAGTCACTCCAGCTGCTGCAGGTGCCTAGTCAGGTACATACTAAATGGTGCATTGTACTCGATTATTGATCTAATGAGAGATGAGTAAAAGGGAACTATAATTTCCTTAGATCTGGATGACTTACCTTTACTTATAAGTTGTAGCACATTGAATTACTTCCTCACCACTGTGGACACATGGGAGCTCAAATTTCAGGCTACTGTCTATCTGTGTATCTAGCAATCTCACCTTTGAGTCTACTGTTAGGGGTGTGCTATTGATGTTTTAATTTGCAGGGGTATTTGACTTCCTAAAGGATATGAGAATGCATTTTTCGCATTTAGTTTTAGGCTATGGCTCTGTCACCAATCATTTCTCTGATCTAGACCCCCCTGAAGAATATCTACATTGCTGGGGGATTCATTGATTGCCCCCAGCTTGCAGTAGTTGGCAAACTTTGTCATCCAGAGGCCATCCCACATTAGGCTTGACTTTAGAGCAATATATTCTGAACAGGAGTGGTCCCAGCACTAAGCCCTGTGGCATACCACTAGTAACTGGCCTCTTTGTTGGTGTTCATATGGTCTTCCGGGTTTAGGCTTGTCCAACTGGGGACCAGGACTGCCCTGTACCTATTTGAAAGTCAGACTTAGCAAGGGGAGATCGTTCATTCCACTTTTAGCGTTCTAACTGTAGTTGGGGATGCAGAGGTGTGCTCACCGATGGCCATCCTGATATATAACAGCACTAAATAGGGTTGGGAGGGTGGCTTAATGGCTAAGGTGTTTGCCTTACAAACAGAAGGTGCAGGGTTCGAGTCTCACAAGGGATAATTGGCTAGGCTTAAAATGGCTCACAAGGGCAGTTAGCTTAGTACTGAAACTATGAATTATGAACTATTTCTGGATCTGGATTCAACCACTTTTAATCATGTGTCCTGTCTGTCTGATGCCATAGGGATTGATGCCTTGTTTTATTTATAATACCTGAGTGGGGAATTGTCAAATACCTTGGTCAGGTCGAGGTAGGCTGTATGTACTGTTTTTACCCTTTGTCCATAGCAGTAGTGACTTTCTGAAAAAAAATCCACCAGATACAGTAGGCATGACCTTCCCTTGATAAAGCCATACATAAAGATAAGATGTTACAACTTGAGCTATTGAGACAGTAAACATTAAACTGGTATATTCATGTGCAACACAGACATCCTGTAGTAATACTAGTTGTTTTAGTTAACAGAGCTAATAGTAATACAGAGTAGAGCAAAGCACTGAATATATGAGGTGTAAAACATGGGGATTAAGTAATGTAAAGCTTTTATCAATGCTAATAATATACACATGGAAAGGGTTACAAAATATAGGGAAATCTCTTCTCTTTTGACTGTGCGAAACAGCAAAAAATGATCTCATTTCTACTTCTAAGCCGCACCCCAGCCTTAGTTGTTAACATGTTAATGCATTAAAAAAAAGCATGTTTTACCCCCTCCCATCCTTTCCATTTAAAATGCTTAAATCCTACTTCATTACTGATTTTAACAGTTGTATCCCATGGGTGATTGCAACTATAACCCCTGACTTTCTTCCCTTTTGATCTATTTCTTTTTAAAAAAAATATTAGTGTACTTACCAGTCCCTGTGTTAATATTGCTGCATACATGTATTTCTTTCCTGTCTGATATTACCATATCATTACTGGTAGAAATTTTCTTTCAAAAAACTTTTGTTTCTGCTTTGGGTGCCTCACTTCTTTGGGGGTTTATATATGTGAATTATGTTTATCAGTTGATAATGTAATACAATCTCAAGTTTGAGCAGCAGACTCAATTTGAATTTAGTCATGCTGCACTTACCATTGTGAGTAGGCCTCTCTTTGGGCAGCCATATCCCTTACTCCTAAAAGCTGGTATGGCATAAACAGTATAATTTTGCTATAATTTTGCAGAGCATAATTGTCTTCTATCAGGCGTGTTTCTTACAAATGTTTTCTATTGAACTTTTTAGTGTTTCTTTAGATGTTTTATCTTTTTGTTTTGGTTCCAAACCTGAAATGTTGAGACATAAGACAGATACCTTGTCCTCTATTTTTTCAGCATTTTAGAACATTACATTCCTAATGGTAGTCATAATATGTCCCATCATTTGTCTCTTCCTCTATTCCAGTACTTCTGGTATATATTCCTCATGTCTACTTTGCTTGTTTCAATTCTTATTGCCTCTTGTAATGATTTACCATACCACACAGAATTATTTCTACAACTTAGCCACTTTATTTATCTTAACTTGTCTTTCAAGTACTACTCCTAGTGGCACACTTAAGTCTCTTTTAAAATAAAGGATGTTTTTCTATCCTTGTGATTGTTGAAGACAGTAAATACATATATATATACCTCATCCTCGCCTTCCTTATGTCATTTTCATTTGTCCTATACACTGTTTACCTCTCCTTTTTTATTTCTTCCCATCCACCCAAACTTCCATTCCTAATTGTCCATCCAGATAATCAGGATGTATCTTAATGTCTCCAGGTAATTCACCAAACTCTGTAACCATCTCGGCATTCCATCATAACTTATTTCTCTTAGTTTCCTGAGTGCTCAGTAACACACTTCCTAGTTCTAAGTTGGTTATCTTTCATAAACGTATGGTATTGCAGTCCTTATCCATTATATACTTGTATTGGTATCTGCTTTCAGAAAATCTAGTATTGTTTTTCTCTTCATTCCCTTCAATCCAACCTACCTTATTAACTGTCTTTTGTATATCACTGCTTTTTCCTGTTTATTTCATTCTTATTATAAAATATAATAAGTCCATTTCTTTATATATTGTGTTTGACCTATTTCTTTTTCCATCTTTTTGGTGTCTAGGTTTTTTTTTGTATTCCATTTAATTTGGCTTAGAGTAAAACATCTTAATTCACTTTTTTCTGCTTAACTTCCTATTCATTTCCCTCTCATACTGGTAATAAACCTCTTGTTTCCTTTTTTGCTGTAACATTGTTTATCTTTTCTAAATTTTTGAAAATTCTTGTTCAGTCCTGTTTAACTTTAAACTTTCTTACCTACTTTCATTTTCTTTCACTTCTGCTTCTTTTTTTCTCTTTACTTCCTTCTTTTTGTTTTGTTGTCTTTTAAAGTTTGTGTGTTTCTTTTCATCTTCCATTATTTTGTTGACTTATTCTTTTGTTTACCTTCATATGTATGTGGCTGTCATCTCATGATCATATATTTAACTTTCTTTAATCTTGATCTATATTTTCTGTAATATTAAAAATATCTGTTTTAAATCTAAAGTCCTCTGTCCTAGAGCTATTTGTTCCATACTTTATATTTGCTTGACTCCATTCTTTCAACTCTTCAGTCAATGTCTCTGAGAGAATTCATGAATAACACTTGATACTTTCTATTATCAACTGATATTTCTTCTTTGATTTATTTTTTTCAACTACTACTAAACATTTTTAGTATTCTCTTGACTACCTCTTACATTTGTAATAAACTCATCTTTCAGAAACTTGGTTTAAACTCCCTAGTAAGGGATCTTCCAATAATTCTAATGACTTTTCATTTGGCACTTTTGTAGTTCTCTATGCACAGTTTAGTGAGACTTCAACACCCTGCTGTCTGTTGTTTTTACCCCATTATATAGTCATAATCAGGGTTGTAGGCAGGATTTTCAGATTTGTACTCACAACTCCCAGACTGCTGCCCCCAACAAGCCACACCCACATCAGCACATTGCTGTCCATGCACTTCCTTAAACTGCTGGCCAAACTACTTTCCTTTCACAGTACTACTCACTGCAAAAATAGCCACCCAGGTGAAAGATAACCACAAACCATTATTTAACTGTGGTAGAAATCTCAGAAGCAATGCCCAACACTGTGCAGCGTTAACGGTATATGATTTCACATGCTAAGACCCAGAGGACATAACCAATCTATTGGCTGACAAATTCAGCTCAACCCTCCCAGTGTTCTCAGATTAAATACCTGCATTTATAATTCTTAAAATTTCCAAGCAACAAGTTCAGAAGTTACTATCTAAGGCCAATAACACTACAACAAAACAGAGTATTTTCTTACTCTGTTCAAGTGTGATTTGGATGAATGGATGGATAACTGTAAATTCACCCCTGATTTAGCACCAGTGGTCTTCGTGAAAATGGAAATATGTAATCTTGCTTTACGAAGGAATCGGACAATTGCATGGATGTTCACAAATTCAACCCTGGTATTATTGGCCTAACTGCTTGAAAAGATGTAGTCCATTTCTCTTCCATGCCCACTTCCTTTAATCCTTTTTATTCCCCATTTGTTTATTCATAATTAAGAAACAACATAATATCATACTGTTTTATACATTGTGTAAAAACCATACCCAAGTTCCTTTGACTGCTCTCAGTGATGGCAATAAAAGTAGGTTTGTATACTTACACATGCCGCACACACCAACATATTCATATGTGTGTACACACACCTATTGCATTATTGATGCCTTGGCTGTTGGACAAACTGTCTGACATTGCACAAAGTACCAAACAGCATACTTCTCAATCCCTTAGTCAGAGAATGAGGGACAGACAACGCCAAAAGGTTGTGGGAGACTCGGGCCTTGCCATTGCTGTTATGTGCTAACAGAGTTTTATTGACAGAATAAACGTTTTTGCTTAACATATGTTTTTTTTCCAGAATGTGAAATGTGACAGATAGATCAACTACTGCAACAATCTAACAGAAAAACATACAATCTAATGAGGAACAGACAAAAAAAGTCAGTGATGTTCATATCCAGTATGTATAATATATATATGAAACTCTTATTATCCCCAGAACCAAACTCCACAGCCCTGCACATGCTTTCTCCTCTCAGGCACCTACACTTTGACAAGCTGCCCTCATTGACATCAAGGAAATCAGCACTTATTCCAAAGTCAGAATGCTACTCTAAAAGCACGTCTTTATCCAAGCCAGAATGTTTCTGCTTTTACACAAGACATATCACAGGAATTATCTCCTTTCAGATTCTCCTCTTCTCTCTCAAGACTCACTGAAGATTGGCCTACTTTAGACTAATGTATATTTTGTACATTATATTCTGCTTGATTGTACATTGCACTGTGCTTGTTCAATGGAATGTATATACACATTTTTCTGTTATTCCTTACATATCTTTATTTTTTATTGTGAAATGTTTTGTATTTCTCCAGGACAAAGCCTGAAATTGGTCAGTATTGATCAGTAAACTATTCCAGTAAACAAATATAAAAATAAATAAAGCAATCTGGTGAAAAAAGTGGCTGCAGTGGTGTAGCAGTTAGTGTTGTTGACTCACACCAAGAGGTTCTTTGGTTCAATTCTCGGCTGGAGTGCCTTCTGTGTGGAGTCTGCATGTCCTCCCTGTGATCAAGTGAACTTTAAAGACATGCAGGTAGGTGTATGAGTGTGTGCCTTCTGTGAAGGTTGGGTGCTGGGCTGGCAACTTGACACTGTAAAAATCCACTGCCAGTCAATAGCAGACTGGTGATCTGCTGTGGCGACCCCTAACCGGGAAAAGCCAAAAGAAGACAATTTGGTGAAAAAGACATATGAGCCACATGGTTATCTTAAATTCTGGTTTAAGACAGAACGATGCAATATCAAGGACATACTTTAAATATTCCTCTGAAATACTTAGAATAGCTGGTTTTGTAATATGCATTTTCTGAAGCATATGACATGAAACTCAAATGTACCTTGTTTAGTGACTGGAGACCACAACAAATTTGGCAGAAAAACAGAGACTTTAAGAAAGAAAAACATACAATTAATATGATGCACTAACAAGGACAAATCCCTATGTTTCTGTACTAAAATGCTTGTCATTGCTAAATGGTACACTGATTTACATCTGTATGTCAAAATTACTAACCCCTTATCTGTAATAAAAAAAAGTCTCTCTCTCCTTGCTGATTTAGCAAAACACATCAATTTTTTTTTATAACTTAAATACTCGCCACTGCCAATAAACTAATTTTTTTTTAATAGTTTGCTAAAAAATGAAATATGTGCAACATTTACCTTTGTGTAGTTCCTATTTGTCCTGATTCAGAAAGTGAAGAAAAATGAATCTTTGTTGTCATTAGAGTGAAACTTGATGCAGTTCACTCTTCTTGCCTGGATTGAAGAATTGATCAAAATGCACTCCTTCTGACAAAGGGGAGAAAGAAAAAAAATTTTTAAACAAGTATAAACTGACAGAAATTCACACTGCAAACACTAATGCAGTTACCCAGTAGAAGAATTGGCTGCAGGTGTTAGTGAAAGACAAAAAACCTGATTGGAAGTAGTACAGAACTGTCCTGTGAGCAAATCAGTACCACCAGCCAGTACAAACTATACAGAATATAATAATTCTATACAATGTTGGTGCTGAAGCATATTTAAAGTCTGCATGTAACAATGCCACCGGAACTCCCCCAGCTGCAGTATCACAGTTGTTGATATCACTGACAAATCCTTCACTCCCGTGCGCAGTACTGGGTAAAAGATGAAAGAGAAGTCGCATCAAAGAACCATGAAGTTGGCTGAATTTTACATCTTTTTCCCCTACCTTCTCGGCTGAGCTAATCGGGCAATTATCACCCAATTAACTAAAAAGTACTAAGCATGCAAATGCCTGATGAACTGCAAATTACTATGCAGTCTCAATCAGGGTGTGCCATTTTTTTTTTTTCTTACATTTTTGTTTTCCACTCCTGGGTCCTAGTGCTCACCAGATCCTACTCCCACTCCAAGCAAACTGTACTGAAGTGCGTACAGTGAGTATGCCGCCCAATGTCATTGGTTATAATGAATCACATGACACACCATTTAAAAAAAATGCCAACTACAAACACTTCCATAAATACACATTGCAATACACTACAAATTTTATTTTTTTTAAATCTTGTATACACAAAAAAAATGTTTAATTGGCTGATCTTTTAGATACATTTGAAATTCCTGTTTTCATTCATACCAGGTCATTATATGCAATGAATATGAACTGCCATTTGTATTCTTTACAATCTAGGATGTTATCTTTGTTATACCATCAATCATTAAATTAAGAGATGGCTGAGCACATTATATAGTCAATGAGAGTCCTGCTCAGTTTTTAAGAAGCATATTTTTATATGATGCACTATTGACAGATTGATATCAAGGAGGGCATATTATATCCACAACGTAGACTCCATTGTATCACGGAATAAAACTGAACATTATAGCTGAATTTGCAAAATTATGCATTTAGGACTTTGGCTTGCTGATCTTAGAGAGATAAAACCCTGGCCACAACTAAGAGTACCCAAGATTGCTTAGTGGGTGGGTTTTAAGTTGGAAGAACTGGGCAGGGATGGGTGGGATCGAGAAGTTTATGCAGGATCATTCATCCTGGGGGAAGGAGAGGGTGATAGTAGTCCCAGTCAGCTGATTGGTTACACACAAGCAGAGGCTTGTATATACACAATGGCCATATACTTGGATAATGTGAGCCTGGTGGTCCTAAGACAGTGATGGTAGCTTTTACTGTGTGAATGAGTGCATATATATATATATATGTATATGTGTGTGTGTGTGCGCACACGTGCGTGAGCATGTATGTGTGAGCATGCATGAGTGCATGTCTGTGTGTGAGAGAGCATGCATATGTGAACATGTGTGAGTGCATATCTGTGTGGGCACATGCATGCACGAGTGCATGCCTGTGTCTGAGAGCATGCATAAGTGCATTACTGCATGTGTGTAAGCATACATACATGAGTGTGTGTGTGTGGATGTGTGCATGAGAGCATGCATGCATGCCTGTGTGGGTGTGAGAACATGTGGGTGTGAGTGCGTGTCTTTGTGTGTGTGAGAGCATGTGTGCATGAGTGCATGTGTGTGTGTGTGTGTGTGTGTGTGTGTGTGTGAGAGAGCATGCGTGCATGACTTTATGAGAGTGCATGTCTGCGTATGGGTGAGCATGTGCTTGATAGTGCATGTCTGCTTGTGGGTGAGCATGCGCTCAAGAGTGCATGTCTATATGTGTGACAACATACATATCTGATTGTATATCTGCGTGTGAGTGGATGTCTGTGTGTGTGTGTGTGTGTGTGTGTATGAGCATGCATCCATGTTTGTGTGTGTGCATAAGAGCATGCATAGTTGAGGCATGCTTGTGTCTGTGTGTGAGCATGTGTGTATGTGTGAGCATAAGAGTGCAAGATGCCCCTGTAATGATGAGAATTCCCACATCACCCACCAGAGGAGAACTTAAGGACATTCAGTAAAAAAATAGCTGTTTGCATGATTGTTTTCACATTATCTGTCACCTAAAGGTGAAGGAGGGCAAATCCATGGCATAAAGTCTGATGGTCAGCAGGATGCATCTTTGTATTCAAGTCAGAAAAGTAGCTGATACTTAGTGGACGGAGGAAAGATAAAAATGCTTGCAGTGCAAGTTATTAATGGACTCTAGTATACAGGAAAGATTAAAAGAAAAAACATTCTTGCAGTGCAGTTTCTAAGGGAAGCCGGTATACACTCAAATGGATTCATGATTATTGATCAAACACTTTTTGTTTGACCAAAACAACAGTGAAAAAAGTAGCTGAAATCCACTTTCAGTGAACAGTATTTTTTTGCAGGAGGGCATCCCCCCTGTGTGGTGGTGAGTGATGCCCCACATCTTCCTAAATTCTATGTGCTAACTCCACAGTCACACAACAATGGAGAAAGGGCGTCACCTATTTGCTGGAAGTGGCTTTTAGACGTTTTCCCACATGAATTTGCACAGCAGATTGATGTGCATACCCAAAAGTATTCATATGATCGTAGGCGGTTACTAGACTAATGGCCATAGGGCCCTTACAAGCCTAGCCAAGTTCAACCCATGTTCCCAAGGGTGTCTGGTTCAAGCAGGCACCCATTGCCCCTGTCTGAGAGGGACACAAGTGGAACCCCCATGGTGAATTTCTGGTTACCCATCCAGTAATCCAAATTGCACTTAGATTGGGCCAATGAGAGGCTTTGTTTAACATGAATAGGAAGCTTGTTCCAAAGGTAGAGGCAACCTCTGTGAGACATCTGTCACGCCAGTAAGTTCTGTTGATGTCATATATCAGGTTAAGGTCCTTTGAGTGAGTGACCTGTGTGCCATTTACTTGCAAATGTGCAGCATTCCCATTAATGCTGGGTCAGAGATTGCTCTATATGCAAGGCACAGGTCACCTCTGAGCAGTCTGTATGACACAGAGTAAAGTGACAGTGATTTCTGTCTGTCCACATAAGACAGATCTTGAAGACTGAATTTTTTTTGTAAGTAACCTTTGTGGTCTCTCCAATTGCTGCAGGTGTTTAGAAAGGAACATGCAAAAGGGAGCTTTATACTCTATTACTGGCCTGATGAGGGAAGAGTACCAGGTGGGTTATAACCTCTTTTTTTTCTGGAGGCAATGGCTTTACTTATGAAATGAGCAATCTAAAATGCCCTTCTTACCACTGTGGAGACATGGTGATCGATGTTAAAGTTGCTGTCCACCTGTGTGTTCAGATCTCTCACCACTGATTGTGTGCTTAGGGTATTACTATTGATGTGGTAGTTTACAGGAACATCACCCTTGCTGAAGGGGGTGATAATGCATTTGTTGTGTTAAGTTTAAGACCATGTCTTTGGCAGCAGTCATTAGTCTGTGTAAGACCTTCTTGCAAGATGTTGACTTCGCTAGAGGTTTCAGTGATTGCGCCCAGTTTGCAGTCATCAGCAAACTTTGTCAGCTAAAGTCACTTAGTTTTAACCTGTACTTCAGAGAAGTAGATTCCAAACAGTAGAGGTACCAGAACCGATCTCTGTGGAATACCACTGGTTACAGGTCTGCTGGAGGAGGTGGAGTACCCTATTTTGACTCTGAGTTCTGTCTGTGAGCCAGTTTGCAACCCACCTAACAATGTGTGGGTTGATACCCAGCTGGGTGAGTTTATGGATGATGCCTGAGTGGGGAATTATGTCAAAGACCTTAGCTAAGTCTAGGTAGGCCATATGCATAGATTTGCCCTTGTATAGGGCTTTTGGGACTATCTCAAAGAAGTCCACCAAGTTTAACAGGCATGATCTCCCCTTGACAAAGCCCAACTGGGTGGGGTCGAGCATTTGGAGATTTCCTATATCTTTGTTAATAAGGTCCATGATGATTCGTTTTATGGCCTTGCAGATAAGGCTGGTCAGGCTAATAGGTCTGTAGTTCCCGGGGTCTGTGGATGCACCCTCTTTGTGCAAAGGGATGATAGTAGCTGTTTTCTATTCTGCCGGGATGAAGCCAGTGCTTAGGCTGTGATTGAAAAGCCTGCTCAATAATGATGCTAATTCCTGTTTTAACCCATGTAGAACACAGCCCAAGATGTTGTCTGGTCCCATACAGGCTGTGTTTTTGGCCTTTGAGAGGGCATTTAAGACCTACTCCTTTGAGATACTAGGTGGGGGACAGGTGTTAGGGATGCTTTGGAGTATATGTGGCAGAGAAAGGGGAGTGAAGTTTTCAATGAACCTGTCAGCCAGCAGGCTTGCTATATCCACAAGTTTTATATATGCAGTACCATTAACTAAGAGTTCATTGCACATTTGGGCCTTACCTTTGAGGTTATAGATATAATTAAAGAAAGCCTTGTGGCTATCCTTAATTAGAGAACCTAATTTGGATTCATAGTTAGCTTTGGAGGACTTCACTAGGTGTCTTATTTGCTTGTTTAAGTTGAGGAGGGAGTGTTTCCATTTTTGAGACCGTTCCTTCCTGCTCTTAGACAGCAATTTCTTTCTTTTATTGTATAGCCTATTAATGACAGTTGTCCTCCAGGCAGGTTTGATTTTCCTTAAAGATCTTGCTTTGGTTCTATCAGGTATGGCAGAGTCAATACAATTGTACAGGTGCTTGTATAAAGCATTAGTGTATAACTCAGCATAGATGTCTGTTCCATCAGTAGGGGAGGGGCTATGAAGCTGTTTATGCCATCACGTAAGAGGTTGTAACTGGTCTTGGAGAAGTTTTTTAGTGTAGTTATTGCTAAGGGTGTGTGTGTGTGTGTTATACTTACTTCTAGTGAGATTGATTTGTGGTCAGATCTCACCAGGGATGGCCACACACTGGGAGTGGTGAAGCGGTCCCCCATGTTGGTGAGCACCAGGTCCAGCATGTTTGAGCCCCTTGTGGGTATGTCAGTCAGCTGGTCTAGGGCACTGGAGTTAACGAAGTCCAGGAACCTTTGGGCAAGTGAGTTGGTACATGTATAATTTACCCAGTCTATGGAAGGGTAATTAAAGTCACCCAAAACTAGGGTGTTTGGTTGTATCTTAATTGACTCAAGTAGACTGAGTGGATGTCCTGATTCATGGAGGGGGTCCTATAGCTGTATAGCTGTAATGAACTGAAGAGGGTTCTTACCTGCAGTCAATTGCACCTGAAGTAATTCAAGGGACTTGTGCAGTTTAACCAATCTAGAGGTGTATTTATCTTTAATGGATATTGATACACCACTTCCTTTAGTTCTCACGCTTTCAGTTTGTGGTCTGAATGTGTGAAAGGAAATGTAACCTGGTATAGCTGGGGTGTTCTCCGCAGCCTTAAACCAGATCTCAGTGTCTGCACAAATGTCAGCATCTTCCAGGGTGAGGACTGCTTCCAGTGAGTGCAGTTTGTGGTTTAGACTCTCAGCGTTTAGCAGCATAACCTTGAGGTTGTTTTTAGACGGTATTTTTACATCAGGAATTTTGTTTTTGTGACATTGCCTTAAAAGGCACTATGAGGATGGCAAAAGCCTTAGCCAGTAACTGAAATCCAAGGGATGACAGATGAAGACCATCTTTGACAAAGCATCGAGGTCTGTCGACCATGCCATCCCAGGTTGACAGATACTGGATCCCCTTTGAATGACAACAGGAACTAAGCCATTTGTTGAAATCAATCATTTTTTGTTTGTATTAAGGTATCATCCTAGGCGAAGGCAAAATACTGCTTAAGGCTAGGGACGTGCCTGCCTGAGAGACATAATCTGAGATCTCAGTCATGTCTCTCTTCATATAGTACAGTGAGATATGTCTCAAGTCATTCACACCGTAGACTATGACGAAGTTATAGCAGTGCCTGTTGTTGAGAGACTTGAGTGTGTGTGTGATGTGGCAGATCCTGGCACCAAAGAGGCAGCTGACTGTGAACTTTTCCTTATTCAACCCAATGAGGGGGATATCTGTGTGTCTCACAACTGAGTTGCCTACGACTAAGATGTTTGTTTTTGTGTTATGCCTTAGGGGCCTGCCTGGTGAGACACTGGTGTGTGATATATTATGTGTACTATGTTCTGCAGTGGATGTATTATGTGAAGCGTACTTGTGTTTGGAAGGTCTTTAATGTTTAGGTAAGCTTCTTATAAGGACCTCCACACATATAGGTTTATGTGTTGTTGGTTTGGTAAGTCCAGGAAGTGAGGTGTGCATGCTGACAACCTGCTTAGTATCAGATGGACTGACTGGTGAACGAGAGAGCCTGGATTCTAGGATGCTCTTCGTGTATCACTGTTGCAGTCATTACATTTGGGTAATCTGCTGGCAGGTTGCCCTCAGTCGGCCTGATTAACAAAGTCTTGGGTTCTCCGTCAGTTGCTGTCCCTTCTTCCATGACGTCAGGTCGTCAGGGTATAAAACATGCAGCTGACACCATTACATCAGTCTTTCTTGCCGTGCAGTGCCCGAAGCGAAAGCAGTTCGCAAGTGCCCATCGTCCGACTCCTGAAATTTCCATTTTCGAGTTTCAGATCTGAAATCTTCAACTAAAAAGCTAAGTACCCCGTTTGGGAAACTTTTTCTTGCTCCTCACCAATGTCAGTAAAAGTTAATAATTGCATTACTTGTGGGAAGCAAATACCTCATAAGGATTTTCATCTGTACTGTATTGCTTGCCTAGGCCCTGACCACAACGTACCTTGCTGTCGGTTTTGTGCTTTATTTAATCAACACACGATCAAACATCGGTACATTTTTGCTTCTAAATATTTTGGCTCACGCTTTAATTATCCAGAAATGTCTTTGACTACTGGAATACCTAAAAAAAAAATGCAAAGAAAGAGACAGACCGTTGCGGTCCAAAACTGCCAACGACACTTCTCCTGAGCCAGTCGCCAGTTCACCGGTACTCATTGAGGCGATTTTGCAGCCCCTGATACCCACTACTTCTGATTCGCAAGCCTCTACTGAGACCCATTCAGAGTCTGGTATGCCACGAGATGCTTCAATTATGGAACCCGCGGATGTCTCTACCTTGGATGGGCACCAGCTTCTGAGGGTGTTTTCAGGCCTACAGATTAGTAATTAGACCGACTCCATCTTCAAAACTAAGGCCAAAATCTCAACCTATGCCTCGGCCACATTTGCAGGCCCCTATGCCTAAAAAAACAAATGATCAAAATGGCTGAAGATTTAATTACTCTGATCAGGGGTAGCCAACCCCCCCCCCCTTCTAAGAGGCATGGGCAAGACATTGACTATGAATCTTCTGAACAGGATTCTATTTCCTCTGACTCTTCTAATGAACAGGAATTGTCTATACCTACTTATGAGGACTCTGATGCAGAAGATTCCATTCCTTCTGCTTCTCCCCCTAAAGATTTTTCTTTTGGGGAAACTTTGCATACCTTAAGGGAACATTTCCATTGGGAAAGTCAGGATTTTTCTGAATTTAAAAAGAGACTTAGGGATTTTCTTCTTCTTCCTCAGCATAGGCCTTTGGCTATACCTCCTGTTCTAGACATTGTTGATGATGTTTTTTTCAGAATCTAGTATGGCTCCTGATTCTCTGCCTCCATCTCCTTGTAAGCCAGACAGATAATTTATTTTCAAAAATCCTGTTGCAGATCCTGAAACCATTTCTCAGGGTCCCAAGGGCATTAAGGTTTCTACTGCTAAAAATCCTACCCCTTCTGATAGAGATTCCAGGGCGCTGGATAGATGGGGTAAGAAGGAGAGATTCCAGGGCGCTGGATAGATGGGGTAAGAAGGTTTACACTTCTGCAATCCTGGCAATCAGAGCTTTAAACTGTCAATTTCATATGCTAAAATATCAGCAGCATATCATGGGACTGATTAAACAGAAAATTATGTTGATGTTGCTTTTCTTTTTCTATACCCTGCTTAATCTCTTGAAATATCCCCATCTATTTTCCTACCTCACTTACACACACACAAGCTACTCTCGTCTGATTCTACATACTGCCATGTCACCAACACACAATACTATTTTCACATACATCCTACTCTTAACTACCACAATAGCCTCTCTGACCATACCTTATTCACTGACCTTCTTTGAAAATCTTACTCTACTTGAACAAAACCATTATTTCCAACATACTTTACCTACTTCCTTTATGTACACCCTCTACCGCAGTAACATAACCTGTACCTCTAACTATATCCTACCAAAATATCACAGAACTACCCACGTGACTTACCTCACCACCAAAAAGAATTTTAATAATTCCCTCAAAACCCTCAAATTCCTACACTATCCCCAGTGTTACCTTCTCCTTGACGGGGACATTCATCCAAACCCTGGCCCCAGTACTAACAATAGGAATAACCTTGATAATGTAACCTTACCTAAACCTTCTACATTAGCTAAAGCACCTAACTCCCTCCTGATTGCTCACCTTAATATTAGAAGTCTTAACAATAAAATTCCCCACCTGCATGCACTCCTGGACTTGCACTCATTTGATATTCTATGTCTTACAGAAACCTGGCTAAAACCATCTACTCTAGACCAGGAAATTACCCCTCCAGGCAATAACATCTTTAGATGTGACCGCAAAACCAAAAAAGGCGGGGGTATAGCCATTATCTATAAATCTAATCTCCAAGTATTCCTCTTTAATGAGATTCCATCACTACACACCAAATCTGAAATACTGTCTACCAAACTCCAAATCAACAACACCAAATCTATCAACCTAATTTGCTTGTATCTTCCCCCTGGTAACAATACTAATACTCTTGAAAATGTTCTTAATCTCCTCTCTACCCAACTACCCCAGGAAAGCATTGTACTGGGTGATTTCAACATAGACTGGCTAACCTGTAGTTCCCAGAACCCCACTAACCACATAAATATGGATTCTCCCAATTAATAACCACTCCTACTAGAATCCACAAATCTAACAGGAAAGAATCTACTCTTGACTGGATCCTTATTAATAACCACCCTAGCAATTATACTCCAGGAACCCTTCCCAACAATATTAGTGACCATATGCTTGCTTACATTATTAGACAAAAATTTCATATCCCAACTACTCACAAACTCAAAACTTCCCGCTCAAAGAAATTCTTTAATCCTGATAGTTTCCTGAACGAACTGCAAGCATGTGACTGGTCTCCACTGACCCATCTTGAACTTGATGAGGCTGTGACCTACTTCAACACTAACTTTCTTCAAATTCTAGACTACCACGCACCTTATCACTCCACTAGAATAAGATCCAAATCCGCCCCATGGCTAACAAAACAAACTAAGCAGAAGATGCTCCTCAGAAACAAAATATGAGCTAAATGGAGAGCTACCAAATGTCCATTTGATCACCTCCTCTTTAAACAGCTAAGAAATGCCACCAAGAAAGATACTCTTAGAGACAAAAAAAGACTACTACCTACACCTCCAACAAACTAATCAATAAACACCACAAAAGTTTTGGTCAGGGATAAACAAGCTTCTTCAACCAGGACACTCAACTACTCCTGCTCCATTAGGTTTCAACCAGATCCCTGATGCCTTTAATAAATACTTTACAGAAGCCATTCAAACCCTAGCCAATTCTGTACCCCCACCTACTGATTCCCCACCACACACCACCAAGACAACATCTCCTACCTTTCATATGCAACCTATTCCTACATCTTTTATTCGTAAACTGCTTAAAAAACTTAAACCCTGCACCCCATCTGCAGACCGACTCCCATCTGAATACCTACAAATTGCCGCAAAAGCTATTCTTTACCCCATATCCATACTCATTAACAGAACTATCTCTGAAGGCAAAATCCCTACCATCTGGAAAGTATCTCACATTATCCCACTACACAAAGGTGGATCTTCTATAGAGCTTTCAAACTTTCGCCCTATTGCCTTACTCTCCCCATTAGCTAAAATAATGGAAAAATGTATTCATAAACAACTACCCAACCACCTTCTACAAAATAACCAACTAGCCAACTGCCAACATGGCTTTAGACCATTTCACAGCACAACAACTGCCCTTTTATCCTTCACTGACTCTATAAATAAAAATCGTAACAATAACTCCTTTTCCTCTGCACTATTTATTGACCTGTCAAAAGCCTTTGATATGATTAACCATAACTTACTTCTAGACAAACTAAAATAGCATTCTCTTGATCCACTAGCATTACAATGGTTTAGGTGTTATCTTCAACAAAGAAAACAAGCAGTACTTTGGGATAACAATCTGTCTTCATTACTCCCAGTAAATATTGGAGTCCCACAAGGCTCTATCTTAGGTCCCTTTCTTTTCTCCTTATTTATTAACAACCTCCACATGGACATACCTCAAGCCACCTGCATTCAGTATGCAGATGACCCAACCTTAATCTGTACTGCTAAGAACATAGCCACCCTCCAGTCCCTCACCCAAACTGCGTTCCAAAATGTTGAAAACTGGTTTATGAAACATTGCCTCCTCCTTAATCCCAAAAAAAACAAAATTACTGCTTTTTACCCCAACTCAAAAATCTTCCACACCATTCTTCTCTATTACCTCTAACAATGCTACTAACATTACCTCAGATACTACCACCCGCCTACTAGGGGTTACAATTGACAATCGTCTTAACTATGATCACCATATTAACGCCACCATAAAATCTGTTAACAAAAAACTTGGTACTCTCTATAGAATCAAACCCTTCCTTACCCCCATAGCCAGGAAAACTATTGCCCAGACCCACCTCATTTCTACTCTTTTCTATGCCTCTGCTATATATACTAACCTATCTAAGAATAACATTTCCAAACTTTCTACCTGTTATAATAGCATAGCTAGATTAATTACATGTACACCCTTTAAAACTCACCACTGTCTTAACCTCAAACAACTAGGATGGCTAGAATTGCAGAACCACATACTCCATCAGCAGTTACTTATCACTCAAAAGATCCTACATCACCCCAATAATACCCCTATTCTCACTAATCTGATTTCACCATACAAAAATCTAGCTACTCTACGTTCTGCTAATAAACTCCTGGTCTCCTTGATTAAATCTAATAATAAAGCTGGTGACTTACTTTTCACAAACACTTCAGGCAAAAACTGGAATCAGCTCCCTCCTGAACTATCTAACCTACCTTCTACTTCTCTATTCAAAAAAACATATTAAAGAACATCTTAAAACTCAGTGGCTTTGTCCCTGTGCTAACCCAGACTAAAATCTATTTCCCCTCCTACTCATACCCTTTTCCCCACCCCTCTGTCTTAGGCCTCTAACATAGGCCTCCTAATCATGCTTCTTTTTTTTCATAGTAAGAGGAAAAACTATAAGGACTTTACTCTGTTGTGCTCATACCCACTTTGTGTTTAGTACAGCTGCCATTCTTTACCTAAAAATAAACTTTTAGCATAATGTCTATATTCTATAATTACATTACTATATATTTGCTTTTAACCAATGCTACCACTGTACTGTTTTTTTCTTACATGGCCTAGTTATATATTGTTATATATTGTTAACTTGTGTTTTACTATTTATGCTTGGAGCTTTTCTCCCCAGGCCTCTACTGAAAATAGACTCAAATCCAGTTAGACTAGCCCGGTCAACAAATGTAAAATAAAAATAAATAAATTTCTGACTGTGTGGAAAATAAAGATTTACAGGATTTATTACATTCAACTGAACAAGTTGGAAAACATACTTTGCAATGTGGTTTTGATTCTTTGGAGGCCTCTTGCAGGACTGCTGTAACTGGGTCTGTGCTAAGAAGGCATGCTTGCCTCAAAGAGCAAAATCTGCCTGATCATGTTAAAGAAAAATTGTTAGATGCTCCTTTACAACAGGACCGTCTCTTTGGTAATAAGGCTGAAGAAGTTCTAAAAAAGATGGAAGATAAAGCTAAATCTATGCAAACTGTGAAAGATTTCTAACAAGTACAACCTCCAAGATTTAGTAGACACTAGCCTACTAAGAACTGGTCCTTTCCAGTTCCTTCGAGAGCAACTCAAGTCAAACCCAGACATTCCAAAGGCACCAGGTTTCATTCCCAAGGGACTTTCAGAACAAAACAATGGGGTGCCTCCTCTTCCAAATCTGGAAACAACAAGACACCTGCCTGTGGTAAGCAGTCTCAATGACTTCCCTTTAGACTTACCAAGCTCTTATCTTTTAGCCGCCCCTTTGGGGGGAAACTGGCTCTACATGCAAAAAACTGGCAAATTATAACCCAGGACAAATGGGTTTTAAATATTGTATCCCAGGGATACAGATTTCATTTCCACACATTGCCAATTCCAAACAGATGGCCAGACCTGCCCCCAAATCAGTGGGCAGAGGCCCAGAAAAAAGTACTTTCCCTCATGAACATGGGGGGGGTTATTCAACTAGTACCAGAAGAGGAAAAGGGACAAGGTTTCTATTCAAGACTTTTCCTGGTACCCAGAAAAGACAAATCATGGCATCCAATTCTGGACTTATCTACTCTAAACACCTTTCTGGACATCCCAAAATTCAAGATGCTGACACTTCACCAGTTACTTCCAATGCTAGGCAAAGATGCCTGGTTGGCAACTCTAGATTTAAAGGAGGCTTACCTGCATATCCCAATCAGGGAATCTTACAGAAGATAACTCCCCTTCAAAGCGGGCTACGTGCATTACCAATTCTCTGCATTGCCCTTTGGCTTATCTACTGTGCCCAGGGTCTTTACAAAGTGCCTGGCTCCAGTAATTGCATTTTGCAGGCAAAGAAATAGTCAAATATATCTGTACCTGGACGATTGTCTAATTCAGGCAGAAAACAATGACATTCTTCTAAAACATCTGGCGTTTGTAAAAAGTGTTCTAACTTGTCTAGGGTACACTATAAACAAAAAGAAATCACAACTGGTACCCTCTCAAAAAATTACATTCCTGGGTGCAAGCTTGAATACAACTGCCCAGATGGCTTTCCTTATGCCAGAGAAGCAAATTCATTTGATGACTTACTTCAAACAGGTGACCACAAAAACCCTGCTTTCTGCAAGGCAAATACTGCAAGCCTTGGGTTCATGGCCTCCTGCATTCTTCTAATTCCATATGCAAGACTGCATATGAGGAAACTTCAGTGGTACTTAAAAAGTCTATGGAGTCAACATTGTCACAGCCTGGAAACAATGATTCCTATCATACCTTGCCTGTAACTAGAGTTCCTATGGTGGGCAGAGGCCTGTCACCAAAACAAGGGACTGCCATTCACACACCCCCTGCTGCCCAAACCCTAACTACAGACACATCAGACTATGCTTGGGGGGCACATCTGGCAGGGAAGTGCATTCAGGGCAAATGGAGCCCAAATCAAATGCACCTTCATATCAATCAAAAAGAAATGCTAGCTGTACAGAATGCACTGACAGCCTTCAAGGACTACCTTCATCCAGGACAATTAATGATAAAGACAGACAACACCACGGTTATGTGGTATGTAAACAAGTGGGGGGGGGTACACACTCTTCCCCTTTGCAGACTAGCTATGGCATTGTGGAACACAGCCTTGACCTATCAGGTACAACTGCAAGCTCAATTCCTTCCAGGAAAGCTGAACACTCTGGCAGACGAACTAAGCAGAAATCTCATGGACCCACACGAATGGAAACTGGAACCACAGATTTTCAACATGTTATCACACAAATGGGGGAGCCCAGACATAGATCTTTTTGCCTCACCCCAGAACTATCAGTTGGGCAAATTTTGCACAAGAACTCATCACAAAAAAGCCTGGAAAGTGGATGCTCTGTCCTTCAGCTGGAAAAGCCCATCAGTCTGTGCCTTTCCCCCTCTGCCTCTGCTCCCCAAAGTTCTACTAAAAGTCAAACAGGACAAACCAAAAATGATTTTGATTGCTCCAGATTGGCCTCGCCAACACTGGTACCCACACCTGTGCAATGTGTCACACCTTCCACTGTGGAACCTGCCTCAGACACCTTACTTACTGTCTCAGCAGAACAACCAAATTCTGCACACTCAGCTCCAAACTTTGAATCTTGCAGCATGGCTAATCACCTAAATTCACCCTTAGCATCCCTCAGCAAACCTGTGATGGATGTCTTTTTGGAGGCAAGAAGACCTAGTACTAGAAAATCTTATGCTGACAAATGGAAAAGATTCTGTGCCTGGAATCAGTCTCAAGGGATAAGCACAACAGTGCCCAACATTCCTCAGATTTTGCAATACTTAACTGAGATGCTTCACAAGGGCCTGTCCTTTTCTTCATAAAAAATCCATGCCTCTGCCATTTCAGCTCAATACAACTCAGAACCTCCCCTCTTCTCTCATCCCATGCTAAAGCAGTATTGCAGAGGGGCCAAAAACTTAAGACCACCCAAGAGGGCTCCAACCCCTGCCTGTGATCTCAATTTTGTATTGGAGAAGCTCACTCTCACTCCTTTCGAGCCAGCTGTTACTGCAGACTTAAAATTTCTCTCCTGGAAAACAGCTTTCCTTTTAGCAGTCACTTCAGCTAGAAGGATTTCTGAATTACAGGCTCTTATGGCAGTGGAGCCTTTCATCATTTTTCATGCGGACAGGGTATCTCTCAGGACCAGTCCATCCTTCATGCCTAAGGTAGTATCCAGTGTGGCTCTTAATCAGACCATTCAGTTGCCAACTTTCTTTCCAAATCCACAGAACAAGGAGGAGTGGATTTTGCATTCATTGGATGTACACAGACAACTTAGATTTTACTTAAACAGGACAAAATCTCAAAGAAAATCTGAACAACTGCTGGTAGCATTTGCTGCAAGGGCAGAGGGAAAGGCTATTTCATAGCAAACCATTTCCAAATGGATAAGCCATTGTATTGATTTCTGCTATATGCACCATGGAAAAACTATCCCCCAGGGGATCAGATCCCATTCCACCAGGGCTGCATCTACTTCAACAGCCTTTCTCAGAGGTGTTTCTACCAGGGACATTCTAGAAGCTGCTATCTGGAGCTCAGTTCATACATTCACCAAACATTACCAATTACCACTTTTCCCTAAATTCAGAGCTGGCTTTGCCACTGCTGTCCTGCAGGGCCTTATAGCTGGTCCTAATGCTGTATAATTCCCTCCACCCAACCATAGCTTTGGGAATCTACCCAAATGTAATGACTGCAACAGTGAAACACGAAGAACATAGTACAGTTGTGTACACTTACCATAAATGCAGATGTTCAAGTGTATTCACTGTTGCAGTCCTGGTTACCCACCCTCCAGCCTCCTATTTTTCTCTGGCTATACCTCTACTTTCTTTCACTATGCTTTAAAAGCCCTTTTGGTGTATTTGCTTTTGGGATTGGAGGTATATATTTTTTGTTTTTAATTTTATTTGCTCCCCATTTGGTCGTCACCTGACATCTGGGGCAAGAAAAACTGATGTAATGGCATCGGCTGCATGTTTTATACCCCTGACGACCTGACATCATGGAAGAAGGGACAGCAACCAATGCAGGACCCAAGACTTTGTTAATCAGGCCGACTGAGGGCAACCTGCCAGTAGATTACCCAAATGTAATGACTGCAACAGTGAATACACTCGAACATCTACATTTATGGTAAGTGTACACAACTGTACTTTCTTGATATAGATGCACCTCTCACATAATGAATTTGTGTGGACTAGAAGAGGTGGGTTGTCAGTGCACATGAGGTAATTGCTACATTGCCTCCAGATGCCCATGTCGACCAGACTGGCTGGAGAAACTGTAGAAAATTGTCCATCCATAATGCTAACTAAGTTGATGTGGTTAGAAAACAGGGAGAGGACAGGAAGGAATAGGTAAAGAAGTGGACAAAAAATACAAAGGGCTAGTGAACGAATCTGTGTTGGTAACTCAGGAGCTACGCTGAATGTATCACCTGTCAATGAAGGACAATCACGAGAACTCACCGATGGAGCACCAGCAGAGTACTGAGGGAAAATTTGCAGGAAAAAGTGTTTGCGTCTATAAACACCAACAATACCCACTGCTGTGTGGTAGTGCGTGATGCACAAATGTGGTGCTATATAGCAAATGAGCAAAAACGTATCTAAACAAATTAACCAATAAAAAGGTTCAAAACTGAGCCCTGTTCTAGCAACCTTCAATCAGATGAGTTCTATCTCCACACTTCTGCCACTAGGGTGCAGGGAAAACCTCTCTGACAAAAGATGGCCTAGTTTAGTGCTCAAGTTTTACAAACAGAACTAGATTCAGCAGGTCTGAATCTAGTCTATGCCGCAGCAATTTCAGAACAAAAAAAAAGTTCAAATAAGCAGTGATATGGTAAAAATGCAGTTCAAAAGTGCAATATACAGTGAAAATTCTAAAGTTTTAAAAAGATCAGCAGATTGCTTGGATTTGTTTATGCAGCAAATGAGAGCAAACTGATTTAAACAAATTAACCAATAAAAAGCTCAAAATTGAGCCCTTTTCCAGCAATCTTCAATCAGATGAGTTCTAACTGCACACTCCTGCCACTAGGGTATTGGGATTCTGTGTCATAAACTATACTAACCCACAATTTCAAATCTCTTTTAGGGATTTGCCTCTTAAGGAAACCATTCCAATGATCCAGATCCATGAATCTATGAAATGTTCCCCTTAAATTCTTACAAAAGTTGTCTTGTGTGTATTTTCTTTTTGTGTCTCCAGTTCCTGCGTGTATATACATAGACTATGCATGCTTGTGAGCTCAGGAGGCATACAAACAGGAGTTACTTGTGGAATATTGCCCATTTTATCATTCTTCACCCACCCACAATGTCTCTACCTACCTATATCTAGTATACTTATGTTTTATTTGGTTGAATGATTGGTTTGTCATGTGCAGATTTTGCTGCAGAAATTGTCATCGGTTACAGTGATCAAATCATGCTGTTGTGAAGTTAGGGATCTTTGACCATAGTATAATTCATGTTTATTTCACTTTGCTTGTGATTGTGCAACTGAGGAGTCAGTATGGGATGTGCGGATGGAGCCATTATGTAAAAATGTTTTACATGACATCTAGGGTAGGTGTTATGTGGGATTGTGTCTAAGTGTGAACTACTTATGTTTGCAGTCATTGTAGTTCATTTTTTCCCCCATAATTAATATGTTTTTGAAAAAAATGGTGACTGTAGTGTGTCTCAACCAATTTAACTTCAAACTATGGCTGTGTGTATGTGTAATGTTGGCTAAAAATGGAGTACATATCTTGCATTGCCATTCCTCACTCAAGCATGCACACTTAGGCCATGAGGAGGAAATACTTCATTGTGAGGAGCACTCCATGAAAATGCACTGACTGACTTCTGCTTGCTTCCCTACACTTTATTGATTTGTGGCTAGATTAGGTTCTGTCTGGGTAAGATCAGCTACAAAATCATTACTAATGCAGTTTCTGAGTATGCAATGGCAGTGATTCCCTTTTTTTGTGAGAATTTCTCATTTATTTGTGTTTGCATGACCTTGAAGTTGGTACAAGGTTGGAGGTCATCTATAGAACTCTTTTCTTTGTTTATTTTATTTATTTATTTGAGTTCCTAAGGAGCTGAACTCTGTCAGATGAGTTGGCACATGACAGTACATACATGAAGCACTTACTGCTTCATACATTCTCAGTTTTATTGACCACACACCTTTAACTACTGTTGCCGCAGTTCATCTCCAGTAAAAGCTAGCATTTTTTATTCATAATTATTTTTATTAAGTATTTCTGATATCGAAGTATAGGTGAGCTTGCTGTTAAGCTAAAATATGGACGAGATAAGAGAATTTTCTTTACATCTGAAGGTAATAGACAATATGAATATGTGTTTTCAAAAAAATAAGATGTTACAACACTGATGTAAGTTTCCAAGTTTAGGTAGGTAGGTAAGGAGTTAAAAAGAAAATATATATTCTTTTAAAATGCAACATGAGGGCTTTTTGAAAAAAAGTCCTAAATCTTTAGAAGTCAAGTCGATGATTTGCAAATAAAGCATACACCATTCTATAATTCTGGCTTCTGAACTCCATGTAGAATGTATTGAAACACAGACTGCTTTTACAGCTGGCAAACTAAATAATCATAGATGGTTTATTTCATAGATGTATATGTATTAATAGAGTGCATTCCATCTATGCAAACATGATGTAATTTTAAATGTACTTTTATGAGCTGGTGGGTTTTGAAGTATGCAGAGCATAATCTTGTTTATGTAGTAAGGAGACAGTCACTTCATTAAATATAGTCATAGGTTCATAGGTAGGTACTAGGCTATCAGCCCTAGGGCCCATACAAGCCTAGCCAAAAAATGTACCCTGGCTTTCGCTACCCAAGAAAATTATTTTCCTATGCCCCTGTCAAGCAGAGCCACAGAAGTGATCCCCGGGATGAAGTTCCCATTTCCCATCCAATCATCAAGATTTTTCTTGAAGAGTGCTAATGAGGAGCTCTGTTTGACATAGATAGGTAGTCTGTTCCAGAGTATGGGAAGTCTCTGGGACAGGAATCTATCCCTCCAGCATGTTCTGTTTATTGTGGTGACAAGGTTAAGGTCCCTAGAGCGTGTAGCTCGGAGGGATTGGGATTTCTTTAAGTGGAGCATGTCCAACAGCTCTGGGTTTGACATAGCTTTGTATGTTAGGCAGAGATTGCCCCTGAGTAGCCGATATGCGATGGAGTAAAGCTGTAGTTTTTTGAGACGGTCTGCATAGGGCATCTGTTTGAGGCCAGTAATCCTCTTTGTGAGGTATTTCTGTGGTCTTTCCAGTTGTTGTAGATGTCTTGTGAGGTACATACCAAAAGGGGCATTGTACTCTATAATGGGTCTAATGAGTGATGAGTAGAGGCGAACAATGACCTCTTTTTTTCTGGATGAGAATCCTTTTGTGATGAGATGAGCCACGTAGAAGGATTTCCTGACCACTGTGGCGATGTGATTATCAAAGGAGAGACTACTGTCCACCTGTGTCCCAAGGTCTCATCACATTTTTGGCATTAAGTAGACTACCAGCTATGTGGTACAGAGTTTTTACCAAAGGGGATGACAATACACTTTTTGGCATTGAGCTTCAGGCCATGGCTTTGACACCAGGTAGCTCTCTCAGTGAGGCCCTTTTGTAGTTTGTCCACATCGTTAGGAGTTTCAATTATGGCTCCTAGTTTGCAGTCATCTGCAAACTTTGTTAGCCAAAGACCTTCTGTGTTGGTCTGCACTTCAGAGAAGTAGATACCAAACAAGAGGGGACCCAGGACTGAACCCTGTGGTACTCCACTTGTCACTGGTCTGATGTCGGATTTGGAATCCGCAACTTTCATAGTGTGGGTTCTGTCTGTGAGCCAGTTGGCAACCCATCTTGTGACATAGGGATTTATACCTAGTTTAGTGAGCTTATCTATAATTCCAGAGTTGGGGATGGTGTTGAAAGCCTTGGCGAGATCTAGATAAGCTGTGTGAACCATTTTACTCTCATCTATGGCTTTGGTGACTGCTTCAAAGAAGTCAATCAGGTTTAGGAGACATGATCTGCCTTTTACAAATCCAAACTGGGTAGGGTCCAGAGTTTGGAGATTACCAATGTCTTTGTTTATGAGTTCCACGATGATACATTCCATGGCCTTGCAGATCAGGCTTGTCAGGCTAATGGGGCGGTAGTTCCTGGGGTCCGTCGTGGCTCCCCCTTTGTGGAGTGGGGTAACTGTCATGGTGTGCCATTCAGTGGGTACAAAGCCTGAAGTGAGGCTATGATTGAACATGGTACTTAGGAAGGGTGCCAGTTCATTCTGTAGTTCGTGTAGAACACAGCCTGGGATATTGTCAGGTCCCATGGATGCTGTGTTCTTGGCTTTGGAGAGTGTGTTTTTTTACCTGTGCAGCCATGATTATAGGAAATTTGCATTCTTCCGGTATAGAGATGGGCCCTCTAGGGGGTGAGAGGGGGGTAAAGTTAGCACTGAACCTATCTGCTAGGATGTTGGCAATATCAGTTGGTTCTGTATATTTAGTGCCATTATGTTGTAACTCAGAGCAGATCTGAGTGTTCCCATTTAAATTCTTGACATAGCTATAGAATGCTTTGTGGTTGTCTTTAGAGTCAGTGGCAATTTTGTTTTCGTAACTAGCTTTGGAGGATTTTATGAGGGATCTCAGCTTCTTACTGAGGTTGACCAGGGAGTTCCTCCAATCATGGGATTTTACTCTTTTTTGCAACAGTTTCTTTCTTTTGTTGTAGAGTTTGTTTATGGCAGAGGACCACCATATTGGCTTCCTTTTTTTGGAGGATAACATCTTGGTTCTATTAGGGATAGCATGATCCATGCACTCGTGTAAGTGCTTATAAAGTGCATTTGTGTAGGATTCGGCAGTTATACCTCTATTGTCTGTCTGCATGGGTGTCATGAAGTTTGCCACTTCTGTCTTAAGAAGTGTGAAGTTGGCTTTTGAGAAGTTTTTTACGATGGTTTCCCTAATTGAGGCTGGGGGTGGGATGTGGATGTCTAGGCTGATTAGTCGGATCTGACCAACGAGGAATTGACCTCTGGTGTGGAACACCGGGTTTCCCATGTTGGTAATGACCAGGTCTAGGATATTGCTGCCCCTGGTGGGGGTGTGAATAAGTTGATCCAAGGCATTGGAATTTATGAATTCTAGAAAACGTTGAGCAAAAGAGTTAGTACATGAGTAGTTTTCCCAGTTAATGGTGGGGTAGTTGAAATCGCCCATTATTAGGGTGCATCAAGAAATGAGGAGTGTGAATCCTGGGGCATGGTGGGGGGTCTGTAGCAAGCTACAATTTGGATTGCGGTCTTTACCAGAGTTAGTTGCACTTGGATAATCTCGGATGCATTATGCTGTGCAACTAACCTGGAGGTGTGGATATCCTTAATGAATATGGACACGCCTCCGCCTTTAGTGCTTCTTTCTGGGTTAGGTGGCCGAAAGGTGTGGTATGAATTGAAGCCTGGTAATGCAGGGGTGCTCTCTGGAGCTTTGAACCAGGTCTCTGTCACTGCACAGATGTCAATGTTCTCCATTTTAAGGAGTGCCTTGAGTGAGTGCATTTTGAGGTTTAGACTTCTAGCATTGAGTAGCATTACCCTCAGAATTTGCTTGCTTGTACCTGTTACGGTGGTGAATTTGTCATTTGAACCTTGCCTAAAAAAGGCACTATAGGGGTGGCAAGAGCCTTAGCCAGTATCCGAAATCCTAAGGGCGACAGGTGCAGGCCATCTCTGGCAAAGCATGGTGGACTGTCGATCATGTCGTCCCAGGCAGACAAATACTGGATCCCCTTAGAATGACACCAGAAGCTTAGCCAATTGTTGAAGTCAATCATTTTGTCCTTGTACTGTGGTATAATTCTGGGTGATGGCAGGATGCTACTCAGGGTTAGGGTCATACCTGCCTGGGATACAAGATCGGAGAGCTCCTCCATGTCTCTTTTCATGTAGTCCAGGGAGGTACGTCTCAGGTCATTCACACCAACATGAACAATGACAGTGTCATATTTACAATGCAAATGCTCTTTGTGTAAATCAAAATTGCTGAAAACCTCTTTCATCAATTATTGAGGTTCTACTTCTCCCCAATGTTGTGTGATAGTATATAGAGGATGGGGGTGTGGGGATCCCCCTTACTGCAAAAGTGTTTATTTTTTCTGAATATACTTTTCAGTAATTTGCACACAAATGACAGTTGCAGTAATTCTGTTTGGAAAATCAGCATGATTTCATTACGTTATAAGAACACAAGGAAAAAAAAACACTCTAAAGAGGTCTTTATATGGTC
Organism: Protopterus annectens; assembly: GCF_019279795.1. NCBI lineage: Eukaryota > Metazoa > Chordata > Ceratodontiformes > Protopteridae > Protopterus > Protopterus annectens. The sequence goes on from NC_056739.1 coordinate 821,150,523, forward strand.
TCTCAGTATGACACCAGCCCTCTTAAAATTATAATTTGCACTTACACAGTATTTGAACAGTTTATTGTTCCATGTTTCTGTTTAAATGCTGTGTTAAATGTTAAAGGATATTTCTGGAATGATTAGCCCGGCTCTCTTGCTTTCTCCGAAGGCAAGCATTGTTTGGATTCCCACTTTAGTGGGTCCATTCAGCTTTTATGTCAGGCATTTTTAGAATACTCTAAAAATAAGTTAATAAAATTAGAAATAAATAAATAAATAAATAAAATAAAAGTATTCCTTGCCTGCTCATTGCTTGAAGTAATTTCCAAAAGCTTGTCAGTTATTTTTGGGTTTATGAAACCGTGCCTCATCTCCTGCATGCCAGAAAGACAGATCTGAAAGTTTGGTAATTTTCTGGGGAGGAGGCAGGATTAGTATAAAGTCTTTGCCTAATTCCCATTCTTGCAGTAATTTGACTATGCTCTTGCTTTGAAGAGGGTTTAAATGTGCAAAGCAACCTTCAGTTACCACATATCAGGGTTATTCCATGATAAAAAAAAAAAAACGGACACAGCTTCTAGAGGCTGTTAAGCTTCTGACAACACTGCCTTCAATTAATTGAAGAATATAATTTTCTTATGTTTAGGACAAGTCATACAAATGAGGCATGTAGTACACCGTGGAGGCAAAACAAGAGTTATGTAAAACATCATCACATCAACATGGCAGAATAAGTGTAAGGTTAATTTTTCTGAAGTCTCATGATTGTTTTCCTTTAAGGATTTTGATCCTTAATGATAATTTTAATATGTATCAAAAGAAAAGGATTTTTTTCTGTCACCTCATATGTTCGGATCATTGCAAATAAGTTATAATACTGTCTGTTATACATTGGGAGTGTAGTTTTCAGCATGCAAAGCAGTGATTAGGAGCACTGTCACTTTTGGAATTCAGTCCAGTTTTGAAAATCAATCATCAGTTACTGATGCTAAGTATATTTTTATATATGTACATATCTCTCCTGTTCGATTCTCGGCTGGAGCGCCTTCTGTGTGGAGTCTGCATGTCCTCCCTGCGGTCGAGTGGCGTTCAAAAGAGATGCTTGAATGGGCATGTCTTCATTGAAGGTTGGCCGTCGGGCTGGCACCTCGGCACTGTAAAAATCTACTGCCAATCATTAGTGGACCGGAGTTCTGCTATGGCGAACCCTAACCGGGAAAAGCCGAAAGAACAACAACATAGCTCTCTGATCATCATTCTACATTCAAGGCTTCCAAATGAAATGCTTGCATTCAGTTTTATATCAATGCCAGCCTGCATGTTATCCACCAGACATATCACCGTACTGTTAAAATGTGATGAAGGAAGGTTTGGGGAGGGGTCATATCTTTGCTCCGGATAACATATTCTCTCTATGTTTCATTTTATAACAGAAAAAGGCACATTTTCCCAGTTCATGTATGCATCATGGTTTCTAGGGCAGTAAATTTATTTATTGTTGCCTACTGTCCAGTGATGGTGGTGGTGTAACTATGCCTTGTGTTACAGAAGATGTTATCTGTGTAAAAATGTGCCTTATGCTTGGGAGTTGGCCTGAGCTGCTGACACATCAAGTTTCACTAACGACAGAGAAGCCCTACATTGTAATAATATATGAGTAAACACTGCTCATTAATACATTCAGTGTTGTGATACAAACACTAATAGGTCACGACATCTGAATATACAAAATCTGTTCTCATTTCCTACTGTGTACTAATTTCCCATTGGACATGTGATCAAGGCCCCATCCAGAAGGGGAGCCATTTTGATGACTGTAAACACACAGACCTGAGCTTTCTAACTGTTTACTCGCACTATTTTATCAGTGACATTGCTTTTGCATCAAATCTGCAGTAAACCATTAAGACCAATTTTCAAGCACAGCATTATTGTTGCTGCATTTCCTGTAAAGCACTGTTAGTGTTAGAGTGTGTGATACTGGTAATAATTAACCTGTACCGCCCACCCTGCCAGGCCTGCCCCCATTTGGAAAACTTACTGATAGTGTTTAATGCAGTTCAATGATAAGATGTTTTTGTTGCTTTTCAACGTGCAGCTTATTTGCATTGATCCTAATGTACGGTGTGACAGAAAACAATCATTTTCTTTTCAGATTTACTGAAAATGATCACTGGAACTTCTGTCTGCAGGGGATGCAGACGTTCTTCATAGAAAACATTTGTGTATTGCCCTGCCCACAGAGGTCAGTCAAGAGCAGGCTTGGTTAAGTTTTCTATTACTAGGTCCTGTCTTCAAGAAGCGTTTTCAAATGCGGATGTTAAGTGATTGTCACAGTGTGAATATTTATGTTTTTTGCCATCAGTACTGATTTAACACGCAATGCCACCACACATCTTATAAATGACGAGTCACACAGCAGTATTGTTTACTGTTTCACTGAATGTTTGTATCATTACAGTTAAGACAAACTTACATTCCTCTGACTACAACAGTCATTGCAATGTTATGGGTTTATTAGCTGTACTGAACAACTTCTGACAGTTAACATTGACAGGTGAAGAAGCAGACACAGCCAGTGAAGCTTTGCCTGTAGAATTTGCATTAACTTGATGTTCATCATATTGACCACTGGTGCAGTAGCCTTAGCTACTCTGGCAGGGTATAACCCATATAGCCAAGCCTACTGCAGCAGTGATTATTTGAACATCTACTGTTAGGGTAAGTTCATCTTACACAACTGTACTTTTGAAAGCATCTACTAAGTTTAGAAGCATATGATTACAACTCAGTCTAACAGAATAAAACTCATATATCAAAAGCAGCTGTTTTCTGCTGGGGTGATTTAAACTGTTGCATACATGACACCAGTATTTTAGGTGCAACCCACTGTTTTCTGTTGGTTGTTACCCACTCCCTTGATTTGAAACTGAAGTTTTTATTTAGAGTCAACATTTTACTAACTCGCAGTAGAATCACATTTCCAGTTAAGCTAATCAAATGCATTTTAATTTGTGTTAACATTAATACCAAGTCCAGAACAATCAATAATAAGATCAGTGTCGAAATTGTATATAAAACTGAAGAAACTTTTATTAAAATTTGATTAACAGCAACAGCTTAATAAAGTAATTGTAATATCTTCAGACCAGAAACTAATTAGAAATACAAAAAATACCTTAAAACAACATATACATATTTAATAATATAGATCATCATATACTTTGTATGCAGATTCTTATAACATAATCCACAAGCGTTCAACTTTAAACAAAATTATATAAAAACATTAGTTTAATCATAATATAAATGGTTCAGTATCTGCTTGTAGCCTGAATGAAGTTTCTCAGCCTCTGTGTTGTCTTGTGTCATAGTGGCATGTCCATAGCGATGTGCCCATTTGGGTTTGTCTGTTTAATGGCTCCCATTTGTTTTGTGGTGAAACAGCATTTGAAATTACCAATAATTGCTGACAAAAAAAAAAAAAAAGAGAGAGAGAGAAATGTGCTTGTCTATCCTTAATAGGGTTACTGTTAGTCCAAAACCTCATATATCTGTAATGTAAAAAACGTGCTGGTTAGTAAACAACATCATATCACCTGCTTGTTCCATTGATTGCTAAAACATTCTCTTGTTGATTTTGATTTGTATGGGGGCAAGGTGTAGTGAGAAGAGGTACCTGGGGTGCTTATGTTCAGATATTTAAAACTGTAATACTGAGAACTCTGAGCATTGAAGTCCTGCTGGTGCAATGGAATAACATTTCCAGATTTAGAATGGGATGTTAGTGCAGTACAGCCTGTTGGACCATAATGTTTTGTGGGCCAGCAGCTTCCTTCCATAATCTGCGGAACAGAGGTGTCTGGGATCAAGGTTTCAGCCTCCTCTTGCTGAGGTATTTGCTGTCTGCTGAACATGATTTCCATTTCCAACAGTTTGTTGCATGCTTCTGTCTCTTTGATAGCCTTAGATGCCATTTGTCTCTCTTCTGAAATAGTTAGACTTGGTGCACTGAGGTTTTGGTACTTCTTTCTTGTATGCTGTGCCATATGTCTGGCCCTTCGATTCTGAAACCAAACCTGAGAAGAAGAAAAAACAAGATAATTTAAGGATGATGCTGTAGAAGGTTAGGGGAATATAGATGGAGTCAAACTTAAGTTTGAAATTAAAACTCTACAGTGCTGCTTCAAGATTTATCTGTTCTGTGACTGGTCAGAGTAATTGCATGTATTGACTAACCTAAATTTATAAACAGAAACAAACAAGAACCAGTGATAAAGTCCCCTACAAGATCCAATAATATTCTCAATATTAAATGAATAAACAGGGGCTCATTCTGTACCTTCTGATGAAGTTAGATGTTGTCTTGATGTGAATTGAGAATGTGGGGAGATGCACTTTTGGATCCCACGGATGGGATTACAGCATTATCAGTGAATCTTCAGAAAAATAGCTGAAGTTTATAACAGTATTAACAAAACATATTGGAAGATGGCAGATTCTGAACTCTAGTATCAAAACTCATGCCTTTATGTAACCCAGATGTTCAGGAAAATTTAACTCCCTTTGTTGAAATTGAATTATGGAATTAACAGTATATCAGAAGGAAAATATATTACAGGACCTACAAAATAATTGTAAACTCTGAAAATAAATGCAAAAGAAAATTCAGAAAAAACTCACTAATCTTATAAAGGAATCAAGGACTAGCTACGTAACTTCTCTGGTCACTAAAGCTAGTTAGATAAGAAGGTTTTTCTACAGTTATATTAGGGAATTCAAATGGATTAACCAAGCTTATTGAAAAGTAAAGTATTCCCTGATATTAAATGTCTAATGTACTCCCAGATAAACTGTACAACAACTATAAAAACACAAGAAGCTTAAAAGCTTTGCATTTTAACTTAAAAACCCATGTCACCTACATATCAGAAAAATATGACCGCATCCCTAAACATAATTTACAGTATTTGCTGTTCATCATAAGTTTGCTGCTGCAGTAATATTTATAATGTATGGAAAACATACATGGACTGACATTTGTCAGACTGGCCCAACTTGTAGAGGCCTGTGCATGTCAGGGCACAGGCTGATGCCCCCCACACGTGGTGCGATACACCAACCCTATGCGTTCTTCGTTTTGTTATTGCTGTTGTTACAGCAGGTGTGTGTAAGTCTCTGGTTACTCATTTCAGACTTTTGCCCCAGAGAAGAGGAGTGCTGTGCTGAGAATATTTTCTTGTGCTTTGTTATTAGTTTCTGTTCTGATTGTTATTTCTTGAGTTTGCAATTAAAACTTGAGAAACTTGATGTTCCCAGGATGTGCCTTGTGTAGGCTGTAATCATTTAGAATGTGGGCATCGAATCCTCTATAAAGTGTGTAATTCTAGGTGTGTTTTTTTTTTGGGGGGGGGTGGAAGCACCACTCATCATTTGACTGCCAGCTCTGTACAGCATTTACAAAGAAAGTCTTTGAAAATAAACAAGCCATGCTGCAGGCATTTGAGCATGCATCTGCTTTATCAGGTGAGTGGGGCTTCTCTTGAAAAGGCTCACAAAACAGAAAACCTGCACAAGGAGGTTGCGTGAAAGGAAACCCCCAAGAAAGATGCTATGGAGAAGATGTCATAAAGTCCCAAAAATGATGTAACCATGCAAATGAGTTTTAATTCCTTGTTAGAGGTGTCTACTGGTTTCTGTCAGACCCCTTTGGGAGCAGAATCTAGGTAGCTGATAGCACATCTTATCTGGCCGAATGCCAGGAAAAAAAAAGGTACACTATACCTGACTTTTTAAAATGGTAGAGTCTTGATCACAGGATTCAGTGTCCTCTTAAACAAAATAACTCATCTGTCTGTCTTTAATGCCCAGCTATACAAATGGACAGGAGTAGCCAAGCCTGTGATGTTGAACTGTATGGTCAAAAAAAGCATCCTTGTGACACCAAAAAGAGCACATTCCCCAGCGCAAGCTTAGATCTCAATAACACCCCCCTGCCCCAGATGTGAATCTTCACTTGATTGATATTCATTCATGATTTAAAACACTTAGCTGTGGAACTGTTCCAGCAGTGAGAAATGACAGTAAACAAATCTTCCTCCCCCTGGAGGAGATCAAGAGGAAGAGGGACTCCTCACAATTTTTAATTTCTACTTCCTACTCCAATGAGGAAGAAGACAATTTAGTCTGTACATACCAAATGCACTCTCCCAGTGTGTAACTCAGACAAAGCAGACTTTGTTTCATCTGGGACCGACAAGGTGATGTATCCTTTGGGGGCACACTTATTGATGCCAGACTATGTGGCAGTGATTTCATGTAGTTCTTTAGCCTGGGGACAATTAAGGTCCTGTCTTAAAGGCAGGAGGTTCCAGCCTTTAAATGACTGTAACTAGACCTATGGGCTACTAGAATGAGGGTGTCCTTAAGGTAAATCAGTAAGGCTGCACAGGCCTCAAGAAAACTCACTGCCTGATTGGATAATAACTCCTTATAGTTGTCTGTCACCCTGGGAGATGATTGGCCTCTTTTTCCCCTGAGAGTGACTAGAGGTCTAGGCCTGTTGGAGGGGTGTTAATGGCTGACAAGAAAGGAGACAAGAAGAATGCAAAAAAAAATTAGTTTATTTTAATTTATCCTTTGTTGGCCGGGTTAGTCCCACTAGGCTAGTAGCCTCTCTTCAAGGGAGACCTGGGGTAGTATTTATACTACTGGGTAAAATTTGGCCAGGGTATCGGGGAACTTCCCCTACTCTTTTCAATAGGTGGAGTGGGATCTTTTGCATTCACTTGAGTTACCACCAACTCAAGCAGATGGGACCTCTGTTTTGTATCTCATCCAAAGGATCTGCTTAGTTCTGTGATACTGAGCTGGTATTATATGGGCTTTAAGGTTTCAGGAACTGCTCGGTGAATGCCTAGGTACTGGAAAGTATGCGAAACATTGAAGGCAAATGTTTTATATATTGCTTTTAGCTGTGGCTGCCATTATGTTTTTTTGTTAAAACATGGGTGGACTACAGAATTAGTAGCAGTACAATGCACAGCCACAGAATGGTTTGTTGTTTGGCTGAATACCATTGCAAGAAGGTTTTGTGGTTTGTCCAAAGGCCTACCATTGAGAATAAATCTGTTTATGCTGAATGAGTCGTATTTTTGTGGATTGTACTCCATCATCTTGCTTATGCTTAGCTGCAGCTACTCTTAATGGCTGAAAGGAGGGGTTCTTGACTCATGCTCTGGAGGATAATGAAACTTTTTAGTAAGTTTCTTTAGTCAGGCCTAATATGGCCCATGCTTTCTGTAGTGGAAATGGAGGGAAGAGAGTGATTGATGTTTCATGACTTTTTTTTTTTTTATCTCCAGTCATTTTGATTTAAGTTTGTGAGAAAACAAAGGAAAAAGTAGAAAGAGGCTTCCTTACCCATATTTTAATTAAACTGGCTGAGCCATTGCCAAAATTCTGATTTGGTTCCCAGTCCTGTTGTGGGGCCTTTTAACACCTCCACAGGACTGGAAGGAGTGGCCTTAAGTATCTCACACAGGACTGCTTTAGAGTAACCTAAGTTGTGCCATAGGATAGCATAGAAAGTCTTCACCCAGGAATTTGCAAAATAATGCAGTTCTAATTTTAAAAATAAAAACAAAGCAGTAACTAATGGTAATGAACACACCAAAACTTTAAAATTATGAAATCCATTCAAATCAAATGAAGTATTGATGGCTTATTTTAATAAATCCTTTACTGGGGTTCTGATCTTGGCTAGTATGGCTATGTGGGCCAATTGGTAAGTTAAGCACAGGGTTCAGAGCAAAATAAGAGGTTAGCAAGGAAAACAGGGCAACTTTACAGAGAAATTGAGAAATCAAGTGAAGCAGGCCATCACTGAGCTGGTAGTGAGGGATGAAGAATTACTATAGCTGTCTAGAATAAGATGGCTTCTTCATAGTTATGGGTTGAACTTTAAAATAAAAAGTGTTCACTATACTGCATCTTGTTAATGTTACAAGTTATTTTTCGTGGCACTGTGCAGTAGTAAACTCTTTCTGGGTACTGGTTGTAACTTTTGGTTTAATGTCTCACCCAGGTTATTTATTAATTAAACTACTGGTGCACATACATACACAACTAGGAAATGTTCTTTACAAATCTATGATTCTCTGAGAAGGTAACCACTGGAAGTTTCACTCACATTTAACAGCTGACAAATTATACTGACTCTTCCAATTCCAAGATACTTCCCCCCTGAAGTAGCATGCAGATTGAATGGTCACTACCTTAAAGCAGTCCAGATTATCACCACATAATACAATTATTGTTTAACTACCAAAAGGAAGCCCTCATTTCTGACAACCATACCTACAGATCTCATTAAGAAAATCCCCTGTAGAATTAAAAACAATTCTATGTTTCTGGTAATCTCCTTCCAGAATATCTAAGCATTTCAGCTAATAACACTAACCATCTTGAATTCAGTCCTAGTTAAATGGTAATCCTCCTATGTTGCTTCCCTTTACAAATGTGGACCCCCTTAAAGCTGGCCAACTAGTTTCCCAAACTCCTACCTTTTTCTAAAGTCAGAGAAAATGCATTCATAAGCAACTTCTCACTTGTAATAAAACAACCTGTTTTCTTACACTCAGTACAGCTTTTGAGCTAAACATTGAACTGCATTACTAGCATTCAGTAAGCTAAACAGTAATACGACTGTTGCAGGCCTCTGATGACTCTTCAAAGGCCTTCAACAGACAGTCATGCCCAGTGCTTTGCTCTGGTCTCTTCACCCTGGGTCTTGACCGGAATTCTCAAAAATAGTTTGGGTGTTGTCTTTTGTGTAGCTTTCAATCTGTCTGCTAGATTAGACTATAACTTAACATATACTAGAAGGTTTGGTTATGTGGGGAAAAGAAGAGATATGATCTTTTTTAGTTGAAGCATTTGGGAATTTTACAGTTTGGGTGCTTTTAGGCTGAACTTGAATTGTCTAGGGTTTGGAATAAAGCAGATAAGTTGACTCCCAAAATCAACCAAAATAGTTGTTCCCTGAAGCTCTCTCTCTCTCTTTTTTTATATTAATGATAGATATAAAACTTCATAGCCAACGCATTTAACACAGTAGACTGGCAATTGTGATCTGCTGCTCTTTGCTAAATCTAGTAACTTAAGTGAACCATACAGTTAACTTTTGTTAGGATAAGAGGTATGGCTAACTCACTCAGGATTACTTATAAATCTCCCAAACCAAAAGAGATGATATTCTGTAACTCATACACCAACCATCCATCAAATGACAGACTCAGTGTGTGTGCACTCTGTAAATGGTGCTCTTATTCACATCATAAAGAGTGCCATGGTTTTGTAGACATTGTAGACAAAAACTTAAAATACAGCGAACAACGCATCTATAAAGTAATAAAAAATAACCAAAATTGGGTCTCCTGCATAGAGTAAAACCTTTCCCCACTACACAGTCTGGGATAACAACTATCGATTCCTTCCTCCTTCCCAGCATACTGCATGCCTTCAACACCCTTGCTAGTCTCCAATGAACTTGGCTAATGAGGCTTAAGCAGTCCAATAATAAAATAGGGAAAATTTCTGTAAACCTCTAAAACATAGGTCTCAACCTGCTAAGAGGCCAATGTGGAACACAGACCATTGCAATGTGTGACAAATGGTCAAAATGTGGAACATCCTATTTTCGCACTGCGCGAAAAGCATACCATGACCATTCCACCAAAATATATAGGAATGTGAATGCCACCTTTAAAATACTGTCCTCTTTCTACTATTTTGTGCTGACAGCCCTCTGTGCTTTCCAGAATTCCATGCAAATAAAAGTCATGTACACTCCGTATATGTGGTACATAAACAAGGAGGAATCAGGTCTTAGCCCCTTTGTCGGGAGGCCCTGAGAGAATGGCAGTGGGCGACCTCCTCCCAATGCTTTCTGATAGCAATGCACATCTTTGGGAAATCCAACGTGATAGCAGACAGACTCAGTAAGAGCGATCGACAAATGAGACTAACATTTATGGAACAAAGACAGGGTATGGAGACAATGGAAAAAAATTAAATTAAACCTTGCACCTAATATTTCTCGGTCTCAGGAAAAAAACAAAACTGCAATTAATTCTGCCAAGCTCATCTACATAAAAGAAAATAGGCAGTCATCTTCTCCTAAATACTTCAATAAAACAGTAAAACCGCTAACTGGACAGATCACAGACACAAAAGCACATTACCTTTACCCCAGCCACTGAGCCCCTCCCAAAAAAGTTACATTTACATCTTCCTGCAGAAACATTCTATTAGAAACTATTACTACTCTGGCAAACTCAATTCCATCCCATATCTCTCTCCACAAAGATTTAATGACAACACCCCCATTCACAACTCTATCCTATGGCTGAGTAGTGCCCTATATTCTATTTTAAAAAGCTTATTGTCAAAGAAACAATCTTAGCCTTTAAAGCTAACCTCCACTTCAGGGGCAACATTTAACAAATTGTACTTTAACTTCATAAAATTAGCACAATCTTGCATTGCCAAACCTCTTACTCATGCCTAGACCGTAGCTACGATACAAAGTCAGCAGAAACTGTTGATAAAATGTAATATACTTAGTAGCAAATAGCTACATAACAATATTCAAGTGCAACTATTTAAAAAAATAATCTTCAGCACCTGGTTTTCCAGCCCCTCCTCATTTTCTTCCAACTAAATCCATTAACTCAACCAGTCAAGGACAAATCGGAGAAGAATCAGGGACAAATAAGGAATTAGTCAGGAACATTTAAAAATATTCCTACCATTAGTTTGAGCATTGACAGACTAAGAGAATGTGAAATACTGAAGTCTGAAACTCAAATGCATGTGCAAATCTCCACACACACAGACAATGGTCAGTACTGGAGGGAAAGGGTGTATACTTTGGGGGTGTCATGGTTATTTTAGTAGTAGTCAGGTACAAAGTTGACAAGGTTGCAACACATTGATCATAACTGGATAAGCTGCCACTAACCAACTGGTATTTGTCACAGGAAGTCCATCCTTGCTGTGTTCCTTTTCAACATGTTTGTGTGACAGGTGAGTTAGTATATATAAGTAAGGAGTTTTGGGGGTAAATGTGGCTTGCCCTCCCTGTAAAATAGTAGGGTGGTAGGGGAGAGCTTAATGGTTGAAGGAGTATTGGAGCCAAAAGAAAAAAAATATGGAACTGTAAGTTAGGAAACACAAAGCTCAAATTACCTGTTCCCTTTTCTTTGTGATTGGTGCTACACATGTAAGATGTCTACTGCTCTGCTTTTCAGAGCTTTATGCTTGAATGGGCTGTCTTGTAGGGGAATTTCTACTTTAGTTCTAAATTGAAGTTTAGCTATTTTTTAGCAGTTCAAAATAATTATTTGTTGTTATTTTAGTAGTCTGTTAAGGGCTATCACCCACTCAACAGGACTATCTGGAAGGTAAAGAAGCACAAGACCAATTAAGCAGATTGGGTCACAGGAATGCATACTTTTGCTCAAGTCCAATAAAGAAGCTTTATATAAGAAAAAAAACATTCATTTTTACAAAACTTTCTGATTATAAAATCTGCAGCATTGAAACCGTTCAATACATTTACCTTACTCGCTTCTAATGCAACCTCCAATATGAACATTTGCAGAAAATACCTGATTTTGCCTGACACTGCTGCCCTTACCCTCTTACAACTTGTGATTTTCTTGTAAAACAAAGAAGATTTCAGTCTGTGAATAATGCCACATGTAGGTGTTCCCTGTTTCTTATTCTTCATAAAATGCACAGTGATGCGAAACCTGTTAGTGTATTAACTTTCTGCATGGTGCAAAAAGCTAGTAGCAGTACGTGATTTGCCGCATTTTGTTTCTCCTGATTGGCTCCCTTTACCTTTGGAGCAGTTACTTGACTGGCTCTTATAGTGCCGATTGGCTATAATTGCGACATAAGATCTAGTCAAAAAGCACAGAGTGGAGCATTCACTGTACAATGCAGAACGGCGGAACAGTGGGCTAATTCAATCGCAGATGTGGAGCATTCCGCACAATCCAGAACACTTGGCTGTTCAGCTCTAAAACCACATTAACTAATGCTTTCCACAAAAAAAAAAAAAAAAACCTGACTGGGTTGAAATTTTACAAACTGTTGTCCACTCTCAATTGAAAATGTCCCATAGCATTCTGTACCCACCTCAGGAAAGTTCTGCCATTTGATCACTGTTGCAGTGATACACCCCCCCCCCCAAGAAATCTTGAATCCACATCATAAAACCTCTTCTCAAACCTAACACAGTTCAAATCCACCCTAAAAGCATATTTTACTGCCACATGGGATTGTAAATGCTTAAATAACATAACTTAAAAATTTCAAATCTCTTATCCCATCTGAAGCATGTAAACCATGTGCTAAGTACCCTAACTTACAAACAGTGGACTCTAATACTGCCATACCTGTCCACCTCTTAACTCAAGAAATCTGGACAAAGCTTGACATAATGGGGGGACAAAGGCCCAAAAATAGGGACACATTACTCTTATAAATTTAAAACGTTCACCACCACACAAGGAAAGAAGCCAGTGATTACCTTTATATTTTATTAAAATTATAGTAGAGTCCAGTAGTAGATCCACAATGCAGCCCCACAAAACAGGTAAAATAAGCACACACTGGATACAATAAAATCTGGTTAGCAGCAAACACAAAGCATAAAATGCAGACTCTAGTGCCCTGGCTTTACAGAGTATATCCCGACTTCACATATCCCATCTTTAAATAGTGTAATTACAAACAATTAACCAATCACAGGCTTAAATTAATTAAAGAAAACACTTCCAATGACATTCTTGATTCATTCCATATGGAATTAAAGTGTTAAACTTCAGAATTAAAGTAGATTCTAACTTCCAAAGTTGTCTTTTAATGTCAAAGTCATACATTTGTTGTACTTGCCCCAACACTGTAGCTTGTAAGCCTTGTATATGTCCACTGTGACATTCTTTAAAATGTAATGCAACAGGACTTTCGTCTTTGCCCTTCCTAATATCCCTAACATGTTCCTTCAACCTTTGTCTTAGTGGTAGTGGAAAGTAAAAAAGTTTCAAACAAAGGTTGAAGGAACATGTTAGGAAGGGCAAAGACGAAAGTCCTGTTGCATTACATTTTAAAGAATGTCACAGTGGACATATACAAGGCTTACAAGCTACAGTGTTGGGGCAAGTACAACAAATGTATGACTTTGACATTAAAAGACAACTTTGGAAGTTAGAATCTACTTTAATTCTGAAATTTAGCACTTTAATTCCATATGGAATGAATCAAGAATGTCATTGGAAATGTTTTCTTTAATTAACTCAAGTCTGTGATTGGTTAATTGTTTATAATTATACTATTTAAAGATGGGATATGTGAAGTCGGGATATACTCTGTAAAGGGTGAAGAGCCGAGGCGCTCGAGTCTGCATTTTATGTTTTATGTTTGCTGCTAACCAGATTTTATTGTATCCAGTGTGTGCTTATTTTACCTGTTTTGTGGGGCTGCATTGTGGATCTACTACTGGACTGGACTATCATTTTAATAAAATATAAAGGTAGTCACTGGCTTCTTTCCTTGTGTGGTGGTGAGCTGTTCTGTTTCCAGTTAGTGGTGAAGTAAATTTAGAAAGTTGTTGCATTTCCTGAAGGATATGAAGTTTGAAACTCAAATGCATGTCATTATTTAGTGACTTTAATCCATGATTTGTCAAGAAAAAAACACAATTTTTATGATGAACAGACCAAAAATATGACTAAAAAATCTGGACATTCTGGAAAAATTTGCACAGTTGAGCAGTATGAATACTGCACTGTCGTCTCACACACATATATACCCCACTGCTATGTCTCTTTAACATAGAGTGCTTTTAACTTAGACTCTAAAGCTTATGAAGCAAGCCATGTTAAAAATTAAAGCCTTTTCGTCTTTATGGCTGCACACTCTGTCTGTGCTTACAGACATGTATAACATTACGGCATGTGCTGTTGTCATGCTATGTGTTTTATTTCACATCGCCAAGACTGGATGTTACTATTTACTTCACTTTACAAATGAGTTGTGGAAAGCTACCATCTTTTAAACAGACCAATCTTTCATTTAGTCCCCTGATGTACTTACACTATTATAAATATATAGTGCTTTCTAATTTCTTGTCAGATTTGTGTGTGTAACATTACCAAATAGTACCTGAATATGCCTTTTATAATACATGCCTTCTACTTCTGAACTGAGCAATGTGTACCAAGCTATACTGCAGATATGTTCAAAAAGTATATATTTTTTGTTATTACTTTCTGAGAAAATGGAGCTTTTCTTCCCAGGCCTCCCCAACTTGTATCTTCCTTGTCAGCAAACACAAATAAATGAATAGAGTTGTCATTTTCATTGTGTGACATTGCAGTGATTACCACAGTGTCTGATAGGATAAACAGCTTTTCACATTCTGGGCTGTGACTGCAAATGGTTTGTTGTGATCAGTGTAAACAAATGAAACCAATAAACATAAAAGTGTAACTCACTGTTCCAACTTTGTAGTGGACTGTCTTTTACTAGCTTGGGTATTAATTACTGCAAACAATGGGATAATATACTGAGTATTCAAACTGACTTGTAGTATTTCTACCAATGGAGTATTTTTATTTAAATCATAACATTTTTTCCCATCTCTATTTTAATTTCTTTGTCACACCCCAGTGCCCAAGTCCCTGCTAAACATACAACATTGTAATACCAAAATCAGCAAATTCAAAATTTATTTGTAAAGTACTTTGGTTGTAATGTATGGTTAGAATAATTAAATGTGGAAGGACAGCTGCCACATATACATTATGAGCAGATTAATGTCTGGTAATGTAGATGGTAGCCTAGGACTGTGGTTCATTGTGCCCACTATGTTATCTGCACATGTTAGACAAAACAAAGACTACAGTTATCTCCGGTATACTGAGATAGACTGGAAGGGGGTGGTATAGATGTCTGAGTCTGCATGTACTTTATCCTGGAGCCCCCTGCCCAGGAGGAATGTGGAACTGTCCTTGGAAACTGCACCTCTATTGGTAGCCACATGTGTCTATCAGTTGCAGCATGCTACAAAAGACCACAACTAGCTGTGAACACTCAGTAATCAGTAGAACACAAGATGCAGATTCTTCCATCTCCACAGGAGGGCATCTTGTAGAATCTTGCTGGCTCTGTGATTGCCGTGAACCATTTCTAAAGCTGTCACTGACATTGCAGCCAGTAATACTATGCCTACACCTGCTGAATGTATGGCACACAGCGTGGTAATGTGCTGTGCATGTGGTGGAAGATGGATACTCCATAACAATGCAGTGCACTGGGTTTAGTCAGTGTGTTGTACATTCATGCCAGTTGTAGAGGCTGGCAGTGACACAGAGTTTAAAAATCCTATAGCATGGTGTTTGATTTTTGCCTACAGTTTCTGACTCTGGTTTGGAATTCAACAAAAGATGACTTTTGTGGGAGGAAAGTCCTGGCAGGGCATCGTTTATTTACATTGGAGGCCCTGGCTGAAAAGCTTCAAGAACAGCATATGCTTGCAAACTACAAAACACTGGAGGATTAGACAGGTTATGCTCAAATGTAGCTGCCATTTCCTAGGAGGATGGTGGGGCTGGTGGGACTGAAGGGCAGTTGCTAGGACCATAAGCTGCACCAGCCAGTAAGTCTCTTAAGAAAAGGGAGACCTCCACTGGGCTTTCATCCTGGTCAAAGCTATACTGTGAACCTTATGGGACCTTACGGAAGTCTACACCCTTTGAGTCAGATCTGAAGATCCTAAATGTATCACTGCACTGTTTGGTAGCAGACAATTGTAGGGTCAAGGAATTTTGGTATATCACTTGGTCAGAAAGAAATTATGGAATAAAAAAAAAAAAGTTAAATAAGTTCATTTCTCATACCTGAATTCTGGATTCTGGAATTCCAGTGATCAGGGAAAGCTGAGTTCGTTTCCAGAAGTCTGGATAAGGGTCCAGTTGAAATTCTGTCTTTAAGACATTGCTCTGTTGCTTGTTAAAAGCTGTCCTTTTCCTGCGTTGAGCTTTCAGTGAATGCTGCTTTTCCTGACTGTTCTTGCATGCTGATTCAGTTAGCAGACTTCCTGTGGTTTGAAACGAGCCTAAGGAAGAAATCAAAACTCCATTAGTATATTTACCAATGTAAAACATGGCTGACCCTTGTTATATCACAGACTGCTTATAAGTCAGGCATTCAAAATGCTATTGTTCATTCAAGGTTATAAAGTGAGTGAATGTGTGCTGGGAGTTCTCTCCAGCTGAATTTACAGGTTTACCTTTATATCGGCAATCCCAATATGGGCGAAACGGCTTCTGCGAATACTGAAGTGCGAATGTCTCCAACGTCGAATTCCACATAACTGAATGGCAAAACCTTGCCCCTTTTCGACCCATGGTAGCACTCTTGTGGAGGTGTGGTGTGGTGTGGCCAGAAATGTCAAAATTCGACATAATTTCAACATTTAAAGATTTTTGCGCTTTGGTTTCGATTAAACGGTCCGATTAAGTGGCCGGTTGATCATGTGTGATCGACGATATAAAGGTAAACCGAATTTGCATTGGTCATACCTTATCACAGTGCATTTCCATTCAGTGGATTATATTTCATTCACATCTCCTTTAACTTCACCATCAGCTATGGATGTATTATTTATATTTTGCCATTGTAGACTCACCAGCAGAAAGATTATTTGATTTTATTGTCTACTTTTTATTGTTATGATAATCCAGTTTTAACAGTGATGAATACTGGCATATAGAGGAACATTTCACTTACTCAAACAGAAACAGTTTTTCCAGTTTGGCTGTAGGATTGATTGGGAGTACCACAATAGAGAGAAATAAAAGACTGTCAGAAACATAATTTTACAACACTTGGACACATATGCTCCATAGGGTTTGTATTTTGTTAAATGTACTACCAGTGCATGTCAAGTCTAATCAGTATGTCTGTCTGCCACAGTAAAAACTTTAGTACAAAAGTCAACCATCTCAGTATGCCAGCGATCCACAAAAAGAAAATAATAATAATAATAATAATAATAATAATAATAATAATAATAATGGAAAGCCTTTCTAGTCCCGATCATTCACCAGCTCAGTCTTCCTTCCCTCACTTCGGTGGCAACAAGCTTTCTTAGGAACTTGCTCATGAGTTCTTTGATTCAGTCAAAAACATATATACCTAACACTTCCAGAAGTATAAAAGATGTAATAACCCCATCCTTAATGCCTTCATACGTTATTCTGTCCAGACCCATGAGGTGATTGGATACCTAGGGAAAGTAAAGCCACGCTCAGTAGCCTAATTCTTCCTCCAGAGCTCCTAAGGATCTCTGCTTATTCAATCCTCTTACCACACTTGTCAGTCGCTCCACCAAGAGAAGGCACCTTCCAGAATGTTGAACACAAGTTATAAGTATACCACTACCTAAAGATGGCTTATCCACGCAACTAAATGACTATTACCCAGTTACACTACTTCTTCTCTTTAAATTATTGGAGTTGTGTGTGCATAAACAAATATTAGAACATTGGATTAATGCTAGCATAATGTCTGCATCTCAGCATG
The DNA here is from genome assembly GCF_019279795.1 of Protopterus annectens. Classification (NCBI taxonomy): domain Eukaryota; kingdom Metazoa; phylum Chordata; order Ceratodontiformes; family Protopteridae; genus Protopterus; species Protopterus annectens. The sequence continues at coordinate 821,168,163 of NC_056739.1, forward strand.
GCTTCAGGCCTCACCACGAGAACTGAAACTGCACTCAGTGACTGAGAAGAATCCCTTCATTGTCACCTTGAGAAATGCAGATTTGTTGGTGGCATCTTTCTGGACCTTGCCAAAGTCATCCTTGCTCCATGGAGGTGCTGAACATTTTTGCTTTTACAATAAATGCAGTGAAATGGGTCTTGCAGTATCTGCCTAGTTGAACATAAGATATAAGCTGAAAAACTCTATAGATCTTTTCTTCCAGTAAATGTCATTGTGCCCTGGGAGTATAGTCTAGTTTCCCTCAGATTTGCAGTTTTTATAAATGACATTTTCATCATTCTGGAGACTCTAAGCTTGATCATTCTACAGATGAGACAAGAAATGCTTTAGCACGTGGTTGGGCAACCTATGGTACCAACTCTAGCACTTATTGCATGGTACTCTACAATATCCAAGAAAGGGGAGTATCATGACCATGGGTATCACAGGGGAATGTCTTCATTTGTGACATCATAGCCTAACCTTTTTTTTTTTTTTACCTATCTGACAAGATTCTTCACAAATTTGAGCATATTTCCTGACTGATATCATTGATGTATATACTCTATGTATTTAAAATATAAATATATAACCAAGTATCCAAGTACCACTCACCTGCACTCTCAGCAGTTTGTCTGTGTGGCACTCAAATATGTTATAAGAGTATAAGTCATGATTTTTGGTAGCCTGCTCAAAAACTGTTGGCCACCCTTTGCTTCAACAGACTGCCTACTAGATGCTCAAGCTTGATTCCCTCAGTAATATGGGTCTGCTTCTCAGTGTATCACAGACTAAACTGAATGTTTTCTCAAAAGTAATCACAACGCGACCTATCCATAGGTTATGGTTCCTGGAATATTTACAAAACACAGCACTTACTGATAATTTGGGTAGTGTTATTTCTTACAGTGGAACATTTTCAGTGGGCATCCCATTTAGATCTATTACTTGACCCCTGTTCTTCTCAGTGTTTATAAATAACCTCCCATACGAACTCAACAAGTCAAACTCTACTCTTTTACTCTGACATTATTTATTTTTAGATCAGACAGAGTTCTCACCAGACTCAAACACAACCTACAAAATTACTTTAATAGCTTATGGGACTGGCTAGTAAACATGGAGCTTATTGTATGAAGAAACACCAAAACTTAAAACGAATCATAGTATGATCATAAAGGACATGCTAGGAACACCGTTTCCATCAGTAACCCAGCAAAGATACCTAGGAATCTTACTAGGGACTGTTATTCCTCTACAATCTCCGATACTATTTCCTTTCCATAGCAAGATTACATGAAATCACTCAAAAATCTTTCTCTGACATTGAAATATGGCTAAAAAATTCTAACTTGTTGCTTAATGCTAAAAAAACAAAACAAAAAAAAACTTACTCCAAAACAATACCTTAACCAGAAATACACTTTTCATATTATCTCAAGTAATAACACAAAAATAGATGCCATTAGCCAGACTAAACTACTCAGAGTCATAATAGGTGACAACCTCAAATTTGAATACCATATACTTCATTCCATCAAGAAAATTCACCAAAAACTCAACCTTCTCTTTAGGGCTAAACACCACTTGAGAGATCAAACTAGGATTACCTTAGCAGCAACATGCCTCCCTCCTTCTCTCTTATATGTTTCCCCAATTGTTACTAATGTCAGTGCTAATTATAAAACTAATCTAGCCTCCTGCTACTGCAAAATAATCTGTTTGCAACCAACCTAGCTTATAAAATACACCACTGTCTTGCATTAAAACAGTTAAAGTGTCTTGAACTCCCAAACCAGTTGACATACTCAGAACTAATCATTGCCCACAGCCTATTGTACGTTGCAGACAAATGCCCAGCATTACAAAATACCCTATTGTACTATTCACCCACTAGCGACATTTGCTCTAATAATAAACTGTTATGTATCAGAAAGACATTCAACACTGCTGGAGACTCTCTCTACTCCCAATATATGCCAAAACTCTGGAATGAAATCCCCACACAGTTAAAATAGGTAGAAAACTTGAAAAGTTTCAAAACTTTGCTTAAACAGCACCAATGCCAAACACGTCTCTGTTCTTCCTGCTCACCTGACTAGCTTTGCTCAGATTACTTTCCTTCAACTCTTACCGCCACGTTGCTTCCAAATCTTTTGTACTTTATCGCTCTTCCTTATTCTGCACTAATTTCCTAAACTCTTCCTGCTTCTCTCACACCACATCACTAACTACAATTCCTCCTCTGACCATTTATCTTTCTGTTCACTTCTATAAGTTCTCCTTTATTATCTCTCTTATCATCAGTTTTTAAGCTATATTAGTACTTGTCTGTCCATAAGTTATTGTTAACCTTAAAAACACCCTAGTTTGATCTTTTCCCTGCAGTCGTCATTATATAAATACATGAACTGCTATTGTATTTTATTTTTCTATTCAATAATTAGCCAATTTATGTTAATTTTTCTCTTGTTTTTTTTTTTTTGTGCTAAAATGCTATGTTCATGTAAGAAATATTTAAAAATAATGTAAATAAGCTCATGTATAGATGTTTTTACCCTGCAATTATAAATGTGCATTATGTGTAACTTAAATGTGGAGCTTTTCTCCTGGGCCTCTGCTGAAAACGGGTTTTATTCAGTTGAAATTTTCCTGGTCAACAAAGACAAATAAGCTGTCTGTTGACATGCCAATGCAAAAAAATTGGCTACTGTCTTCCAAATTTGGTAGTAAATTCACGTAAGATAACACATCACAAATAGTAGTGAATAGAATATGCAGATTCATTATTCTTGCTAGTCCAGCAGAACATCACTGGACTTTAAAAAGAGCCAGATGGCTGCCAATTACTGCCAGAGTCATAGTCATACTAAACTGTTGGATGTTTAAACTTTTAAACAGCAGCGAATGTCCACCTTTTTTGATGTTTGAACTTTTAAACAGCAGTGAATGTCCATCTCTGCCTCTGACTCTACACAGAGAAATAGAGTGTCTCCTTCACCCCACTGCAGAAGATACTGCAATGTTGGTTAGACCTCCTTTGTGTAGTCAAGGCACTAGGAGACGAGGGCTTTGCTAAGGTAGCCGTTGAGTCTAGAACAGACTACCACAAGTAATGAGGAGACTGGCTTTTAACAAATTCAATAAAAACACTTGCAGCATCTCTCAGCCAAGTACAAATGCTCTTGCTTCAGTATAGGATAGGCCTACTAATAAGTAACAAGCAAGTTATCTGAGTTCATATATATTAAAGTAGATTCTGCTGTAGACATTTGTGAAAAATTTACATCACAGACACCTTAAGTAAGTTTGTTGCCTCTACTTGTACAAAGAATAATGTACATTTCTACAACTTACTTTGAACATTTTTCTTACTACTGTTGCTTTCAAAATGAAGTGAGCACTCCTTAGGGAACAGATGGCATTAAGCTGTATTTTGGTTGTCAGCAGCATTGTCTTTTATGCACACTGCCATATATACTGTGGAAGTACCAGTTTAGATATGTGTATTTGTTTGTCTACTTTTGGTCTGGACTTCTGATTAGTTTTAAATAATGCATTTGTATTGCACACTGCCATATATACTGTGGAAGTACCAGTTTAGATATGTGTATCTGTTTGTCTACTTTTGGTCTGGACTTCTGATTAATTTTAAATAATGCATTTGTATTACATCAGATTTATGTAAGTGGCTGCTTGGTTTGGTTTATGGCTGAAAAGGGTCTGTGGATCAGCTCACCAGTCAGGTTAACAAAGTAAGTTCATAAGTAAGTACTAAGTTAGCTGCCCTTGCGGACCATTTTAAGCCTAGCCAATTTCTGTCAGTAAGACTCAAACCTTGTAGCTCCTTAACTATTATGACAATCACCAATCCCTAGTAAATGACTTTACCCAAATGAAATTGTCAAGTCCTCCCAAATAAGTTCTACTGTACTTGATTCAACTGTTTGAAATTGTTTTGTCTCCATAAACTCCTTGGATGCATTACTGTCAAACAAAATCTGATCTACATGTAAAAAAATATTACAAGGGCATGCATGACGCTTGGCAAATTATGAAAAACCAAGGTATCTCTAACAGAAAAGGCAAGAACTGTCACAACAGATTTTTACTTCCTCTCATGTACTGATTTGTGAATCTCATTCCCTCTGCAACATAACCTTAAATGAGTTTTTTTTTAATCTCTAGAGTTGCTTGTAATCATCACAGGATATCATTTTTATTTATCACTAAAATATCTTCACTTGCTACAAGATGGTCATCACCATAAAGTACTGCACTCCACCACTCTTCACTCTTATATACCATAAACAAGTCACCCCTCCCATTGAACTCTATTCCTCAGGAGGTCAGCTAGTCAGTACACCTAAAACAAAATTCAGATTTACTGACTCCTGACTTCCTAGTACTCTCAGCAAAATGTTGAGCAAGCTTCCTCGCAGCCTCAGCTTTTTTTTCCCTGTTGGAAGCATATTAATGCTCTGTTGAAAGACGATCTTTGTAAAAACTGCATGTAGGCTTATAGATTTGCAGAAGTTATGTTGTTACCAATTAAATCCATGCCAATGTTTATTTTTTATACTTTTCTTATTTCTGTTTGTCCTCATTTCATATCATTATATCAAATGATCTCATCCACATCCTCACTATGATGTGCCATCATTCTGTTAACGTCCTAGTACTTTACATCTCCGGAGGGATATAGTATTAGCTACTTTCCTCTATTATTTCAAAATATTCCTCTGTATTTTTTCATGTATTTCTAAGTATGCATTATTCTTTGTACTGATGGAATACAGTGTGGTTCCACAACAAGTCCTCAGAACTGCTGAGCTTGTATCATAATAACCAACAAATATCAGTCATGACTGGCAGCTGAAGTACACCTACATGTGAAATGCATGTACTCGAGGTTGTTCACTTATTGGCAAACATTCCACAAATTAAAGTACCACAAAAACATTTTTTGCAGTGAGACAAAACAAACAAATGAGGCCTAGCTTCGGTGTTTTTCTCATATTCTGTAATACACGGTGAAGCATAGCTCCTGTGCAGAAAGAGCAACAACACTCAAGCAGTAATTTTCAAGCAGCTGCAATACAAGCTATCTTGTGTCAAGGAATAACATGTAAGCTAAGGTAATATTCATCACTGCATTATTATTACAGTATAAGGAGTATATTAATGTACTGTCTGATGATTGTCTGGACTTTACAGTCTCTGTAACTTAACAGGTAGCACACTTGCCTTTGGTGCTGGAAGATCAGAAGGCTGTGGGTTCTATTCCTGCACCAGATGTTTGGATTAATTTTTCTAGTACTGATGCCACAGTGCAGCATAAGGGGAGTGCTGCACTCCGGAGTATGCCATCCTTCGGCTGAGAAGTTAAACTGAGGCCTCATCTGTCTGAGCTAGATGTAACTCAAATGGATGTAAGAGATTCCATGGCACTTATCTAAAAGAGTAGGGGAATTGCTCGGATGCCCTAGTAGAAATTTCCCATAGTCAGCATGAATACCACCTTGGGTCGCCCTTGAAAAGAGGCCATTGGCCTAGTGGGACAAACCCACTCAACAAAGTGTAAATGCATTTGAACAGTTGCTGTACTGCTGTATATCACTACTACTGTACATTAGCTGTTTTAATGTTTGCATTGTTTACTGTTATATCAGCAAGTATATAGGCAACATTTTTGGAATTGTAAACAAACTTCTAGAATGAAACGTCCTCTTGTAACTAACTCCAGTTCACACGTTTCTGTACAACATACCTTTTTCAATACTAGTGAAAAGTCATTAAATGACAACCTTATGCAATAAAAAAGAAAAAAATATATGATTATCATTAATAATAATAGTATGCTCAACTATATGACAAAAATTGTCTTAATAACATTTATAACTTAAAATAATATTATAGTAAATACACAAGGACTTTTTTACATTTAAATGTTAGCATGTGCCATTTCACAAAACAGATGAATTATTCAAAAAAAAAGTTTAGATGGCATACTCCTGTTTATACCTGTGATGTGTGGAGTTATTCTTCCCAGGACTTAAATGAAAATTAATTTTCCTATGTAAACATTTGGATGTTCACAGTTGCCAAATGCATAAAGATAAATTGGTTTTGTACTAAGAATCTTCGCATTTTTCATGTCATATTTTACAATTGTTTCATGCTTCTGCCTTTGCAGAACACACTAAAGTAATTTATTCTGTTTTATACTTATTAGAGGCTACCCTTTTCTACCTCCATAATGTTACCCTTTCATGTTGCTGCATTGTTTTTCACCATAAATAAATAAATAAAACAACCACTTGTGAGTATTTTTTGAGTACATGAGCATGTTTTATAACTACATTCTGCCTGCCTTTTCTGAGATTTCACCCAGGATCCTGCTGTAGCTCCGCCTGCATCATGTCTTGCGTGTTGTGCGATGTGACTTAAACCAAACGCACAAAGACAATGCTAACAGATTGGGGGACTGTACCATGCAAGTTTGTCTAGCTTCTTGTAAGCTATTGCACTTTTTTAAAATGTTATTCTACTGTGGTGTACTATTGGACTCATAAACTACAAATGATCAAAAGATCTGAACATGTACATATTGTTTCAATTGTTCAGCCTGCTTATTTTTTTTTTTTATATAGGTTTGCAGTCAGCCTGTGTTGCCGTTATTTATTTTTGCCTGTGTGTGTATCTGCATTTGTTATGTTTTTTCTCTGCAAACATTTGAATCTTGCAGCTTTGGCCAGTACACTCTAAAATGGTTCTAGTTTATTTTTCTAACAGAAGTGTCCAAGTTAAACGTGGCAAATACCTCTTCACCTCGTAAAACCTGTCCTCTGGAGTACCCCACAGCTCCATCTTGGGTTCTACTGTCTTCACAATTTTTAATAACAATCTACATACCCAGCTGAAAACTCAAAACATTTTCATTTATGCCATACTAATACTCAACTCTGCCTGCTCATACGAACATGTGTGACCTCCATGTCATGTTTAGCAATGCATACAGTATTTTGTTTGATCAACAACTCATTCTTAATGCTTTCAAAACAAAAATATTTTTGTCACCTTCCCCGTCTCATCTTAAACCTATCCCTCACCTACTCAAATTTATTTTCTCTTTGTATGTTCCATGTTTGTGGAACTCTTCTCAGGCCATTACAAAAATGGGCCACAACCTAGAGGGACATCCTGGGTATCAAAACATATAAATAAAATAATGCCCATTAACAGACCACATTTGACTTCGCCTCTACCTTCAGATACCCTGGTATCATACTCAACCCTCCTTTCTCCAGGAATCTTCCTATTAATCTCTTAAAAATGCAGTCAACAAAACAGTCAGTGTGTGTGTCATCATCCTGCAGCATATATGGGTTTGCCACTCTTAGCTTATTTACCTAAATTTTACTTGTCTGACCTATAGGTATTTTCTAACAGTAAATGCAGCTTCATCATTCTGTTATCCCTGCCTTACAAACAGCATTGCATCATGCTTGCCAGTGCATACTGACTCCCTGTTCTTGAAATGTCAGACAGACGACTTCTCACTTTCATATACAATTCCCTCAGAAGCAGTGACTGTATGCAACTTTCTTCTAATGTCCACACATCATTCATAACCTGTCGGTTACTTGCTTATGCTGCACAGAACTTCCCCAAAACACCCCAATATATTTCAAACCTATGCCCCAGATTGTGGGACAGTCTAGCAGCAGATATCCACTCAGGCTCATCTCAGATTTTAAAGATCACTGGATCATCTCCCCACAAGAGCCTTTTGCTTCTCCTTTCAGAATAACCCTGTAACCTAAACCTACTAATTTATCGTGATTATGCCTGCCTTCTGAACCCTACCAACGTGGTAAGCAAGTCACCTGGTGGTAGTGCTATATGTATGTTGTATAAATACTGGTTCTGCTTCCCCCGCCATAGCCTGCATTACACAATCTTACTCTTCTCTGTGTACCTCAAATGCCACATGTCTAGTGCACCCATATCACACCCTTGTTTACAATGTCTTAATGACTTACCATGTTTCTTTTGACTCAAAATCCCTAGCCTTTTAACTCTGCTGTCCACACTTCTCTGTTCTGTACATCTAGCAATTCCATTTGTTTATTTAATTTATTTTTGTTTTTAACTGGGATAGAACTCTGATCCCAATAGACTTTATTCAGAATTGCCTCAGACAGAATACAATAGACAGAAGGTAAGAAAGCTGACAGTTTTAAATACATTCATAAATAGTAATGAACGGTTAAGAATGTTTTACAAGTAAATGTTTTCATACTAGACTACCAAACATATAACTACAAAAACTATCAGCATTTAAACTGTAAGACAAGATATAGAGCTGGCTCAAATGCAGTATACATGGGATTAAAATCGGGTCTCTGATCATATCATTATGTGCTTGAGCATATGGATGCCAAGAAATTCACCTCAAGAGTGAAGCAGTGCATTTGCTGTTATTTCATCAGAAGCCTTTATTGGATAGCTAATACTGAAACAAGCATGCAACACACCAGACACATTTATGCTTTTTGCTGGCATACCTGTACCCTTTCTTCATGTATTTGAATCTGGGACATTTACTGCCTTTGTGCTGATCAGAATATTGTCCCCTATTAACTTGTATATAATGCTACACACAGTACTTGTTATATATAAAGTGCTAGTTAACCAGCCCTGAAATTCCAGTGTACCCCCTAAAAATAATCGACTTTCCTGTCCTGCGCAGCTTTGAATCACCTAGCTGTTTAAACTGATGCCCTTTATTTGATAAACGGATATAAGATGACTGAAAATTTCTGTAATTACATGGTACCTCACCATTAGGGTCTCTTGGAAACGTCCAGGGGTGTTGGTGGGTGAGTCTGACTCGTGCTCTTACAAAGGAGCACAACATCCTTGTAGAACTTGATTGTCCTTTCTTTGGACACATTTCACTCACATGCATCACCAATCCTTAGCCACCTGCTCTTACAAGGGTATTCATTTTCTGCCTGCTAGTGTAGAATCTGTTTATTTCTAGCACAATCAGTATTGCAGAGATTGAAAGTTAATTTCATTCCAATCCAAAACAAACATTTAGCCTTATTTTTTAAAAGGTTGCTGTACATGCATTATATTTCACACAGCATGTAGCATTATAAGTTTGCACATTTTGAAATTGTGTTTCTGGTACACCTTGCTTATTTAAGCTATATCACCTTGTTTTCACTAAGGTTCTCATGATGTATGTAACATAGATCACTGTTAGAACTTACCAGGTTAAGGCATCAAAGTGACATTTACTGTTAGACTGTAAATTCGACTGATTCTGTACTGTATCTGTTTTGTGGTTACCAAAAGGAAAATCTAGTCATCCATACATAACCCCTTAATTTTAGGTTGTATATCAGAACCAATGTGTCCCAGCTTTTTATGAAGGGTCAGATGAAACATACAAAGACTTGTGTGACTTCAGTTATCAAACACAGCATTTTAGACTTGTTAGATTACATAGGGGTACTGTGAATTCAGGTCCCTCATTCCTACATTTGTATGGCTGTACTTTGTAATTCATATCTAATGTACTGAGAAGCAAAGAAGAAAAATAAGGAGCAAATTTAACAAAATAGTGAAGATAACTTACTGCTCAAGCTGCTCTCCTTACTGTAGGGTTTCCATTGTCTCAAACACGGGATGTATGTTCCACAGGAATACTCCTCTTCCAGTGATAGGACAGTGTTGAGAAACTCTTCCATATCTGGGTCAAACTCCATCTTTCCTCTACTGCTGCTAGGTACAAAAGCCTTCTGACCTGGAATTTGGTGAGGAGACCCCTTTCTACCCAAATGTACTTTCTGGAACAAAGGGTTGGACTTGTGATGTCACTTCTGATGCCTAATTTGCATGTCATTAGTAGTTCAATGACATATCAAAAGGGCTGTACTTTGATCTTAAAATAAACTAATGAGATTTATTGCCCACACTTGTGCTCCTTTGATGTTAGATGTATACTTTAATGAAATAAACATGTGAATTTACAAACATTAGACAGCTACCTGAGTTTACACAAGCTGAAGTTCTGCTGCTGTTCTATTAGGAGGGAAGCAATCCCCAGTGAGGAATCCCAGAAGCCTGTAGAAATACACATGCACACAGTGGAAGGACTTAATTTTGAGAGTCATTGGCATGATGTACATGTAACTAGTGGTTACAGTTTGAGACTCTTGTGATTTTTATTTTATATCACTTCCATAATGTGTACTGTACCTTCTAAAATAAAATATTTAAGTATTTTCTTGTGTTACGAGTATTGCCTGTGATGTGTTTCCACAGTCCGAGCATGTAACTGTCAGGGACCCCAGGTATTGCAGAACAAAATGTGCAATTCTAATGTTGTAACTTCGGGTAGGAAACCTGACTACTGATTGTACAGTCAACCGATTCCCTGCTGTGATTGTACAGTGAGATAATTCCCTGCTAGGGAAGTGAGCACCTTGGCCTTGGCAATTTGCTAATAATGTACAGGCTTAGCTTCATTAAATATTGTCCTTCTTTGCAACAATCAACGTGGTACAAGTTACAATATTTTCTTGTGCTTATCTTCATTTGTACACCTTTAAGTTGGGCTACATGCCTAAATTATAGCAGGAGAGGTTATTTTTTCTGCTGTTGTCTTTTTCTAGCTTCTTGTTTGAGCAATTGCTATCTAACCACTCAAACTACCAAATGGTCACTCACATCTGATTGACAGTATAACTCCCATAAATACTGTGCCCTGCAACAGTACATAGCAATGCTTTTTCAGGGATGGCAGTCTCTCCTATACCCCCTTTGTGGGAGACTTTGCTCCCACACCCTACTTGCTTAAAATTGTAACTCTTTGGTTGTACAACCATGAGGAAAGTAGAAACACCCTGCAAGAAGAAGGACAGAGGCTACACAAACTGTGATCTCACACATCCTAAGGAAAGCAGTTGGAGATATGTAGCACTGGTGAACAGGAATGGGGAAACTTACAACCTGACCATATGGACATTGACCTGAACGGTTATAAACAAACCCCTTGTGACATTGCTTTCTAAATGTATTTAAGGATGCATCTGACACAGCTTTATAGAACTGTTGCAGAAATCAATTCAAGCTGATGACTAAATAGGATCGATAGATATTTATGATAGTCGCATTTGTTTAATCTGGTTTCATTAAGTGGGCTGTTCAAAATGCCTTTTGCTACCTGATTGTTCTTCAGATTTTGACTGCATGCATTTTGTCATTCTTGGTCTTGTGTTGTATCCATTTGTAGCTGCAGGGGTACTTCAAACTAGCCTATCTTACAGTTTATCAGTCAACTAAATAAATATTGTTTGGTTAGCAACATAACCATGATGCCACTTTGGGGGTGTGTGTGCATTGTTTCTGTTGAATGAACACTGTTGGATACGGCCTGTTTCAGCTGTATTGATGGCCGTTAATTCTTATGACATAGATATTTATGTACACATGGTATATATGCCACTCTGCAGTACCAGGGTATGCCATACCAGTTCATATTACATTTAACATTTACTTACAAGGGTGTTATCCATGTTACATCTACAGTATACTGAATTAGACCACTAGGCCATCTATAGTGTTAGTATATACCATACTTATTCAGTAAGCAATGACTGGCTATGTTTCGTGCAGTAACACAACTCCTTGTGGGACTATACCTTTGTGAGGTGTATAGTGTTCTGCCCTCTCTGGATTACCTGTGCTATTCAGTAACCTGTAGCTGTGGAGTACACTAGTACCATTGTACAGTAACTTACTTGTAAGAACCATGTTACTGTATTTCTTCACAGTTGGGTTCATCTCAGTGTTTCAATTTTCATTTGATAACCAGAATAGGAGGACCTTTATAGTATTCATCAACAACCTGAGCCAAAGGTATTTATAGGATTACATGTACAAAACCAAATAAATTCAGAATTCAGGTATATATACTGCAAATCTAAATATTCAGACAGCAAGTACATACACAGAAAACAAAACAACATGTGTGTTTATATTTACAGACAAAACAAGTATTTAACTAGACATGAGGAAATATTTACAGTACAACAACAGTAAAATAATAATCTGTTATGTTATATCGATAGGAAACACACACATGCACGCACACACTTGTAATCTGCTCATTGAATGGAGTGTAGAACTTATCAAAACATTCAAATTAAAAGCTGAAGCACAGCCATTAGGGCAGTGTTTTTGGAGGAGGGACCCCAGCACTTGGAGATAATTCTGTTAATGTGAGCTTGTTATAAGAGATATGTAGGTCATCTATGTAGGGGCCAGATGGTGTCCCAGGCTGCATCTTGCACAAACTACAGAACAAACTAACCCCCCACCTAAACACACTGTTCAACCTCAGCCTCTCCACAGGCTACGTGCCCATAGAATGGCACACAGCAATGGTTATTCCGCTCCACAAAGGAGGAGCCACAACTGACCCTGGTAACTATTGCCCCATAAGGCTGACTAGCCTGGTCTGCAAGGCTGTGGAGCGCATCATCATGGAACTCATTAACAAAGACATTGGGAACCTCCAAACACTTGACCCGACCCAGTTTGGCTTTGTTAAGGACAGATCATGCCTACTAAACCTGGTTGACTTCTTCGAGACAGTCACCAAGGCCATAGATGAGGGGAAGGTGGTTCACACAGCCTACCTTGACTTCGCCAAGGCTTTTGACACCATTCCCCTCTCGGGAATTATAGAAAATCTCACCAGCCTGAACATAAACCCCTACATCACGAGATGGGTTGCAACTAGCTTGCAGACAGAACTCACACCGTAAGAATAGTGGGCTTCAGGTCCGACTCTAAACCAGTCACAAGTGGTGTCTCACAAGGCTCAGTCCTGGGATGCCTACTGTTCGGCATATACTTCTCAGAAGTACAGGCAAACACAGGAAGACTATGGCTAACTAAGTTCGCCGATGACTGCAAACTGGGAGCCATAATTGCCTCTCTGGCTGACATGGACAGTCTCCAAAAGGGCCTTACTGAGATGGACACCTGGTGTCAAAGTCATGGTCTCAAGCTAAATGCCAGAAAATGCATAGTCATCCCATTTGGGAAAAACAAAACACCCATGAATTACCACATAAGTGGCAGCCCCCTTAATACAGAAGAGGTAATAAGAGATCTGAGGACCCAGGTAGATAGTAATCTCTCCTTTGACAATCATATTGCCAAAGTAGTTAGGAAATCCTTCTATGTAGCCCATCTAATAACTAAAGGGTTCACATCTAGAAATAAAGAGGTTATAGTGCCCCTCTACTCATCACTCATCAGACCCATCATAGAGTACAATGCCCCATTTGTGATGTACTTCACAAGACACTTCCAACAGCTGGAAAGACCACAAAAGTACCTCACCAAGAGGATTACTGGCGTCAAACATATGTCCTATGCAGCCCAACTGGAAAAACTCTGGCTGTACTCAGTGGCATATCGCTTACTCAGAGGTGATTTCTGCCTGACTTACAAAGCCATGTCCAACTCGGAATTGATGGACATGCTCCACCTAAAGAAATCCAAGTCACTGCGAGTCACTCGCTCTAGTGAGCTAAACCTTGCCACAACAATAAATAGAGCATGCTGGAGGGATAGAGTACTGTCACAGAGACTCCCCATGCTTTGGAACAAAATTCCTAACTACATTAGGCAGAGCCCCTCACTAACACTCTTCAAGAGAAACCTCGATGAGTGGATGGGTAACAGAAAATACACCCCTGGGATCACTTCATTGGCTCTTCTTGACAGAGGCTCAGTTAATTAATCAATGGGGTGGCGAAAGCTGACACACTCTGGCTAGGCTTATAAATGCCCTCGGGCAGATAGCCTAGTACCTACTTATGAACCTATGTGTGTGCTTCATATACTGAACGCTTCTCTCAGGTGTTTGGGAAGACATGATTGTGGCACACATTTTGTTGTGAGACGAATAAACTCTTGGCCCCATTAGTTATAAATCTTAGGTAGAATTCTGTGCGACAGAATCTGGAGGTCATGCAGACTATATAGTTTTTCACTGACAGAATATTTACTGACGCCTGATTTGCTGACATTTACATCATTAACGACTGGGTGTCAGCAAATCCTATGCAGAAGGCTAAGTTGCTGCTTGTTTGAGAAAGTGAAATGTCCATCTTCAGCAACCTTAAGTAAACAAACCACTACCTTTGACATTAGGGATTCATTCTTTGATCCTGTAGGTGTTGCCAGGCTTAGGGCCAACAAGTCAGCCTTTGACAAGTGAAGTACGTTAATCATGTATATAGCTAATTTTTTGAATTTGCATAATCAGTGTGCGAGAATCTCTATAGCAATGATATTTTCTTCTAAGGAAGAGGGCACATTTTACAAGCAACTCTTTTGCATGCAGTCTCACCATATGCCATGCTGTAACCATGGCACTTAGTCAGGTCTCAGTAACTCCGAAATGGGTCCCAGGGACCCATACATACCTGTGTTTACTTGTGATGGTGTGTGAGTTTACCTAAAATAATGTTCATACATCTTAAAATAAAGCAGGTTGTACAGCTCAGAAGTGTAATTATAGCATAATGTGAAGAGAGGCAGCTGGACATTGGCACTGAAGATATGAGGCTGACCCTACAGTAGTTAGTACCACAGCCTGGTAAATGTTTTATCAATGTTTTATAAGAGTTATCCATCTTTTTCGGTGCCACAGCTGTATAGTAAATCTTTATCAGAGTGTCTTTGAATTACTAGGGGTCAAAGAGTTTCATGCAACAAAGTTTAAAAGCATTTCATTCAATATCTGTATTTACTTGTAATCCAAGAAGGGCTAATTTATATATTAGGCCTATTTGACTCTGAGTTGAGGCTAAAAGTTATGTAACATTTATATACCAGGCCTTACAAACACTGAGAAGAACCTAAAATTTGTATAAGACATTAGTGGAGGACCAGCAGTACATATGGAGCTGTACACATCCCACCTGATACCTTGCACTGTGTTTTAAACTGGCGGGAGACAAGAAGAGTTACTGCAACTCTGAATTCCATGAAGTGCTGTCAGGCTGTATCCAAATCCCATAGTGACCCCAGGAACAGCCATCACCATCTACAGAATTTACCCCGACAGGTAGGTTGTTGGGCGTTTCATTCCTGTTGTACTCAGTGTATGCACACCTGTGTACAATTTAGAGTCACTAGGACTTTAATTTTTATTGCACACACTGTATACATAGCTACAAAAAATTTAGCATCACTAGGCCCTTCATCCTTATCGCACACACTGAATACTTACCTGCAGACAATTTAGAATTACTAGGCCTTTCACTCATACTGCACATATACCATAAGCACACCAGCATGCAATTTAGAGTCGAAGTCTGCCTACTGCATGTTTTTGGGAGAAAACTGGTGCACTCAGAGAAAACCCCCATGAACACAGGGAGGACATGCAGACTCTGCACAGAAGGCATCCCAGGTGAGAACTAAACTGAGGACCTCTTAAATGTGAGGAAACAATGCTACTTATTGTGCCAATGTGCCAACCTTACTACTGGCATCTGTTCATAATGGGGAAGGGGTTATGGTTTCTTGGCACAGGTTCCTCACTGGCTGCATTGAAGAAGTCCCAATAAGTTAGTAATTCATGTGACACTGACCTCTACCTATATCAGGGAATTGGCAGCTCACATAGCATTGAAGTTAGTTTTAAAAGAGGTAGTTTATGGGCAGATTTGTGTAAATGTATATAGTGAGCATCTGGTAATTTTTGTGAAACTGACATTAAGGACAAACAGCGTGTGTAGAAAATAGACCTGTGAGTTTGAAGTGGCTTCTTGTTAAGACCTACATCAATAATATATACCCCAGTGATAACATGGACTGTAGGTTATGAGACCTATGAAATGCAGACAATACTAACATCATTTATGTATGTATTTATACTGGAGACTGTTTTTTAGTTTGGACTATACATTTGTTTCATGGTTTAGATGCATGCAAGCTAAGATCAATTAAGGTGGCTATGCAAAAGACTAAAGATTTTCATCTTTCATCATTAATTAAAGTGTTAAGACATCTTTTGTTTTTAAAAGCTTTCTTGTTTTACAGGAAGATGAAAATTTTGCACAACACCCCCCCCCCCCCCTTAAAAAAATATCTGTGGAGAATGTTATAGAAATGTGGCCAGGCCTGAAATTAATTAATTTATTTATTTTATTTATGTATTTTAAGCACAGTGTGGAATCTGCATGATCTTTTCTTGTCAGCAATGTGTATTTCATATTTTAAACCGATTTCTAACTTGTTTAAGGAGTCATTCTTGTTTTACTTCTGACTCAGCTGAGTTAACCTGTCAGACCAGTAATTGCTTTAGAACTGCCTTGGAGCAGAGTCGAACGGCTAGCACCTGATAGGCATGTCTGGAATGCCATTTCAGAGTCGCCTCTTGTGTAGCTCCTGCTGTCTTAAATTAGCCATTTAAGTAAATGCTGTATGCTCTTACTTCATTTATGTCTGTTGTTAAACACGTAAGGAGTAAAGTGTTTTTATTTAACTACTTGCTTTGATTTCAGGTAAACTCACAGAGCAAATTCCACTGAAACCAGGGACCTATCTGCACAACATATTGTCAAAACAGTGCATAAAGAAAGATTTATTTGGTGTTTGGTTAAAAGGATTAAGGCCATGATCTATTAACAGGCTCCATAATGTAGTTCAGTGTTTGAGTCCTTCACCCTCCATTTACTTACTGTATGCGTTTGAGCAAGTCACTTAACCAGGCAATGCTTCCAGGCTGTGACTGAAATGAGTCATATGAGTAGATTGTCCACTATTCTGCTAAACAAACAAAATATAGAAGTACAACATAAAAACAGAGCTGTTTATAACATTTATTAGCAGTTTGCAAGCTTAAAATAATTCTCTCTCTAACCATATGCATACCTCTCAACTTCTTTGTTCAAGAAGTTTGGACAAAACCAAAAATAATGGGGTGTGGGATGGGGCAAAGACCCAAAATTAGGGACAATTTTTAAATATTACACTTACTTAAAAAGTTAACAGAACAGCAGGTTTTGCATCAACATGGATTTTCTGAACATTAACATGCACAAAACTCTTAATGTCTGGCATTATTGAAGGACTGTAATCCTCAGTGATTTACTAGAAAAACAAAACTTTTTCAAGGAACAGGGAAAAAATATGAGGCAAAATCAGATACTTCCTGCAAAATTCTGAACAACGGAGAGCTATGCAGTATGTGAAATTTTAAAAAATTCTCACCATGGAGCTAGTAATGCAAGCTAGAACTGTAATACATTTTAAATGGCCCAACAAATAGTTTTGCTTGTCTTTTAAACGAGATGGTGTGTGTAATGCATTTTCTTACCAGACTGCTGGGCCAATGCAGAATTATTTCAACCTTTTTTTCCCCCCAAAGAACATTAGTACTTAAATGCATGATGATCCCAAAGCCATGTGTGGTTTGAATGCTTGTCATCTTTCTTGTATGTTATACAACTTCACAGGCATTTATTTTATTTAGTTTTATTCTGATTATTGTAATAGGTTATTTTGTTAGACTGACTGCGGGTTTGGTTTCATTTTATTAGTTCATACTTGTAACTTATTCCAACAAAGATGGGGGTTACTTCTTCATGTCCATAAGTAGACTATGTTCAGTTGGTGGCCCGGCTACTGGGTGGGAGTAGGAGTCAGAAGCAGCGGCACAATGTTGACTCACTTTCCTCAGCAATGATGAGGAACTTGACACTACTGTAATGCCCAGTGGACACTGGGTAGTACCTGACAGCCTGGGATGACATGATTGACAAGTCACAATGGCCTGCATCTGTCTCCCTTGGGCTTCAGGCTCCTGGCAAAGGCTCTTGCCTCCCCCATAGTGCCTTTTTAGGCAATGCCATGAGGTGAAAACTACCAACATGAAAATTTCATCAACATGTAAATTAAAGGTAATGCTGATAAAGCTTAGGAGTCTAAACATGAAACTGCACTCATTGCAATCATTCTTAACCCTGGAAGAAGCTGACATTTGTGCAGTCAGAGAAACCTGGTTCAAAGCTGCAGAGAGCACCCCAGCCGTACCAGGTTACTCATCCTGTCATTCATCCAGATCCCACGCCGTGGGCAGCAAAACAAAAGGAGGTGGAGTTGCAATATATATAAAACACATACAATACTCTAGGCTGGTCAAACAGTATGACGCACAGGAAATACTCCAGGTTAACAATTGACAAGACCCCTATTCAAATCATAGCTAGCTACAGGCCTCCAACCCTGACTCAAGATGCCCACTGCACCTATTTGGACCTCTTTGAATCTATCAAGATTCAACCCTTTGCCCCGATCCTGGGCGACTTTAACTATCCAACCATAGATTGGAAGAAATACTCATGCCAAAACACAAATGCCCACAGATTCCTTGATTTAGTCATTGCAAATGGCTTGGGCCAGTTGCTTGACACCCCCACAAGAGGTGAAAATATCCTGGACTTGGTATTAACCAACATGAGTAACCACTGCATCATCCGTACAGTGTCATCATCCCTGGTAAGATCCAACCACAAAGTAGTCACTTTCGAAGTTGCCATCTCCCCTGACCCCCCCCCCCCCCAGCTAGGGTCAAACAAAAAAACTTCTCCAAAGTTGATTACAACCTATTGAGGGAAGGTATAAACAGCTTTGCAGGCCCCTCCCCCACCACAGAAACTGGCACATATGTCCAAACTTACACCAAACTACTATATGAGTATTTATTTAGCTGCATGGAATCAGGAATACCAGACAGAATTAAATCCTCCTCCTCAAGGAAGATTTAACCTGTCTGGTGGACAGCTACAATAAATAAACTATAATAAAAGGAAAAAATTGCGTTCAGGACCAGGAAGGAGCAGGTATCTAATTGGAAGCCATCTCTCCTTAGCCTGAGCAAGCAAATAAGAGCACTAGTGAAATCCTCCAAAGCAAACCGAGTTCAAATTGGCCACATCTACTAAAGACAATCCTAAGGATTTCTTCACATATGTCCGCAATCTCAAGGGAAGCACCTAGATCTGCTCAGAACTGGTGGTCAAGGACACCACACACACAAATCCTGTAGATATAGACAACCTGCTGGCAGACAGGTTCAGTGAAAACTTCACTCCTGTGTCTCCCCCATCAGAAAAACAGGACATCCCCAGTACCTGATCACCTCCCCTTATCTCTAGGGAGCAAGTCATCACTGCCCTCTCATAGGCAAAAAATACAGCCTCCATGGGATTCAATAACATCCCAGGCTGCATCCTACATGAACTCAGGCAGGAATTTGGAGCACCATTAGGCACCCTATTCAAACAAAGCCTGAGTACCGGCTTCGTCCCAGCCAAGTGGAGGACAGCTACTGTCATCCCTTTGCACAAAGGTGGATCATCCACTCATCCAGGAAGTTATAGACCCATCAGCTTAACTAGCCTGATCTGCAAGACCATGGAGCAGATTATCATGGACCTCATTAACAAGGACATTGGCAACCTCCAGACACTTGATCTGACACAGTTTGGTTTTGTCAAGGGGAGGTCATGCCTGTTAAATTTGGTTGACTTCTTTGAGACAGTCACCAAGGCCATAGATGAGGGGAAGACGGTGCACACCACCTACCTTGACCTGGCCAAGGCCTTCAATACTATTCCCCCACTTATGTATAATAGGTAAATTCTCTCAACTAGGCATCAATCCAAATGTTATCAGATGGGTAGCAAACTGGCTTACTGATAGAAACCACCTAGTCAAAATAGGGGAAGCCACCTCAAGTAGTAGACCCGTAACAAGCGATGTAACCCAGGGATTGGTCTTGAGACCTCTGCTGTTTGCAATATACTTCTCAGAGGTGCAAGCCAAATCTAGTGGGCTATGGCTGACCAAGTTTCCAGATGACTGCAAGCTGGGTGTTGTTATCAGTTCCCCTAGTGATGTGGACATCCTCCAAGTGGGTCTCACCCAACAAATGACTGGTGCCAGAAACATGGTCTCAAATTGAATACCAAAAAGTGAATCATCATTCCTTTTGGGGAGAATGACATCCCCACAAATTATCACATTGATAATAAGGCACTAAGCACGCAATCAGTCGTGAGGGACTTGGGAGCCCAGGTAGATAGCAAACTGACTTTCGACCACCATATTACCTCCATTGTACGGAAAGCTTTCTACATGGCCCACCTCATTAGTAAGGATATCTCATCCAGGGACAAGGTGGTCAAAACATCCCTGTACTCTTCCCTTATAAGACCGATTATTGAATACAGTGCCCCTTTCGGCATGTACCTTGCAAAGAACATGCAGCAGCTGGAGAGACCACAGAGATTCCTCACCCGGAGAATCCACAGCCTCAAACATCTACCCTACACAGATAGGCTAAAAGCCCTGTCCCTCTACTCAGTCTCCTACAGACTCCTCAGAGGTGACCTCTGTCTAGCATACAAAGCAATCTCAGACCCTGCCCTGATGGGACTGCTGCATATCCGCAAGTCAAGCTCCACTCGAGTAACCCGCACACGAGACCTCAACCTGGTCTGTGACATCAATAGGACTTGTTGGCGGGACAGATTTGTGTCCCAGAGACTCAACCTTTTGTGGAATAGATTCCCTCTCCACATAAAGCAGAGTACCTCATTAAACCTTTTTAAGCACAACCTGGAT
Organism: Protopterus annectens; assembly: GCF_019279795.1. NCBI lineage: Eukaryota > Metazoa > Chordata > Ceratodontiformes > Protopteridae > Protopterus > Protopterus annectens. The sequence goes on from NC_056739.1 coordinate 821,188,920, forward strand.
AACTGGATGGGGAACAGAAAATGCAACCCTGGAGTCCACCTATGTCCCTGCTGGACAGTGGCATAGGGTACTGACTTGGAACATAGGCTAAATTCTTTACTAGGCTTGTAAGGGCCTCAGGGCCAATAGCCTAGTAATTTCCTATGATATGGGGTTGGCCTGTCCATGCTATAAGATGTCGACGTGCATGCAGGAATATACTCATCGATGTTTGCACTGAAGTCCCTAAGTACCTGTGACTTTCATTGATATAGGAGTAGGTCAAGCCAGAACCTTGACCTGCAGTCCTTTCAACCCCAACTATTGTGGAAGGGCTGCTAAGAGGCTATGGGTAGCCTGAATGTGCTAATAAGAAGGTGCTGTGAATAGAAGAGTAACAGTCTGAGAGTTACTAAGGGGAGAGTGTTGTGGATGAAGGACTAACAGTGTGAGGGTTGGAAGTGGAGGGTATGGTGGGTGAAGGAGGAATGGTGTGAGGATTGGAGAGGGAGGGTGCTGCGTGTGAAGGAGGAATGGTGTGAGGACTGGAAGGGGAGGGTATTGTGTGTGAAGGAGGAATGGTGTGAGGATTGGAAGGAAAGGGTGTTATGTGTGAAGGAGGAATGGTGTGAGGTTTGGAAAGGGAGTTGTTTTGGGTGAAGGTATAAAAGTGTGAGGGGTGAAGAGGGAGAGTGTTGTGGGTGAATGAGTAACATGTGAGAGTATGAGTGAAAAAGTAATAGCCTGAGAATTGCAAAGGGGAGGCAGAGGATAGATGGAGTAACAGCCCATGGGATGCTAAGGGGAGAGGAGTGTGGATTGATTAACAGGTTGACAGTTGCTAAAAGGAGGAGTGGGAATGGTGTATCAGTCAGAGTGCTGCTAACTGGTTTAGGAATAGGTGAGAGATTTACAGCCTGCAGGTTGCTAAAGGGAGGGTATTGTAGGAAAAGAACTAGCAACCTGTGTTTTGTTGGGGGAGAGGGGTGTGGATGAAGGATTAACAGCTTGAAGTTTGCTAAGGGCTAGGATGTGTGTGAAAAGGTGTAACAATAGCATAAAATGTGTTTGAAGGAGTGTAGATGATGGAGTAACAATAGCCTCTGTTTTGCTGGGAGGATGGGGTGTAGATAAAGTCGTAACATTGTGAGTGTTGCTAGGAATAGGTAGTGTGGGTTGAAGAATAACAGTCAGAAAGTTGCTAAAGAGTGTAGAGTCAAGGTAAAAGAGTATAACAGCCTATGCGTTGCTGTGGGGACAGAAGAGTGCCTGAAATCATATCAGCCTGACAGAGTCTGAGGAGAATAGGTGAGTGGCTGGACAACTGACAGTTGCTAAGAGGGGATGCTGGTGAAAGATTTGACAGCCTGAGGGTTACTGTGGGTAGGGGTCTGAATGAAGAACAGCCTGATAGTTGGTAAGCGGAGAGAATGTGAGTGAAAAAGTACAAGCCTGATAGTTGGTAAGGGGAGATGTGAGTAAGGGAGTAACAGCCTGATATTTGGTAAGGGGGGTGAAGGAGGAACAGCTTGAGTTCAGTTGGCAGGCAGCAAAGGATTGAGGGAAAACATTTATTTATTTGTTTATTTATTTATATTCAGTTGACTGGATTGGATGTGCTGGGTAAAGACCTTTGAAGAGGTAGAGTCCAGGGATATCTTTCCTAGGAAGGAAGTAGTGATGACTATAGTTAAGAGTGTGACTTTCCTTAATGATGAGGCTGATGTTCCCTTTCTTCTCAGAAGTGTATGCCTGAACTACGACATGAGCAGTAGCCATGGTGAATGAGTAGAGGTGGCCAGGGTAAATATTGCAGTAAACTGAAGGTAGTAAAAGCAAGCCACAGGTGATGCAGAGTTTCCCTTCCATGTCATCAAGTACAGGAGAATGTGCATTGCTAGACATAAGGCGAAGTACTGTGAATACACCTTCATTACGGTTTGGACTGAACACAAAGCAGAATAAGAATGGAGGGTGGGGAAATGTAGTAGCCCCCTGAAATTACCTTTATAGATGTGACAGTTAAGTTGGCTAGGTGGATAAAATTTAATAGCTGATTCTCTGCAGTTTGTAAGAATGCTGTATTATGTGGTGACTGTGCTGTTATAATTGGCAGAATATAATCGAGTCTGGGTGGAAGTACGTTTAATACATTTCCATGCCTTGCTGTGTGACGTAGCTACTGCTGTAGTGGAATGAGCCTTTGGTGACAAAGGTTCCCGCTCTCTCTGATGTAAAAATATTTTATGTAGTCTGACAGCCATCTAAACAGAGTGACCTTGATAGGAGGTCTATCCCTCTGTAGGCCATAGGAAATGATCAAATGACTGATCTTCCCAAAATCTTTGGTTCTTCTAATATAAAACTTTAAAATCCTGGGAATGTTTGTTCAATAGAATGAGTACTGTATATTATTTTGGTAGTTAGGGAAGAATACACACAAGTTAAAAGATTGTCTGAGATTGGATTCTGTCAAGCTGGGACATGAATGAAGGGAGGGTCCTGAGCAGTGCTCTGTCTTTGATAGAGATGACGGCATTTTAATCAGCAGGATTAGGGAGTCCTGAGGTAATGTCTGATAGGATTAATGCCTTCTATGATAGAAATTTAAGGTCAGCCCAATTGCAAGTTAAAGGGAGGTACATGGTCACTAGATGGAAGTCTGAGGAAAAGTTATCTTTCAGCAGGCTTTGCTAACATTCATAACAGTCATCAAGGAACCATTGTGAATCTCATGAAAATTTGATGAGGATGACAGATGAACTTTGATGGCTTTCAATAACTGAGCTCTTTTTTATTTATTTATTTTTTAAACAAGAAACATTTTTATTAAATTACCATTTATGACATAGATACTCATACATTTATATAAATGAAAACAAACCATACTGACATAATGTTAATTGCAAACATACATCACTTATAATATATCCAGTTATTGTCAGTCAGCCATTACACAGCTCATTCATATCCTGCCTTCTTTTAAACCTTGTTCCTCTTCTGCATGTATTGTTCCCACAATTCAAAATTTTCCCTATGTAACTTGCTGCTAACCTTTTCTAAAGATTCCAATTCCCGTTGTTTTATCTCTGTTACTACATTCACTACTTTTAGTAAAGTTGGTTTATACTTTGATTTCCATTTTCTAGTAATTGTTTTTTTTTTGGCAGCCACAGTAATTAGACTCAGCAAGGCCTTACTATGTCTAGACAATTCCAATTCAGTACCATAGCTCAAAAATAATTTCTTTAGTTATGACATTTGCTCACCCAGTATCTCTGACAGAGCAGTCTGCAGGGAATCTTTAAGGTCTGCCAACTCATTACGCTCCCAGGAAATATGTTCCCAACTGACTATTTCTTCCCCATCACACCTCAGACTTTTTTTATCTACCTGAGGAAAAATCCTTTGGAGTTTACTTGGGGTATAAAAATACCTATGTAAGCACTTCCAAACAAAGATCCTAAATCTTCTAGAATTTTTTGATATTTGGGAGACATACATATATCCCCCATTGTTTCTTTGAAAATTACTTATCCAAGCTCTCTTCTCAATCATTTCTAACCTCCTCTGATTGATTCTTATAGTTATCATACACTATTTTATATGCTCTACTAGTTATTCCTTTTTTAACAGCAGCTTCTGTTCTTGATTCTACTAAAAACTACCAGTGGTGGTCTTTTGCTTAGGATCCCCTATTTCTTTCTCTTTGCCTATACTCTGATATCAGTCCTTGATGGGGAAGGCAATCTCTAGCCTAGAGTCCAAATAAATTCTTGGCCTCTTCCCATTCTGTTACCTTACTCTATAATTATTTGTTCGCAATACCTTAGTTCTTTTACCAGTTTTCTCTAATAAATCCCAGCCCCCTCTTGCTTATTATCTGTATCCCTAATTGCAGTCATCCCTATTGGCAGAATCTCCTTTCTCCATTCCCATGTTGACTTAGTTCTTAGAATAGTTTCCGCTGCTTTATAAATATAATATTCTGCATATTTATTGTTATTCTCCTTAAGGATCTGCATCCAAAATCCCAGTCTTTCCTTGTTTCTTGAGCTCCCCCCATTTTTTCATCATCCCTTTCCACTTTGAATTATAGATGTCTGCTTGTTCGATGTATAGGAACCTTAACTGTGTAGATCTGAAATACCCCTTCAAATCAGGTAACCCCAAACTGCCTTGTTCACTTGGAAGAATCAGCTTATCCCACTTGACTCTTGCCATCTTCCCCTCCCAGATAAAATCCTTCAGCTCTTTATTAATTGCTATCTGCAACTTCTCCTCTGGTTGATAAAAATATGCCTGAGCAGTGGATAAAACTAAAGGGACTTAAAACATTTTAACTGCTTGCATCTTGCTATCCATATCCATATAACAGAGCTTCCAATTTCTCAGTTTTTGTATTATCTTTTGTTTATCCTTGGCTGTCACACCAGAATACTTTTTAATCTATACTCCTAAGTACTTCATTTTATCATGTCCCCATAAATATGGATATTGCTGAACCAATTTGTGTGTGGGTACAGAATTTACAGCTATTGCCATTGTTTCAGCTTAATTCATTTTGTGTCCTGAAAAGATATGAAACCGACTCAATATGTTCCATAACACTGAAATGTTCTTATCTGGTTTTATCACATATAAAATAATATCATATGCAAATAGAGCTAGCTTTTGTTCACTACCATACCAATTATATCCTTGAATATCTGAGTCTCTTATTTCCTTTGCCAATGGTTCTAAATATAGTACAAATAACAAAGGGGAAAGAGAACACCCCTGCCTGGTTCCTCTGCTCAAACAGAAATTATCAGAGAGGACCCCACCCACTTTAATTTTTACATCTGATCCCTCATATATCCTCCCAGTCAACTTTATAATTTTATCAGGGAGTGCAAATGCTTCCATTGCCCTGCTCATAAACTCCCAGCTTACTCTGTCATATGCTTTCTCTGCAACAAGACCCACCACCAACAGTGGCATTTTTTGCATTCAGCTTCTCTCTGGATCTTCAGTGTTGTCAAATGTTTGCCTCCCCTCCATAAAACCACATTGATCAATGTCTATCAATTTTGGCATCACCTTTGCCATTCTTTTGGCCATTATAGACACACACACACTTTATAGTCATGGTTTAGGATTGAAACAGGCCTGTATGAAGCTGGATCTGATGGGTCTTTACCCTCTTTAGGTATTACAGTCACCACCATTTTCTTCTAGGATGTTAATAGCCAAGCTCTTGATCAGAAAAGTGTGCTAGGTGTCTGGTCTAGGCTTGCACTGAGTCTATCACTCTTAAAGAGTCCCAGATAAAAACATTTTTTCACTTGCCCTTGTATATTTTTCTGATGGAGACTTTTTTTGGGAGGCTGCCAGAATTTCAAGGACTTTGCGTGCAGATTTAGGGTTGCTTCTTCATGTGGAAGCCACTTGGGCATCTTGAATATGTTGCAGTCATAACTTCTTGTGATCTCTACTGCTGGCTGGCTATGTGCTGTGATTGGTCTGACTTGTAGAGCTGAGGAACCTTCCCTTATGGCCAGGCTGACATCTCCGCACCTCAAACATCTTCACTTATCTGATATTATCTGAAGATCATATATGCTATCTTCAGTTCTTTTATACTCCATATGCAATAACAACGTAATAACAATCTTCTTTCTTCAGCACTTTTCATCGACCTTTCAAAAGCATTCAACATGGTCGACCACCACTTACTTCTCAATATTCTAAAATCCTTCTCTCTGGACACAAAGACTATAAAATGGTTCCAGTCCTACCTTGATAATAGACAGAAGGCAGTGCTATGGGACAACAACCTCTCATCCTATCTCCCAGTTACCCTAGGTGTTCTCAGGGCTCTATTTTGGGCCCCCTCCTTTTCTCAATATTTATCAATGACCTCAACCTAGCTATTCCTTTAACTAACTGTGTACAATATGCAGATGATTCGACAATAATCTGCTCAGCTAAATCTCAATGCCAACTACAGACTCTAACTCAGACAATGTTCAATAAAACAGAAAATTGGTTTCTACAACGCTGCCTCCTCTTGAACCCCCCCAAAAAACAAACTCCTCCTCTTCACTCCTAGTTGTAAATCACTCCCAATGAACTTTTCAGTCTTATCCAATAATGGTACACTCATACTTCCCAATCCAACAACTAAACTTCTAGGGGTAACCATTGATATCAACCTGAACTTTGAAACCCATGTCAACAATACCATAAAAACTGTCAACAGCAAACTAGGCTCCCTCTATAGGATAAAACCGTTTTTCTCCCCACCAGCCAGAACCACTATTGCCTATTCCCACCTTATCTCCACACTTCTTTATGCTTCTTCCATATATACTAACTTGTCAAAAAATAACCTTAACAGGCTAGCCAACGCTTACAATAGCATTGCCAGATTTGCTACTGCTTCCTCCTTTAGGACCCATCACTGCCATAATCTGAAACAATTAGGCTGGTTAGAGCTTCTGAATCAGATTCACTTTAAACAACTCACCATTGTGCACAAAACCCTTTTCCAACCTACCAATACCCCAATACTTGCTAGTCTCATTACCCAATATAAGAACTTTTCAACTTTATGCTCATCTAATAAACTACTTGTATCAACGTGTAAATCTAAGGAGTAGAGGTGGCGAAGGTGGATGAGTTTAAATACTTGGGGTCAATAGTTCAGAGTAACGGTGAGTGTGGAAGAGAGGTGAGGAAGAGAGTACAGGCAGGATGGTGTGGTTGGAGAAGAGTGGCAGGAGTGATTTGTGACAGACGAGTACCAGTAAGAGTGAAAGGGAAGGTCTACAAGAGGGTAGTGAGACCAGCTATGTTATATGGGTTGGAGACAGTGGCATTGACAAAAAGGTAGGAGTTTGAGCTGGATGTGGCAGAGTTAAAGATGTTAAGATTTGAACTGGGTGTGACAAGGTTGGACAGGATTAGGAATAAGTATATTAGAGGGTCAGCCCAGGTTGGAAGGTTTGGAGACAAAGCCAGAGAGGCAGGATTACGTTGGTTTGGACATGTGCTGAGGAGGGATGCTGAGTATATTGGTTAAAATATGCTAAGGATGAAGCTACCAGGTAACAGGAAAAGAGGAAGGCCTAAGATAAGGTTTATGGATGTGGTGAGAGAAGACATGCAGGTGGTTGGTGTGACAGAGCAAGATGCAGAGGACAGGAAGAAATGGAAACAGGTGATCCAGTGTGGCGACCCCTAACGGGAACAGCTGAAAGAAGATGATGATGATCAACATGGCAGGATTCTCAAATACAGTTGGAAAGTATTGGAACCAACTCCCTCATGAATTTACATCACTGTCTTCATTTACACTTTTTAAACACAATCTGAAACTCTATCTTAAAACCCATTGGTTATGTCCCTGTACAAATCCAGACTAATCTCATATTATACCCCAAACACTCTGTCTTAAGACCTAATTCCTGCTCTATCTGTGTCTTTTTAGATCAAGGCCTATCCTTGGCAAAAGCGTATCTTATCCTAATAGGTATTTCAAATTATCTCTAGTTAAATTCTTCTGCATATAATTCTAAAGCATCCTACCTCAGGCAGGCAGTAAGTATTGTTTAAACTGTGAGCATTGCTGAACTGTTGAAACTTGAAGTATGCATTTGTTTAACAATTACTTTCTAGTTACTAATTAAGTTTTGTACATAAAGTCTAAAATATGTTATCTAATGCTTGTGACATTTATTTTGTATAAACTGTGAAGATTCTTGAACTGTTTAAAATTTGTAGTATTTAACTGTATAACAACTAGTACCTGTATGTTAGTAGTCTAGTAATCTCTTGGAGCTTATCTCCCTGGGACTCTACTGAAAATGGACATAAATCCAGTTAGACTATCCCGGTCAACAAATGTAAAATAAAATAAATACATATCTGTTTTCTACAAGACAGAACTTTTCAGTCCAGCATCATTCCAGGTCTACAGCTAAAGAGCATAGAAAAATAAGTGCCCTAGTTGTTGATTGTTAGTAGATGACAAGGAAATGGAATTTCAGACACTGAGGTGTAAGGTATGTCCACTCCTGATAAAGTCACCAAGTGTGCTTGCAGGTGCAAATACTTCGTAAACGTTTCCACATCCATTGTATTTTCTGCCTAGGTTCATAGCATGAGATGGCTAGACATATCTGCCAAGTGTTATAGGTTCACAGGTTCATAGGTAGGTACTAGGCTATCTGCCCTATGGCATTTATAAGCCTAGCCAGAATTTGTTGGCTTTCGCCTCCCTTTTAGACTAGAATCCTGGGACTCTGTCCAGCAGGGCCATAGAAGTGATCCCAGGAGTAAATTTACAATTTCCCATCCACTCATCAAGATTTCTCTTGAAGAGGGTCAGCGAGGGGCTCTGCTTAACATGGACTGGGATTCTATTCCAGAGCGAGGGAAGCCTTTGGGATATGAATTTATCCCTCCAGCATGTCCTGTTTATTGTTGTGCTAAGGTTTAAATCTCTGGAGTGTGTAGCTCTAATGGATTTGGTTTTCTTGAGGTGGAGCATGTCCAATAATTCTGGGTTAGACATGGCCTTGAACGTCAGGCAGAGATTGCCTCTGAGAAGGCGGTAAGCAACTGAGTAGAGCTGGAGTTTCTTTAGTCAAGCTGCATAGGGCATCTGTTTGAGGCCCACGATCCTCTTGGTGAGGTATTTTTGAGGTCTCTCCAGCTGTTGCAGGTGTTGGGTAAGGTACATCCCAAATGGGGCATTGTACTCAATTATGGGCCTGATGAGTGATGAGTAGAGGGGCACAATGACCTCTCTTGATCTAGACGTGAACCCTTTTGTGATTAGGTGAGCTATATAGAAGGTTTTTCTAACCACATTGGCAATGTGATTGTCAAAGGCGAGGTTACTATCTACTTGGGTCCCCAGATCCCTAATTACTTCTTCTGTACTTAGTGGATTACCTCCTATGTGGTAGTTTGTGGGCACTTTGTTTTTCCCAAAGGGGATGACTATGTACTTTTTGGCATTTAGCTTGAGGCCATGGTTCTGACACCAGATATTCATCTCTGTAAGGCCCTTCTGGAGGATGCTTGTGTCTGAAGACTTTAGTGAGGAACCAGAAAGCCCTCCAAGTTTACCAGGCCAAACAGAGACTTGTACCCTTTGTGACAAAAGGAATTACTGCCAGCCCAGCTAGATGGAATTTTGTAAATAATTGTATGTCATTGGTGAGTATCGAAATGATTTGTGTAAGATGCTTGTTATATATCAAACTGCTTGTGTAAACGTGTGTGGTGAAAATGGTATTTGCAAAATACTTGTGTTTAAAATGGATCCACAGTGTTTCCTACTGGAAAAGAACAGAAATGTATATGCACTAGTGTAACTGTTTAAATGTATATATTTTAACAGTGGAAACTGGGATACAGGAGGTTAAACTCAGCCTTGTAAATTTTAGAAAAACAACTGAAATTAAATTACTTTATGGCTAGGCCATAAAAGATGGTCTCTTTCAGTTTTCAGTATAGCAAGAGAGACAATGTGTGTACTAGGAAACTTTCTGTATTGTCTTTAGGGTAAATTAATTACTAGTCTTGAAAGCATGAAGGAATACAATTGTTTTATGACTTCCAGCATCTGCCAGAGATCTGAGGAGAAGCCCTTGTTTGTATACTTTTACAGGTAGATACTAAATACTGCCAGCTTCATCAATGGTTGTTTGGCCTGGGAACTAGTAGTCAGATGACAAGAAATTATGTTATTCTGCAAGTTATCCCACCAGTAATATTTGAGATATTAATTTGAGAAGTCTCTTAGTAACACTGAGTATTCTGTATTCTATCTTGGACATGACATCAGCTAGAACATCCATTCACCACATATGCCTTGCTCTAATGAAGTATGTTCCTAGGGTGTAGTAATTGTCTTAGATACAGTCAGGAATATAACAAAGCTTAGTTTAAATAATTTTTCATTATTTATTTGAGACTGTCATGCAATGTTGTTTTAAATATTTCCTGTGGTTTGGATCTTTGGTGTCACTGTGAATATATATTTAGTATTTAATGTAAAATATTGGATATCGGCTGCTTAAAAGTCAATAAGTCAATATAAATTATAATAGAAACTTATGGCAGAAAACGGCAGCTAAAGCGCGCCAAATTCAGAAAACACTGATTTCGTAATATAGTACCTCTATACGGTTCTCCGTTACAACCTCTGTTCGTGTTACCTCAATCAAACGAACAGAATTGATCCAGTCAACTCTTTTAATAGCAACAAACTTCGCTCCAATCCGGCAGTATTCACTTCACCGACCATAAGTATCCAACAAGATATATTCCAATGAACACAAAGATGCATACGATCAGTATATAAAAGCATGTATTTATTGTAATACAAACATACGGCTAGCGCTTTCACCCGTAGGCTTCATCAGGCCATATATAATTAAGGAATATACTTTTATACTTTAATACTGACATCACTTCCTCTAATCAATTAATTAAAAATATATATATATAAAACTCAAATACTTTTACAAAAATACATACAATATCTATTTCAAATCAAAAGACATAATGAGATTTACTCTATAAACTAATTTAATGTTAATAAACATTCCTACAATAACCCCACATGCGTTTTATGTGTGGGGTTATTATAGGAATGTTTATTAACATTAAATTAGTTTATAGAGTAAATTTTATTATGTCTTTTGATTTGAAATAGATATTGTATGTATTTTTGTAAAAGTATTTGAGTTTTATATATATATATATTATTAATTACTTGATTAGAGGAAGTGATGTCAGTATTAATTAAAGTATAAAAGAGCATCATTCCTTAATTATATATGGCCTGATGAAGCCTACTAGGGTTAAAGCGCTAGCCGTATGTTTGTATTACAATAAATGCACGCTTTTATATACTGATCGTATGCATCTTTGTGTTCATTGGAATATATCCTGTTGGATACTTATGGTCGGTGAAGTGAATACTGCCGGATTGGAGCGAAGTTTGTTGCTATTAAAAGAGTTGACTGGATCAATTCTGTTCGTTTGATTGAGGTAACACGAACAGAGGTTGTAACGGAGAACCGTATAGAGGTACTATATTACGAAATCAGTGTTTTCTGAATTTGGCGCGCTTTAGCTGCCGTTTTCTGCCATAAGTTTCTAATATATTTAGTATTGTCTTGTTCTTTTATTATTTATTATTAAATATATTTAAACCTTTCTTTGTGGCTGATCTGTGTAGAGATATTTAAGTTCTGAGAGTACTTGCATATGTATTTGGTGATACTGTGTGGGTCACCCCTAATAGCCTTGCTCTTGGTCAAACTACCATTTATGTTACTATTAATATTAGTAAGATTGGACACCTTTTGTTAAAGGCCTTAAAGTAGCTGATAAGGAGTGACTGGTGGCAGTAATAAGTACCTTATCGTCTGGACAGAAGGAGGCATAGCTAGTAAACCTTTGCCAGCATTTCCCACGTGTGTGTGTATGTGTGTGTGTGTGTGTGTGTGTGTGTGTGTGTGTGTGTCTATGCGTGTGTGTGTGTGTGTGTGAGCTACTTGGGCAAGGACACAAAGCACTGGTTGGACAGAGGAGGTGCTGGAGGTCTTGTCTTGGTCACTCAGCTGAGATCTCAACTCTATAGGTATGCCTGTGGGGAGGCTTGTTCGGGATCTGGAGAAAGGTACCAATACTAGCCCCAGACTGACTGTGGTATCTGTGTGCTCTTAAGGTTAATTGCACTTGATGCAGGGAGATACATCTGGAAATACTGTATGTATACTTGTCATCCTTCCAGTGAATGTCCCCTACTGGTGCCAGCAGTGAGGATCGAGGTCTTTGATTATTGGTCCAGTGGTGGATCGTCACACCCCTGTTAAAATCATCTGCCATATCTGCAGGCACACAGCAGCAGGGTGTCATGGATAGTCACCCTTGAAAGACAATGGGAAGTACATCTGTACAAAGAATGAAAGGGAGACCCTTGGACTTTCACATTCATTGGAGACCCTTAAGTCTGAAGGTGCTAGCTTATCGGAGGTACTTGAAGAGCCCCTGGCCCTGATACCTTTTGCCACCAAATTCTTTGATAACTTCCACATTTTGCTTGCAGCCCCTAGCATGTCCCATCAGACCAAAGACCAGACTATACACCCTTCTTCAGATATCAGACCATTATCTGCTTTGGAACATGTGATTATTAAAGAAGGTGAAGGTGGTGCCCCAACAGTTATTATCAAAGAAGACATATGCACTCTCAAGTAAGAATGCAGTGATGTCCCCATAGAATTCTATATCCTCGGCAGCTAATATTTCCAGTTCTTGTTTCTAAGGCACTGCTTATGTGTATACCACTGCCTATTGATGGGTCTTTTCCTGTGGCCCCAGCCATCCTCCCTCCTAGTACTGGTCTATGATGGCTTAGAGTTTCCATCAATTTCTTTGCAGCCTGATTCAGAACAGCTGCCTGCTTGAGCCCCCCCCCCCAAGAGGTTGTAGGGGAAATTACCCCTAGTAGGGACTCCTCTCATTGTGGAGAGAAGGAGAAATTGAACAACAGGTCACAAATTTTTAGGTTTTTGATATATACAGTGAGGACACTTTGGCTTCTGACTCTTCACCATCCTGGATGGCTAGTCTGCAGTAAATAAGGTGGTGCAGTGATACTGTCTCCTGATGACCAGAGCATAGGCTATTTTAGCAGTCTTCTACTGAATCACCAGCTTGCAATAAAGAAGGTGATGCATTGAGGCTGCCTCTTGGGGATCAGAGTGCAGGCTAATAACATAGCACCCTGCATCATAGATCAACAACTTACAGTAAATAGTTATGTTTTTGTTGTATTTGTATTTAAATAATTTTGTACAATCTTTGTTTTAAAATGAATAAAAAAGTTGTTTAAAAAAAGAAAGCAAAAAAAAAAAAAATTGCAGTGAATAAAATGGCACATTCAGTCTCTTGGGGACCAGGATAGAAACCAATAACTTAGCGTCCTGCATCTTGGATAACTAGTCTGCAATAAAAAAAGTGGTGCAGTGAGGCTGTCTCTTGCAGATTACTGTGCAAGCCAGTAACCTAGTATCCTGCATCTTGGATTACTGGTGTGCTGTAAATAAAGTGGTGCAGTGAGATTGGGGGTTAGCATAATGGTTAAGGGTTTGGAATTGGCGCAGTGGTTAAGATGTTTACCTTACAGACACAATGAAGAAGGTTTGATTCTCACCTTTGAAAAGCATGCCTAGGCTTAAAAAGACCCCCCTGGTGGTCTTAGTCTATTAATCAGCTATAATACTATGAACCTATGAAGCTGTCTTGTAATGCAGTTCCATAGCTTGTTTTGCACTTACTATGACCTTTGGACATTATTTGCTGAGGTAGTGCACTTATCTGCCAGTTTATCTCCCTTTCTGCATGACAGGAGTATCACTGATTAGTCATATAAAAAGCAAATTGGCTCTAAGTAACAGGAAAGTCTGCTCTATTACTCTTTTCACTTACATTTAAAATATTCCGTAATTGTTGTATTCCTCTGTGAAAAATAAACTACAAGAATGGACATCCCTTTTTTTTTATTCAGGAGCCAAGAAAGCAACACACTGTCACTCTTCAGACCTCCATTCTGACACCTCTCTGGTGAAAAAAAAAAGTTGTAACAAAATTATTCCAGCAAACTGGAGTTATCTGCCTGTCAAGAAAGAAATTAATTAATTAGCTTTGAGAATCTCACAATGACACTTGCTTTAGGAATAATGGATAAGGTACAGTTATGTAAAAATCCTACCATAAAAGTAGATGTCTTTCTCTCACTACTGCAATATTCTTAACATGAGGGTTCCCCTGCCAAGGGCGGCCCAATGTCCAGCCAGTATACCAAAGCCTTTAGGTTGTAAACGATATGCCATACATCACACGCATGTACCCTGCGCAAGGCTTGCAGATGTATCCTCTCTAACTGCATTCGTACGGTATTGTTGTATTTGTTCCATGGACCCAGTTCGTGGCTGAAAAAGAGTCCACAGCCCAGACCACCTACATAGTCATCAAAGTCTAAATAGAATAAATAGTTGCAGTGACTGGAAGAGCATATTGTAAGGGAGGGAGTAAAACTCATTTTGCTAATGATTGTTTGGCTTCTTATATAAACAGATGTATTGGGATGGATGTCTGAAAGAATGCTTTGCTGGTGGCTTGATATATGCAAACTATGTAAATGAAAAATAGGGGTCTATATCCGTTCATTGAAGATTCACTTCAGCGAACCTGATGTCATTGACCCCAAACCACTGAACTTCACTTCCATGAACGTTCACATTGAAAAAAAATTTCACCAGGAAAAGAAAGCACTTGGCCAACATTACAATGGAACACATACCACAGTATGTCAAACCCACTCAAGTAGGGGGCTGCACCCCTCCACACCCCCAGTGTGGGAAGCTGTGTCCCCCACACCCCCAACTATACATACCAACTCTGAGATCACACTACAATAGGGAAAAGGGCAAAATGTTGCTGTTGGCCAACTGCTTCCTTTCCCTACTTAAATCTTTTGTAGATGTGAACATCTATGGATGTGAAATTTGGTGGTTTGCGTTTGATGAAGTCAGGTTCGCTGAACTGAATCTTCAACAAACTGATATAGACCTGAAAAATAGATCAAGCTACTCTCTCAAGTTCTTGTATGTCATGTCCAATGACTTTTCATTCATTGTAAAGAACTCTGAGTCTTTGTCTTGCTGAGATTAATATGCAAATCTAATAACTGTAGTTACACGTTCAACTGAATAGGTTGTAAGATTTGTGATAACCTCGTTATATGATTTATGAACAACCAAATCACCTGGTCATAATCCTAATTTATTTTATTTGTAACTTGTTAACCAGTCAGATGGCCTGCTGACCCTTTTCACTCATGATGTGGGACTGGGTACTTTGCAGACATAGACATAGCAGTGTACCGCTCACTCACTGGATGCATAGAGACTTAATGTAAAAATACAGTGAATACATAAATTACATATAAGGACCTATGGCTTAAAGTTATAATGCAGTGTATTAGCTGAAAAGTTTGAATTAGTAGAGGATCTTATAAAATATCTGAGTAGACCCTTGAGAAGAAAACAATCTAAGCAACAACATTGTGGCGGTAGCAAAGCTTTAAGGAAAATAATCGAGGAACATAAATATTGAAAAAGACTGTATCGAGTGAGATAAGAAAAGTTATCCTGCTTCTGAAAACAATTACAGATAGCATTGTTGTGCAAATGTATTGCTTAATGAGACTTTGTAGTATTGTAGACTTTGTCTGATTGGTTTTCATCTCATTTTATTAGGAAGGTTATTCCATATGGAAGGTACCATTCTAGAAAATGCTCATTCGCCTATGACATGCTTGTATTGTGGTTGGGTAAGTATCACACTATCATCCTGTGTGCTTTTTAGTGGGTAATTAGCATCCTTAGTTAGAAGAAGCCTTTTCAGTGGAGGGTAGTAACCAGTTTGAAAAATTTTATGCATCAAAGTGGTATGAAAGGAGACAGCTCTTTCTGTAATAGGAAGCCAGTTAATGTGTTTTAATAGGTCACACTGGTGCATATTCCTGTCTGCCAGCAGTGCAAATCTGAGTATTTTTTCAATGAATTGTAGATTTTGTGTGTTTTGGGCTGAGTGTAGGTAGAGGTAGTCTACATTGTAGTTTTGATATTGGTACATTTTTGTCAATGACTAAACATTCCATAGGGTATAGTAGGTGTTAGATATGGTAGCAGAGCTTTACGAGGGTTAGAACCTTTCATGTAATGTTTTCAATATGAAGGGAGAAGTTGAGTGGAGGGTCTAGTGTGAAGTCAAGATACATTTGTTGAGTAAGATTAAGGATGGAATTCCTTTATGGTGCTTGAGCAGTAGAGCAGGGCAGGAAGCAAGTTTTTTAAAGTTACAGAAACTTTCCAGAAGTATGTATCGTAGAGATTGATAAGTATTGCTGGATTCTGTCATTAGGATGTCATATGTGTACATAACCAGGTTAAGGTTATGGAGGTCTGATGTAATGTCATTAATGAAGATTGGGAACAGTAGTGGTCCAAGGGCAGATTCTTAGGGGAACCCCAGTTTTTGAGTACCATTTTTTGAAAATGCATTATTGGAATGATCTTGGAAGATTTCTTTTATGTAGCTTTGAAACCAAGTAATTGTGTTACAGTAAACATTTAATTTGTAAAGTTTATGAAGAAGGAGTTTGGGGTTAGCTGTTTTGAAGATCCTACTCATGTCAATGAAAACACCTGTGGAGAGAAGTCTATTACTTGTGTTGTTGTATAATGGATCAGTTACAGAAGTAAACACACTGCTGGTACTAAATTACTTTCTAAAGTAGTCTCGATGGTCATAAAGGAAAGAGTATTGCTTACCAAAATGTGTGATCCCTCCACAATGCCTAATGCTTGGTTTGTTATTCGTAATAATATGGTAATTGGTGCAGGTGTATTGGGTGGG
The DNA here is from genome assembly GCF_019279795.1 of Protopterus annectens. Taxonomy (NCBI): domain Eukaryota; kingdom Metazoa; phylum Chordata; order Ceratodontiformes; family Protopteridae; genus Protopterus; species Protopterus annectens. The sequence goes on from NC_056739.1 coordinate 821,205,393, forward strand.
GCAGAAATCATCTTTAGTTCGTGTTTCTGAAATGCCAACAATGTGTGGGTCTTATTAGATGAGCCAGCCTTCTAGAACTGCCCATTTGTTATTAATGTTGCATGCACTGATTTTTAGAGCCAGCCTTCTAGAACTGCCCATTTGTCATTAATGTTGCATGCACTGATTTTTAGAGCCAGCCTTCTAGAACTACCCATTTGTCATTAATGTTGCATGCACTGATTTTTAGAGCCAGCCTTCAAGGAACTGCCCATTTGTCATTAATGTTGCATGCACTGATTTTTAGAGCCAGCCTTCTAGAACTGCCCATTTGTCATTAATGTTGCATGCACTGATTTTAGAGCCAGCCTTCTAGAACTGCCCATTTGTCATTAATGTTGCATGCACTGATTTTTAGAGCCAGCCTTCTAGAACTGCCCATTTGTCATTAATGTTGCATGCACTGATTTTTAGAGCCAGCCTTCTAGAACTGCCCATTTGTCATTAATGTTGCATGCACTGATTTTTAGTAGTCTACTTGTCTACTTCTGTGAATAAAGTTGAAGGAGGAAAAAGAATAAGTTGCTTGAGAGATTCGAACTGGATTGTGTTGAATGTCACTAGAGAGGATTAATTTACAGAAATGATAGTACAGTTTGATGAGCAGATCTTTTAAGTTTATCTAATGGGGTTGTAGCATTTTTAAGAGGTTAAGCATGGAACACATTGTCTTTTGTTGAGGTAATGTAAATGTTTAGTACAATGAGACTTGAGGGTGTAAGGAGACAAAGTGGCTGTGTGTAGTGTAGTCTAGAGAGGCCTTAAGAGAGAGATTTGTAGAAAATGTGTCATGGTCATAGTTAGCTCATGACAGTTATACGCTCAAAGGCAAATTCTCTTCATCATCTTGTTGAAATCTGTTTTTTTTGTTGTTGTTTCTAGCTTCTGCTGACCACTGACAGACCACTGGAACCATCTTAATCTTTTTGAACCCCTCCCTTTAATCTGGTGGACTTCATCAGAGTGAACTGTAGGTAGCTGCTCCCTCTTCACAGTGAGTGCCTTGTAGTCTCATACTGAGGGGATGATAGAGAAAGGAGTGGTGAAATTTGATAGTACCAAAGCCCAGTGACTATATGGCAAGAAGCTAGACTTTTTTATTATTTTTTTTTTACCTTTGTATATCCCTGTAACTATACCTATAAAAGTTAGGACACTTGTTTTTTGTTCTGTGGTTGAATGAGCCTGTATCCATGCCTTCTCCTATTACGTGATTGTAATGGGACCCTCATCTTCATTAGAGGACAAGCTTTCACTGACTTTCCTCCTAATACAGAAAGGGTGATCTTCATCCTCTCAATCCCACTTCTAGCAACTTGCTCTCCAGGACTCTAGTTGAGACCATGTCATGGACAGTGTAGTTAGGATCTCTGGCCTGCACTAGAAGACCAGCATAAAAACATACAAAGATTCGGGTCTTGTTTATTTATAAGAGGCCAGTATGCAGAATGCTTGTAATTTTCACTTAAAATTTTCAGCTCACAAAGTACATTTTTTAAACTGATTACCCCTGTCTCAGTAAAGCTACTGATTTGTTTTATTAGGAAATACAGAGAGATTTAATGTGCTCCAAAATGAACCAGAAGGTCTAGGAACACTATTTAGTATCTAGTAATACACTAAAAGTATTATAAATATTGTCAGTAAAAAAACTGCTTTAACATCACCCCCAAAGTTACCACTGGAGTGGCCGGAGTTGAAGAAGATGGGCAAAGGCATTAAGAGGATTTCAATGTCACCTAGAAGAGGTATATAAGAAATACCTATTTTGCAGAGAGCGTGATGAAGTACTGGACCACAGTGGTGGATGCAGGCATAGAATATAATTTATCAAAGAAGTTTAGTGACTGCCTGGAAGTGGGAGAGGCCACTCTTGATGGAGCATAGTTTTTCTGGCAGAATATTTGCACATGTATACTGTACTAAAGCCCTGATAATAATAAGACCACAGGAAGCTGAATTATTAAAAATCCTATAAAATGTTACAGCTTTGAATATGCCAGCAAATTTGAAAAAAAAAAAAAAACTACCATGACCATTAGATTGCAAAAGGCCCAGTTATATTCCAGTCTCAAAAAAAGGTAATGCTCAAATTATTGAACAATTACATCTGTTTCACATGCTAGCAAGGAAGATACTGCAAGCTAAACTTCAGCAGTATATACGGGAATTGGGAAACATACATGTTGGTTTTGGAAGGGACATAGGCACCAGAGAGGTGATTGCCATCATCTGCTGAATAATGGAGAAAGCAAGTGAGTTGCAGAATAGTTACTTCGGCTTTATTGACAGTTCTGTAGCCTTTGACTGTGTTGACTATGTCAAAACTGTGGCATGTTCTTAGAGAACTGAGGATATCGGGTCACATTGCTAACATTTTAAGGAGTCTGTATGCAAAACAAGAAGTAACAGAACCAAATATGGAAAAACGGACTCGTTCAAAACTGAGGAAGGAGTATGAGAGGGCTGTTTATTGTCACTCTACATATTAAGTTTATATATTCAATCTGTCATGCAAAATGAGTTAGAAAAATCAGTTTTTGGAATGAAAATTGCTGAGATAAATATTAGCAACCTCAGATATTCAGGTGATACCGCTCTGTTGGCTGAAAATAAAGGGGAGTTGAGCAGACTGTTTAAGAAGGTAAAAGCTGAAAGTGCAAATGCTGGCATGTTGTTGTTAAAAAAAAAAAAAAAAAAAAAAATTGTCAACCGGCCTTATCAGTTCTTTGTAAATATATGGGGAAGAAGTAGAGGCAGGGACAGATTTTATTTTCCTGGGCTCAAAGATCTCTGGTGGTACTAGTTGCACTCATGAAATTAAAGATACTTGTTTTTTTTTTTTTTGTTAGGAAAGCTATGGCAAACCTAGATAATATTTAATGAGCAAAGGCTTCACATTGTCAGCAAATGTCTGTACAGTCAAACCTATGTTCTTCCTAGTAATAGCCTGAAAACTGATGCTTGCGAACTGTAGTGTTGTTGAAGGAGTTTGTGTTTTCCCAGGACTAAAAGAAGATCAAATCAGTCAATACTTTAATAAAAAGTAAAAAAAAAAAAAAAAACAAACAATTAGTACTTGAGGAATTAATCCACTGTTCACTGGAAGACCTGATAATAAAACTAAAACGCAAATATTTCAGCCACATAATCTGAAGACAGGTTTCACTAGACAAGACCCTTCTGCTGGGCAAGGTTGAAGGCAAAATAAAAGGGGTGGGGGGTGGCAGCCGAGGCTAAGGTGGATGGACAGCATTACTAAAGTAATGAATATGAATTTGCAAGAATGTATAGAATCAGTTCTTGAGAGGCAGTCCTTAAGGTCACAAAGAGTCAGGTTTGACTACTAACTAAGTAACAACTGTACAAAAACACTGGGTCAGCTCAAATTATTTACACATAGGATTTTCCTTACAATTTTATTTATTTATTTATAGGTTCATAGATTAGTATTAAGTTAACTGCCCTTGTGAGCCATTTTAAGCCTAGCCAATTTTCCCTTGTGAGACTCAAATGCTGCACCTTGTGTTTGTAAGGCAAACACCTTAACCATTAGGCCACCTGATACTCATCTGTTGACTGGGTTAGACCGACTGAGCCAGAGCACTTTTTCAGAGGAGGCCTGGGGAGAAAAGGTCTACACAAATATTGTAAACATATAGAACAGTAAATTCAAAGTTACAGTAAGATATAAAAAAGCATAATCTAATAATGACTTACATTATTTCCACATCAGAAATTATATAGAAACATTACAATCACTGTAATTGAGAGTCAAGTACATATTGAAGGAATACCCACCCATGAAAAAGAGTAGTTGATATATGGTTTACTAAGTAGATCTCAGATAAGTGTAAGTTTGCTTGACCAAAAGTAAAGTAAGAGTAATTCACAGAGTGTTAAAGCCCTTGTCACTGAAATAAACAAACAACTCTGTAGCTTGATAAAATCCACTAAAGCCAAGGTAGAGGCAAAATAAACTGGGAATAAGCCTCATGTCACCCGCTGAATTGCCAGCTGGCTCATAGACAGGATGCAGATAACCAAAATAGGGGAAGTTACCTCTACAGAGACCAGCCATCAGTAGATTCCCCAGGGTTGTGGAGTAATGAGGAATATTGCTTCAGTGAGCTCCAAGACAGACTGGTAAAGACCAACATTTTACATTACTACTGCTACAACTCATTACCTTTAAAGAATTTAGGTCTTGTGCATAATGTTAATTGCTGGAGATGAGCATTATCAATTTCCTCACAACATCAGATTTTGGTCATGCAGAAACTGCCTTTCTGGTGATAAATACATAGCATCTGTCAATACTTATTTTAAATAACCTTTCCTTCTGTTGAACCTTTTGTCATTTAGGGATCAGTTCAGTCCTGCATATTTCTATATTATTTCATGTGTGAAAGACATTACTGTGGAGTACAAAATCCCATGGAATTGCAAAAAGAAGTCTTGCTTAATTTGACTTAAGGATGTTGATTATGTATGCACTGTTGTAAACAATAACAGAATTTAGGGCTTTGCTAAAGTTCTAGATCAGTTATCCTTTAGTGTGCTGACTGATGCAAGTGTGGGGCACATTCCTACTTATCCTGAAACATTTATTGTGCTAAACTTCCCTATGTCATACATGTATTAAGTCATTCATTAACTTATACCCAGTGAAATGTATATTTAAATTTTATATCTCTGGCACTGCTTGTGACACTGCTGTAATGTGAGTGTAGTATATATGTATTTATAGTTTTCAAAATGTTTATCTCTTCATACTTTAAAACTAGATAAATGTTTTGATTGTTTTTGTATATCTAGAGGTTTTGGAAAAATATAAAGCTGTTAATTGCTAGAAAACATGTTTTCTTTAAATCGTGAGTATTGTGTTTTTTGTAATTGCATTACATTTTAAAAAGTAAATTATACTTTCCTTATATTCTGGGTGAAACGTAAACCTTAAGGTTGCATTATATAGTTATGATCTCCTTACAGCTGAGTGGAATTTGTTGATTTTTAATTCTGTTTATTTTTATTTATTTATTTATTTATTTTTTAGCTCCCACACTTATCATCTACAAGCCCCCTTCCAATCTCCAACTGAGTCATTCATTCCTTCACTGTGTGAGAATCAGGCCATTTATTCCCTGATACAGCAAGAACTCTGTGGCCTAAACATTCCCTGTCATGGTGAGAACCCTTACACCCATTTATTCCTCTAATTGGTGAGAGTGAGTTGGGCACTGGGAGTAAGTTGTTATGAGTGAGACAGGCCCTAACCCTGTACCATAATCTCCTGAGATTATCCGCAATCATTATTTCCTGGGGAGAAGCAGGCATGCATACCACACTTCTAATGCCTCCAACTATTGTGCAGCACACTTGTCTACCTGTCTTTTAACAATGCATGCCAGACCTCCACATTCCAGTTACAGCCAGCGTTGTAGCAGTCTAGAACTCCTCCCTTCTCTCCAGGATGGGTGACTCAACCAAACTCAGCAATAGTCGCAAATCCAAACACCCATCCTTGTCTGACTCTTTCACCTTCCCATGCTGCTAATTAAACCTGCTTGGCAGTGCATTCAGAACTCCATCCTTCTTTGCCACAAAATGGCTGACTTTTAATTTTGTAATAATGAATTTTTAACTGCAGGTATTTTGTAGCATATGTACTGTTATTTTTGCTTTTGTATTTTCAGAAGTGCAGAAAAACATGACTAGATGTGAGTAACAATACTGCATTTGAATTCAGCAAGACAGTGATGCGATACTTGTGCTCATCTGTATTTGGTGACCAGTACTTTGTATTCAATTGGACTGCGATTTTTGCAGTCTTCATTGTCCAGAGTTAATTTGCATCATCATTGATCAGCTTTCAGGACTTGTGCTGGATGTAGTAACATTCATACTGTGATTATGTTGGTCACCTTATGAGTCTGCTACCTGGAGTCACAAGATGGTGTTGAGCTTTAGTGTCACCTGGTACTCAGGTCTTCTTGGATTGTGGGTGGTTGTTTACTGTTTGACCTTGAAGTACCCCTTATGTGAAGAAATAGACTTAGTTTGATTGATGTTCTGATCATGGCTTGACTTCCTTTTGTAGTACCTCCATTCTCGGCTCTGGTCAGATATACTTCTGGCTTTGTGTGTTATGCCGGAGAGTATGTACTGTGGAATTGGAGCTTAGTACTGAATATTCACACTCAAGTTTTTCTGGAATTATGACATCATCAGAACACTACTGTGCATTTTACTTAATGTGGACCCTGTTTGGACTTTATTGTTTGAGTCTGGGAGTAACAGTTTAAAGCTTGGTCCTGAATAAGGAATGCTGCCTGTATTTGGCCACAGGCTAACAAATCCCATTCATTACAGTTTTTCTTGTCAGCTTGATGTGAGTGTTCTTTTTGCCAGTTCAAATTAAATCTGTGCTGCCTGGAATTAACTTAGATTTTGTTCATTGATAAAGTGCTATTTCTGGGTGTATCTTTAGAACATTTGTTTTTGCTGGCTTCTAATGTTTTATTACATCTCTCATTCTACTAGAGGCACATTTCTCTTTCCTTCTGAAGAAAATTTGTCTCATTAAGACAGTTTGGCACTTTAATGTTCATCCATTCACTAGTGACTGGAGTGCTTTGGGTTTCATATGTGGTCATTCAAGGCTTGATGCAGCTCAAACATTATGAAGAACTGTTCTTGATGATGAGAATTCATGGAGCCATATCTGAAATCCTAAAGGCTGATGTGTTCCTGCTTTCTCCTTGTTTACTTCCTGTAATTCATTATAGGACCTGTTAAGATAAGTACCTTCTAACATGTTATTACAGTTCGCTAGACATGCTTTCTTTGTCTAATGAGACCTTCTGAAGCAGAATTTTTTAATTTGTTTTTCTTGCTTCACCTACATTTTGACAAGTTCCAACCTGACAGGTATTCATCTTGCTGAGAAGAACTCACCAGGAGCTTAATCCAGTGAAAAGTAAAGGGCTGCATTTATGAAGTGTGTACATGTTTGTGTAGACATCGCAGCACCATTTTGCTATTTAGCAACCCCCCTTACATGGTGCTGCACAGTCCTCCAACACAAAGACTTGTAGGAACGTGAAGGGCTGCACCCACAGCTGTGCTGAATTCTAATGAGCCATTCTGGCTGGAGAGAGGCATGCTAATTAGCCATGCGCTCTCTCCCCAGAACTGCCTCCAGGAAGGTATCTACATGACCGAGTGATTCAAGAAAGTGCTCAGCCATATAGATCAGTATAACCATCCCTACCACATCATGCAATGTTTAACTGCCAAACACAAACATGAAGGTTGTGGGGGAAGCCACTAGACACTAGGGCTTACTTTAAAGTGCCATAATGGTGCCAGCATCAAAATGGGACTTGAGGGGTGGGGTGGGGACCAGCAGACACCAAGGATTAATATTTAAAGTGCCATACTGGCACCAGTGTTACTACGGGGATTGGATGGTGAGGCTACACACACTCTAAAGTGCTGTAATGGCATCATCATTACTATGGGGACCAGGGGTGGAGGGATACACTGAGGACTATGGAAAACTCTATAATGTGCCCTAAGGCCTAGAACAGCATAACAGAGATCAGGGTAGATTAAATTCACTGAACATACTTTAAAGTGCTGTAATGGCACCGAAAGTATTACAGGGATTGGGGGTAGGGGAGTCACCGGACACCAGAAATTACATGTTAAAGTGCTGTAACAGCACCAACATCAAAATGGGGATTAGGTGGTGGGGGAACCACTGGACACTAGGGCTTACTTTAATTGGGGTTGATGGCACTGATGTTATGATGAAGATTGGCAGTTGGGGGATGCACTGCACAACCAGAGAATACTGTGTAAAGTGCTCAAAGCACAGACCTTGTAACTGGTATAGAGGGATTCTCTAGACCAGCAGGGAGTCATGCATATGTGCTATAATGGCAGTAAAGTATTACAGGCTGGAGGAACAACAGGAATGTAGTAAGGACAGATAAAAGGATTGTGGCATGTGTGTGTATGAGAGACTGGTTACTTCTGTGATGTGCAGATCAGCCATGATCTGCTTATCACAATAGTAACTGTGATTCAAAAAACATAAATTAAACAGTAATAAGGGCTTAACTCATTGTGGCTTGCATGTTTCTGATCGCAAATGGGCATGTCTTTCTGGAAAGGCCTTTCTAACATGAGCTGGTAACTTTAATAAAATTCCCAGGAAAGTGTTTCTTGCAGTGGGCAAGACTGACTGTAACAAGGGACACGGTGTAATTTATGAAGGTCAGGGACTCATTCAGATCATTACCACTGCTACTCGTATAAAACATTCACTTGACTTGATAGGTTCATAGGTACTTACTAGGCTATTGATCTGTGAAGATTTTCAGAAGCATAGCACTTCATTTTCATGAAGTTTTTAGCCTATATATTTTAAGTACGAATAACCATGGGATGAGCAGGACATTTAGATAGTCTGTTGAGGCTCTGTATGCAGAGTAGAGACTGCTTTTCAGTAACCTGTATGAGACCAAGAATAGTGACAAGGCTTTGAGATGGTCTACATAGTTTTTATAATTTAGGCCTTTGATTTTCATAGTAAGAAAGCATGTGCCTTTTGAGTTGTGTCAAATGTTTTGACCTGTACATACCGAAGGGAGCATTATAATGAATGATCAACCTGATGATTTCAGAATACATCGGAATGATAACATCCCCTGAGACATGGATACTATAAGATGTGCAATGGAAAAACACTTACAATAGTGGATGCATGGTGATTGAAGTACATATTGTTGTAAATGTAGGTTCCCAGGTCCCTATCTAATGGATTAATTTTCAGGAGTGTGTTGCCAATGGGATAGTTACAAGGGACTTTTTGCATGCTGAAGGCTAATATTATTAATTTCTTGGTATTCAGTTTTAGTCCCTCAAAGAGGCCCCCATGGAGGATCTTGGTGTCCTCTGAGGAATTTGATTGCTTCAAATTTACAGTCCTCTGCAGACTTGGTCAGACATAAACTCTTAACAACTTTGACCACTGTGAAGTAAAAGCCAAAGAATAGTGACCCAATAATTGAACCCTAAGGGACACAATAGTGACAGGCCTTTTGAAGGAGGTAGAACAGTTCACCCTAATTTCAAGGGGTCTGTTTGTTAGCCAGTTTGCTATCCAGTGAGTTACACAGAGATTAACATTTAGGTGGGATAGTTTTTGGATCATTTAGTCCCAATGCGTTTGCTTCCTGTTTCGCTGGAACTATTAGAGAGGGCTAGTTAGATCATGAGCTGTATTCTCCTACCACAGAACAGTAGGTATCAGCATTAGCAGACTTGTACCTGCCATCCTGAGAGCAGATTTAGCTTTGATAAACCTTGCAGAAATTTCCCATCAGAGGACAACATTCTTCTCCATGGAGATTTTGTCTATTTCCATTTGAGAGGCAAAGTGTTTCCAAATTTTGAACAGCTGTGCAGTGCAGCCCTGTCTTATCAGTCTGAAGCCTTTTCAGCATCTTTGTCTGAATCTGTTACTCAGCTCTTTGCACTTGAGACTGGTATAAAACTGGAATTAAGGGACATCCTCTGGTTCCCAAGACCTCACTAGATGCCCCTCACCTAAGACCCAGTCTGAGGCCTAGATGTTTCCCAAAGCCTGAGCTGCCACTTGACAGATCTGCAGCCTGTTGCTGTCTCACCTCCATAATTGGAATGAGATAAGTTGGCAGAGGTTTTTATAATTTATTCAGAGTCTGCAGCCTGTTCCAGATAACCCATATGAGTCTGGTGTGAGACTTTCCAGAAGAAGTAGGGCAATGTCTCCAGTGAGAGATCTGGATTCCTCTGACTCTGAGGATGAGGGGTAAGATCTAGACTATGCATCTTAGATGTCCTTTCCTTTGTGGTAAGATGGAGACAGTGAGAACACCCTAGCCTGTGATCCTTCACCAATCTCTCCCTTATGGGAGAGCACTACCAAAAGCAAGCACATGAGGCCTCAGTCCCAAGAAAACATTAACTGAACTTCAGGGGGATAGCCTTCCAAAACCAGTGTCAGTTAGAAGCCTGAATGGTTCTGTAATGTTCAGACTCCTCACAAATCACTCTATACAATCCCTATAGCAGAGCCAGACACATTACCTCCAGAATCTGCCAAGGGAGATAGATGTGCTTCAACAGGTAACACACTCCCAGATGATAAGGAAACTTGTTTGCTGGTTAGATGTGGCATAAAGGTGTATGCTTCAGCAACCCTGACATTTAGGGATACCCATTGCCAAATCCACATTCTCAAACACCAAGGGGATGTTCTTAAACAACTGTTGGAAAGTTGTAGTGAAGTACAGGGTGAAACCTGAAATGCTGCTTTACCCCATCTAGGTCAGACTTCTGTTTAGTCAGGGAACTCAGGCTGTTTGGTGGGGATATGATGGAGTAGGTACACCTTTCAGGGTGGTTGCAACAAATTCATACCTTAGGAGGCACTCTTGACTGGGATGCAGTCTCTGTATTTTGATATGAATATGTTATCTCCTCTGAATAAGAAAGCTGCTGTTTGGGCCTCCAAGCATACAGTAATTAATAGGTCATAGTAGAATCTGTAAAGCACATTTTCATCCTTCCCTACCTAAACATGACTAGAATGACCTCTCTAAAGAGAGGAAAGAAAGGGAATCAACAAAAATGTTGAAAGGCCTCCAAAAACAAATTAGCAGCATGAATACTGAGGGAGACACTGAAGCCAAAAGGGCCCTTCAACCCATAGGGAGTGACTGTGACTACAACAGCTCTTTTCTCCCCCCATCCTCATGAGACCCATCTTGGATGTCTGCTCACCACCTACCCAGTCAGGACAAAAGATGGGAGGCAGGTTGGCTCCTTCCTAACCACAGATAGCTAGAATCCAAATATTGTATCCAAGGGACACAAACACCAGTTCCTTTCAAATCCCTGAAAATATGAATCTCAGGAGTCCCAAAGGATCAAGAACACATGGTAAAACCTGTCCTGGAAGAGATGCTAGCCCCTCAGGGACCATAGAAAAAGTATCTCACGTCAGAAAACAAAGTACTTTTATTCCAGGTTTTTCCTAGTATTGGGGAAGGAAGGCTCACAGAGATCCATTTTAGACTTGTCACAAACAAATACGTTTTTGAAAGTCCCAAAATTGAGAATTCTGACACTGCAGACACTAGTTCCCATGCTAAGCTGTCATGTATCCCTAGAACTCAGAGATGCCTAACTCCAGTATTCAAAGGCCACAGGCAGTATCTGAGGTGGTCACAAGGGACTGCTCTTTCAGTTTACATCCCTGCCGTTTAGTTTGGGTACTGCACTTGGGGTTTTCAAATGCCTAACCTAATGATAGCACACTACAGAACCAAGGGTGATAACATCTACTCTTAACTGGATGACTGTTTCCTCCGGATTCAGTCCTCACATTATAGTGTCTGTACAGGCTAAGTTTCCTGCCAAGCCTGCAAAAGTCACCATAGCTGATGTACTAGACACAAATGCTTGTAAGGTCTTCCTTCTGCTTGAGAAAGTGGAACCCCTGGCTATATTATTTCCAAATGTAGAAACCAGTGCTCTCTGGGTAGCCAGATGAGTTCTCAGCATCTTGGGTCACATGATCTTGACCATTTTGATGGTCTCATTCACCAAACATCACACAAAAAAGTTAAATGGGTCCTAAGAAACATCATCTGCCAGCAATCACAGTCCTGGGAGTTGCTGATTTCCAGCATTATCATACTTCTGGAAAGATGTAGACTAATGGATCAACCATATTCATAGAAACAAGGGTTCGCCTTTCAGGCAGACCACCCCCAACCAGACTGTCCCAATGGATACTTCACAGCTGGCCTGGGGAGCCTGCATTCTGAGTCCCAAAGAACAGAACATCTGCAATTCAGTGGAAAGCAATCTGCCTATAAATGTGAAGGAAGAGATTGCAGTCCAGTATGCACTGGAAGCCTGCAAAGCAGTCTGCTTTCCAGAGGCTGTAAGAGTAATCACAAGCAATTTAGCAGTTATATGGTACATTATCGAAAAAGGGAAAATACACTCTTGCCACTTATGTAGGCCAGCTAGGCAGACCTGGGACAGGTCCTGAAATTCAGCGCACTCCTGACAGTGACTTACATGCTGTGCAGCTAAAGTTTGCTGTAGTGCTTAATTTCCTAAGCATCTCATGGAAAACAAGCTCAGTAATAATGGCAGATTATAATGATATCCAATAAGTAACTAAAAATGAAGCCAATTTGCAATGAAAATTCACTTGAAAATAGTTATATATAGATAGCAGGTATCAGTATCAATATAGCTTTACAGAGTTAACTTGCTGTCTCATAAACAATAATAATTTAAATAGTCATTGAAAAAGCCAGTGACTGTAAGGGAGTCAGTTGCAGACTAGCTAAGCTGGCTGGACCTCTGCAGACCCACATGAATAGCTGCTACACAGAAAACAATTCCTGGACTTGGTGAATAGGTGGGGTGTTCCAGAGACAGATCAATTTGCTTAACTGAGAAATGCAGAATTGAACAAAATCTGTTCTTAGATGGGAAGTGGATACCTTCTGTCAAAGTAGGTCTATTTCTGTATGCTTCCCCTTCTGTTTCCTTTGTTCTTCACAGTAGTTCCAAATATAAAAGAGGAAATGAAAGAATGACTCTGACATGGCCATTCTGGCCACAATAACACTGGTTCTCTCATCTAATCTAAAGCAGGGAAGAGGCCCTTTCTGCTAAAATAGCACTTAAACCTCCCAGTGCATGCGGGAGGGGTGCCTCCTCCACCCAAACCTGTCACTTTTGCAGTCCTGAATCTCAGCCACCATTCCCTGTAAACCTGGGGATCACAGGGGCTGGGGGTGGTTCACATGCCTTCTTCCTTTTCCTTTTTCCATAATTCTTGGCCATATCTTCTCTTGTTCCCCAACACTGTTTTTGTTTGGGTATCTCAGGAGGGTGGGTTCTCCCCAAGGCATTAAAGAACTCTGAGCATTTGCATTAGCATGCTGTATATCGAGCATGCATTCCAGTTCGAACTAGAAAGGGGACAAGAATGAACCCAAAACGGCTGAGTATATGTCATTTTATACCAGGTAAGTGAGGACATCCAAGGTAAGACTGATGTCAGCCTAGCTAAGAGGGAAAGGTGCTCAGTTCTGAATGTCTGACAGGATATTCAAATCTCAACCTGCAGCAGAAATTCCTAAGATCATGCTTACAATAGTGACCCTAGTCGAGCATCATGACTACAATAGTGACCTCAGTCTAGTTTCATGATTACAGTAATGACAAAATTTGAATATCATGACTACAAAAGTGACCATACGAGTTTCATGACTACAATAGTGACCATGCTCGAGTTTCATGACTATAGAGGTGGCAGCATTCGAGTTTCATGACTACAGTAGTGACCACACTTGAGTTTCATGACTGCGGTAGTGACCACACTCGAACTTCTGCAATTGTGGCAAACTACACTACTGTACTTTTCTTGTTTGAGTTCCATTCACAGTGCGGTGGCTTCATATTTATGTGATGGAGCACAGAGTGACTGTGTTTTTTGTATCAAATGTTATACTTCTGTAGGTTCTGTATTCTTTGCTACTAGGTGGAATGTCTGTACCATTATATAGTGCTGAGCTACTTTATTACAGAGAACGGAGTAAGGATGTGGTTCCCAGATGAGGTACTGAGCCTTGAATGATGGTTATCATCTGGACTAGTGATGGTCATTAAACAAATTACTACTTTGCTTATTAAAGTTAATATTAAAATTCTCTTTTGCAATGCAGCTGTTCTGAACCCACATGGGCCTGTAGTGCCACTTAGTGAGTTGATTCCTAGTGGCGATTTTCTTTCCATGTTTCACTGTTGAAGTTTTGTAGGGGAGTCTGAAGTCTGGCCTGATTGTCATGGTTGGAATCCCTTCCCCTTATGCAAGGTAAGTGGTGCCTTTCTTTAGATATTGACACATTCTCTTATAAATGGGGACATCCACCCATACAATGTTCAATTTCAATTCTTTCTTGCCCTGGGTGTATATGCATGTTGTGCATAAAAATCTTTCATCAGTCCAGTGTCCGTCTAAGCCTGTTGATTCAGGCAGAACAAGCAAGTACTCCATTGGGGACAGTTTTATTCACTTTATTATTTGTTTGTATTTATCAGTTTTCTGGTATATGCTCAGTGCACTAATATTTAGTTTTCCATATGGTATGTCTGCCATGGACTCAATACTGCTGATTAAATTACCTAAAAGGAAGCAGGAAATGAGATGAAGTGACATGCAGTGCTGGTGGGTAGTGGAATGTGCAGGACAAGATGTCTCTAGTGGGAAGCAAGCAGGTGTACAGAGCCATCTGTAGCTGATGAGACACATTTCAGAGAACTGTGTGCACCTATGTAGTCACCACATCCCCACAATGACACAGACAGATACACAACAGCTTAGAGAAGAGTAAAACATATAATGTGTAATGACTATTAAAAGCCATATTAGGAGATGCTAGAAGAGCTTAAGAAATACCCACTTGAGGAAACAAGATGTGCATGAGGGGGTGTACTTCACGACAGGCATGTTTAAATATATCAAGAGAATCAAAAGTGATCCATATTGCTCGCAACCTTTCAGCACCAGAATCAAAGCCAAAGCCAACAATTTTCAGGAACAAATGTCCCAAATCAATGACATTTTAAATATTAGCAATACTGATTTAGAAACTTGACAGAGTAACAGTATATAAATTAACATACATTCGCTAAAGTAAATGATGTCTGTAACAGTAACGAATGTTATTTTTTGTTGATGATAATCCACCACCTTACAAAGCATCACTGGTGTGTAGGGTGTTGGAACAAATTATAGATTAAAGTAAGGTATGTCCCTGAAGATCAGACACAGTTGAGAGATGTGGCAGTTTTATGACAGGACTTTTCAAAATAATTTGTGATAGGAAGAGCTGTCTGCATGGTGGAGAGATGAAACCAGGACTGCCACCCACATGACCCAAAACTGACCATTGATATGAGTACTGGAGGACCAGGCAGGAGCGGGAGAGACTGAGGTAGTGGTTGATGCCAGCTCACCTATCCTGGCAGGGGGAGAGAGAGAGAGAGAGAGAGAGAGACAGACCTCCCAATTGGCTGTGTGACTGACAACTATTGTTAATAGTCAATGCCAGTTTGAGAACTCCGTTTCAGAGAAAACATTCCCTTTTATCTACTGTTGTACAACCTTGGAATAGATGTATTAAAGTTTGGGGGGGGGGTGCACGTAGACTTGCCCTATTGCATAAAAAGAATTGCTCTGAGTTTTACCAAAAGTGCTTTCACTGCAAACCTTTTCAGAGTCTTTACTTTCAGGGAAAGTGGTGTTGGTCTGCCAACATCATTCCACATCAACAAGAACTGGAACATGAGGCTCCACCAGTCTATGCACAGGTTCATACTAGGCTGTTGATACAGTGGGCCCTTGGTAGCCTAACCAACAATCACACCTATTTACCAAGACACAAATTAATACTAGACCCTTAGTTTTGAGCCCCTTCCATAAGGGCTTAGAGGGGCTGCAATGGGGAGTACTTATGATTGCCCATCCAGTCATCCAGGTTATGCTTAAAACAGGTCATGATGCTACTCTGCTTAACTTCTAAGGGGAGCCTGTTCCATAAAAAGAGAAATTTGTTGTGAAAGTAAGCTGTCCACCAACATGTAGTATCTCTGTTTTGGTGGAAATTTAGGTCCCAGGACCATTCTCCGAGGGACACCACTGCTAACTACTCTTTTAGTTGAGAGGTTGCCTACAACACTAACCTACTAGGTTCTATCAGTGAGACAGTTTGCAATCCATGAGATAATGTAGGAGTTACATTTCATTTAATTAGCTTATCAGTGATGCTTGAGGGTGGAATGATATCAAAGGCTTTCACAAAATCCAGGTATGTTGTTTGAACCAATTTATCCAAGTTTAATGGCTTAGTGGCTTGTTTAGAAAAATCCATCAGGTTTAAGAGGCAGGATATACCTTTAACAAACCCAAATTATTTTGGGTCCAGGTTTTGAAGACTGCCTGTGTCCATGTTTATGAGGCCCATAATTATCACACCATTTTTCTACAGAGACTATTGAGGCTAATAGGTTTATAGTTGCCTGGCTCAGACATGGGTCTCCCTTTGTGGAGTGGAGTTAATACAGCAGCAGCTCCCTACACCTGGGTCAGAAATTCAGTGGACAGCCTGAGACTGAATAAATGCAATGAGTCAATCAGGCATTGCTTGGTGCTGTCAGAAGACAATATGGCAAATCTTAGGACCCACAGAACCATTGTTTCTAGCCTTAGAGAGCATGCTTAGGACTTGCTCGGGGTTACTTATAGGGGTGGAATAGGCATGTTAATTTGCTGTGACCAATATGAGGAAGATGGGGGTATGTGGAGCTGCATTTGCTAATATGCTGGCATTATCCTCAGCAGGTGAGAATATGATGTCATTTTGTCACTGGGACTGCACTGTGGGCTCCACACACACACACACACACACACACACACACACACACACACACACACACACACACACACACACACACACACACACACACACACACTCTCACACACACAAGAATGCCATACGATGTAATCATGATGTAATGGGAGACAGGGCCACATAAAAATCCTGATGGCTGCCTGCGTGATAGAGTACTGTAATCAAGTCTTCTCCCCTGGCAGTGAAGTCAGGTAACAGAAACGTTCATAGCAAACGAGAGAAACATACCTGGAAAGAAAATGTGCTTTTTCTTGTTTGAATCTTATATGCATGTTTATATGAAATACATTTATAACATTGACTCCATAGATATTGAAGTATGAAATATATACCAGGTAAGGTTGAACCGAGGAACATCAAAAACATTATAAACAGTGTCAGACACAGAGTGAATACAAGAAGTATGCAGTGCTGGAGAAATTAGAAGTATTTATTTATTTAGTGGTTTATTTATTCATTCTTCTTAAAGAGATGATTGGGATTACATACAACAGCTCTCTTCAGGAGACCGCGGAATCAAAACAGTAAGATAAATGATTAAGGAATGTACAGAGACATACCTCTCAACTTCTTTGCTCAGAAATTCTGGACAAAGCCAAAAATAATCGTGTTCAAAGGTCCAAAATCTGGGGCTATTTTTAAATATTATTCTAATCCACTTAAAAAAAGTTAGGACAATTTTTGCATCAACATTCATTTTCTGAACAATAAGACTGTAATCCTCAATAATTTACTAAAAAAAAATAAAAATAAAATTTTATGAGAGACAGGTCACAAATATGAGGCAAAATCAAGGATAGCATGTAACAAAAGGGGCAATTGAAAAGTATGCAGAGAGGGCACATAAGGTAATTCTTATGAGAAATGGAAAAAGTAACTTCTGCTTATACAAGAGCTATAACTTCTCTGCCAGGTAGGAAAGGTAGAAAGATGCAGAGTAGGTGGGCCAAGTAACCCTTATAACCCACATATAATTTACAGATGAATCTTGTGGGGATGGCTGATAGCCCAGGACTTGGACCTAATTTTATCTACATCCCTTTGTAAACATTTAAGCTGGCATTCTAAATTAGCTTTTTAGACATTGTCTTAGCTGTATAGTTTACATTTTCTCCACTCATTTTGTTTATTCATTGCAAGCTCTGATCTAATTAGTTAGTTGTTAAAATAAGTTTGGAAGAAAGATTGATTAGGGAACAGCACATTCATTGTAAGAAAGACGTTTGGCTATTATTAGTGCAGAATGTATATCAGAATCATCAGGGTAACATCAAAGGTAAAAAGAACAGAGACCATCACCTGTTTGGTCTGTTAACACCTCATAAAATTGTATAAGTAAAATGCAGAGAACAATAGAATCAGCTTATGAAATGCTAATATGCATTTCTGGGTCCTGAAAGGTATCCCATTAACACATAATTTACAGAAGTGAATGAGCAATACACATATCTTTAAGATAAACTTGCCTCACCTACAGGTGCATTAAGCAAACAATCAAAAAAATAATAAAAATAAAAATAAATAAATGAATGGTTGTCAACTACTAACAAACAGTATATATCTGATTTATAGATAATTTTTATAGATAATCGGAAAAAGACAGGATACTGGAAGAGTCACATTTATTGACATTCTCCACATTTTATCTGTCTCTGAATGGTTTTCTTTTGTCAAATTGATTATCCTAAATAATAGGCTATGTTGAGGCAGCAGGAAACACACAATATTCATTTCATAAAAACCTATGTGCAATTCAGATGGGGAAATATAAACAGATATGTTTGCTTTTGGACATACACATATTGCATATGTGTGCATTCCCATTTATAATTTGCACTTATGTGTGTATTCCCATGGATAATTCATAAGTGGAAGGGTTTGCACATATATACTCAAACACAGTGCAGATTTTTTGTACCTATGACATTCAAATGAGGAAGGATGCACACATGCATACACACACACACACACACACACACACACACACACACACACACACACACACACACTAGATTTTGTGCATTTACAGGAGGAAAGACATACATGCTTATGCATGTGAATCTTTGCAAACATCACACATATGTGTACATACACACACATACACATACACATGCTGAGAAAGGACAGCTGTCTGAAATATATACATGGAGAGACAAGGTTTTTATATCCAAAGAGGAAAAAAGTGAGGCTTATACAATTAAATGGGTAACAACAAACACATGCGCCCTAGTGTTGTATTAACGAAGGCAGGATATCTATGGGTTCATAGGTAGGTAATACTTTTGCAGGTCATTTTTACCTCACCAAATTCCCTTTCGGTACTTGAATTAACCGATTGCATTCGGTGTTAGATTGGTCTTACCCATCCCCTGGCCGATAATTATATATTACCCCTAATGAGAATAATTGGGATCATGGACGGCACAGTGGTGCAGCGGTAGCATTGTCACCTCACAGCAAGAGGTTCTCCAGTTTGATTCTCGGCTGGGGTGCCTTCTGTGTAGAGTCTGCATGTTCTCCCTGCGTTTGTGTGAGTTTTCTCCAGGTACTCCAGTTTCCTCCCACATTACAAAGACATGCATCTGGAGCATTTCTCTCTGGGCCTCCACTGAAAATTGGCATCATTCCAAGTCGGACTTTCCTGGTTAACAAATGTTAAATAAATAAATAAAAATACCATAGGTAATCTGAGGGGACCAATGCATGGGATAAAGCATTTAGGAACTGCGTCAGTCCTGGGGTAAATTTTCTGATCCCCATCCAAAGATTCATGCTGCACTTGAGTATGCACAGGGATGGGCTTTCTTTTATATAGATGGGGGTCTGTTCTGGAGCAGCAGTATCCTCTGTGAGATTTACCTGTCCTTTCAAACCATTCTGTTAATGTTGCAGGAGAGGTTTAGATCCCCAGATTGAGTGTTTCTGACACTGTCTGACTTACAGATGTTCAGTAAATCCTTCAGTAATAAATTGGAGGATGCCTTATATGCCAGACACAGGTCACCTCTCTATAATGACAGGGCTTTGAGTCAGTCCATGTAGGACATGTCGTTTAGGCCTTGTAGCCTTTTAGTAAGGTATTTCTGTAGATGTTGCAGTTGTTGCATGTGTCTGGACAAATGCATGCTAAATGGGGCATTATAGGTTTATAAGTATGTACTAGATTAATGGCCCTGCAGCCAATACAAGCCTAGCCCAAGAGATTCCCAGGCATCATGCTGCCTGAAGTTAGTTCCCAGTTCTCTTGTCAAGCAGGGCCACTAAGGTAATCCCCAGGGTGACTGCTACCCGAAGTTAATTTCCCGTGCCCCTGTCAAGCAGGGCCATTGAACTGATCCCCGGGGTAAACTTCCTATTGTCCATCCACTCGTCAAGATTTCTCTTGAAAAGGGCCAGTGAAGTGCTCTGCTTGACATGAATGGGGAGTTTGTTCCAGAGTATGAGAAGTCTCTGGGTTAGACACCTCTCCCTCCAGCATGTTCTGTTTATGGTGGTAATGAGGTTTAAGTTCCTGGAGCATGTGGCGCAGATGGATTGGGATTTCTTTAGGTGTAGCATATCTAGCAGCTCTGGGTCAGACATGGCTTTTTAGGTCAAGCAGAGATCACCTCTGAGTAGGCGATATAAGACCGAGTATAGCTGGAGATTTTTGAGTCTGTTGGTGTAGGGCATATGACTGAGGCCTAAGATCCTCTTAGGTATTTTTATGGCCTTTCTAGTTGTTGTAGGTGTCTAGCAAGGTAATACCAAATGGGGTGTTATATTCTATAATAGGTCTAATGAGGAACAAGTAAAGAGGGACTATGACCTCTTTCTTTCTGGATGAGAACCTTTTTGTGGTAAGATGTGCTACATAGAAGGACTTTCTGACCACAGTGGGAGTGTGGTTATCAAAGGAGAGGTTGCTGTCAACCTGTGTCCCCAGGTCTCTTATCACTCTTTTGGTGTTTAGTGGGCTACCGCCTATGTGGTAGTTCATGGACACCGAATTTCTCCCACTTTTTGACACTGAGCTTGAGGCCATGGTTCTTGCACCAGTCATTGGTCTCAGTAAGGCCTTGTTGTAAGATGTCTACATCCATAGGTGAATCTGTAATTGCTCCCAATTTGCAGTCATATGCGAACTTGGTCAACCAGAGTCCCTTTGTGTTGGCTTGGACTTCTGAGAAGTAGATGCCAAACAGGAGAGGACCCAGGACCGAACCCTGTGGAATGCCACTTGTAACTGATCGGTAGTCAGATTTAGAGTCCACTACTTTTACAGTGTGGGTTCTATCAGTGAGCCAGTTGGCTACCCATCTTATGACATAAGGGTTTATGCCTAGCTTAGTGAGTCTATCTATGATTCCTGAGTGAGGGATGGTGTCGAAGGCCTTGGCAAGATCTAGGTAGGGTGTGTGCACTACGTTGCCCTCATCCACAGTTCTGGTGACAGACTCGAAGAAGTCTGTCAGGTTGAGCAGGCATGATCTGCCTTTCAGAAAACCAAACTGTGTGGGGTCCAGAGTTTGGAAATTAACTATGTCACTGTTGATAAGGTCCATGATGATGCACTCCATGGCCTTACATATCAGACTCGTCAGGCTAATAGGTCGGTAGTTCCCAGGGTCTGTAGTCGCTTCCCCTTTGTGGAATGGGATGACCATAGCAGTGCACCATTCTACAGGAACAAAGTCTGAAATAAGGCTGTGATTGAACATGGTATTCAGGTGTGCTGCCAGTTCATTTTGCAATTCATGTAGTACACAGCCTGAGATGTTGTCTGGTCCCATGGAAGCTATATTCTCGGCTTTAGACAGTGCAGTTTTTACCTGTGTAGCCGTGATGATAGGGACTTGGCATTCCTCAGGTATTGAGATGGGCCCTTTGGGGGGTGAAAGGGGAGTAAAGTTTGCATTGAACCTGTCGGCCAATATGTTGGCAATATCAGTTGGTTCTGTATATGTGTTGCCATTGTGCTGTAACTCAGAGCAGATCTGAGACTTGCCATGTAGATTCTTGACATAGCTATAGAATGCCTTGTGGTTGTCTTTAGAATCTGCAGCAATTTTGTTTTTATAACAAGCTTTAGATGATTTGATAAGGGATCTCAGTTTTTTTGCTGCGGCTAACAAGGGAGTTTTTCCAGTCTTGGGATTTCACTCTTTTCTGCAACAGTTTTTTTCTTCTGTTGTAGAGTTTGTTGATGGTAGGCGTCCACCAGATTGGCTTCCTTTTTTTGGTGGAGAGCATCTTGGTTCTGTTTGGTATGGCCCATTCCATGCAAATGTGTATGTGCTCATACAGTGCACTGGTGTATGATTCAGCAGTCAGACAGCTATTTTCCATTTGCGTGGGCGTCATGAAGTTTGCCACTTCTGTTTTTAGAAACCCAAAGTTGACTTTGGAGAAGTTTGTTTTGGTGGTTTCCTTTGCTGGAGGTGCTGGTGGGATATGGATGTCATGGTGATAAGTTTGTGGTCAGATCTGACCAGGGAGGAGTTAGTTTCAGGTGTAGAGCAATGGTCTCCCATGTTGGTAAAGACCAGGTCAAGGATGTTTCTACCCCTGGTGGGGGTAAGAATGAGTTGGTCAAGGGCATTGGAATTAATGAATTCCAGAAAACGTTGAGCTAGTGTGTTGGTACATGAGTAGTTTTCCCAATTAATGGAGGGGTAGTTAAAATATCCTAGTATAAGGGTATTAGGTTGTACCCTAATATTTTCCAGTGTGTTTAGGAATGTGGAGTGGGACTCTTGGGACATAGTGGGGGATCTATAGCAAGCTACAACCTGGATTACAGTTTTAACCAGTGTTAGCTGCACCTGAAGTATCTCAAATGCGTTATGCTGGGCTATTTGTGTGGAGGTGTGCATCTTTTATGAATATGGAGACACCTCTGCCTTTAGTGCTTCGGTCTGGATTAGTGGGCTGAAAGGTGTGGTATGAATTATAACCTGGTAATGCTGGGGTGCACTCCTGAGCCTTGAACAAGGTCTTGGTCACTGCACAGATGTCAATGTTGTCCATTTTTAGGAGTGCTTCGAGTGAGTGCATTTTGAGATTTAGGCTTCTAGCATTGAGTAGCATAACCCTCAGATTTTGTTTGCTTGTAACTGTTACGGGGGTAATTTTGTCTTCAGGACATTGCCTAAAAAAGGCATTATAGGGGCAGCAAGAGCTTTGGCCAGTATCTGGAATCCCAGGGGTGACAGGTGCAGGCCATCTCTGGCGAAGCATCGAGGTCTGTCGATCATGTCATCCCAGGCAGACAGATACTGGATCCCCTTAGAATGACACCAGAAACTTAGCTAATTGTTAAAGTCAATAATTTTCTGTTTGTACTGAGGTATCATTCTGGGTGACAGTAGGATGCTACTCAGAGCTTGGATTATACTTGCCTTGGCTACAAAATTGGAGAGCTCCTCTACGTCTCTTTTTATGTAGTCCAGGGAGGTATGTCCAGGTCGTTAATGTCAACATGGACAATGACTGAGTCATATTTGTACTTGCTGTGGAGCGACTTGAGTGCATGCGTTATGTGGCGGATCCTGGCACCCGACAGGCAGCTGACCATAACTTTCTCCTTATTTAGCCTTGTGAGTGGGACATCAGTGTGCCTTACTATTGAGTCACCTATGACTAGTGTATTGGGTAAGTTGTTTTGCCTTAAGGACTTTGGTTGTGTGGCACCCTGGCTTAGCTTGCATGATGCCGGGCCAAAGTAATGTAATCAGTTGTATTTCCTCCCCTCTGGATGAGACAAGCCCTAGAAACACCATCTCCAGAGGAATAAAGTGCTGCTTGATTCTAGCTTGTTCTAATTCAATGATCTTTCAATCTTGTTGAAGCATGGTAAATTAAGCAGATGTGATCTTGGATATGTTCTAAGTTGTATAGAAATATGGGGTTCTGAAGATATATGTTACAGACCTCGTCTGTGTGCAGAAGTTACAGCCAAGAAAGACATTTAGTAAATGTCCTCTTGGGTCCACCAAGAAAACAATTTTTGATATAACTCAAAGAAATTACAGTATCTTACTGGTAAAAATGCACATGACAGAACCAGTCACTCATGATAGTAGCTGCATTTCTGTTTGTAGTGCCAACAGTTTGCACTCAGTGATGGAAGTAACCTCTAGGATGACTGGGTAGAGATAAAATTATGAAAAATCTCAAGAACTTCTGTCTTGTTCCTTTTGTCCCAATATATAGTGGTATCAGTGTCTGTCCTGTATCCAAGGACAAGGATGTAGTATGTGGACCGCTGTAAGGATGAGGTGTCAGTGGGTGCTGGATAACAGTATGCAGGAGACAATACATGCCAGGAAAGGGACGAAGAATAGCTGCCTGGCTTGATGATGACAGCCAGCTGATTGCCACTACAGTTAGAACAAGCTAGAATCAAGCAACACTTTATTCCTCTGGAGATGGTGTTTCTAGGGCTTGTCTCATCCAGAGGGGAGGAAATACATCTGATTACATTACTTTGGCCCGGCATTATGCAAGCTAAGCCAGCTGAGGCTGAAAGTACTTACTGGGAGCAGTGATGGTCTTGGATACAGTAACTAAACAAGGTAGAAAGTACATAAACAGAAGACTACGAACATTCATCTTTATCCAAGTATATATGATGCCTTCATGATTTTGGCACCATTTAACTTGAATTGCCAGTTACAAACTTTTGACAGATATTTATTCTCAAAAGAAATTTCCAGTGACTTGTTGCTTTGTTAAGGTCTTTGCAGTATATTCCCTAAATGCACGTGTATTTTTTTGCAGTGGTTATGATCTTGTGAAAGTCTGTGTCATAGCTGTAATTCAGGGTTATTGTGTGGCAGGCATTCTTACATACATGGTTGTGTAACACCTTCCTTTTACTTATTGTCAGGCAGAAGTAAGCAGTACAGGTAGAAGAACAGGTTTCTCATATGCAAACAGTACCTTGTCTGATCCATTCATGTAGAACACAGTGCACCTGCACAATGCCAAATGTCTCATCAGAGAAGTGTTACCCTCAGCGATATCATTTCCAAACCTGACCATCAAATTCCACACTACCATCAGCAATATTCAACATT
This sequence comes from Protopterus annectens, assembly GCF_019279795.1. NCBI lineage: Eukaryota > Metazoa > Chordata > Ceratodontiformes > Protopteridae > Protopterus > Protopterus annectens. The sequence goes on from NC_056739.1 coordinate 821,230,048, forward strand.
TTTGTTTTGGACCAGAGGTTCTTCAACAAAAAGTTGAATGCCAAAGCACCAAATATCATTCGAATGAAATAAATGTCTATAAAACAGTTGATAAAAAATTAATCACAGTACAAATGTTCCAAACAGGACAACACAAGCCCTTCACATCCCCTGTTAGTAATATATTCTCGCTTCTAAGTCTAACAGTCGGATAATAAAAGAAAAATACATTAGTTTCTACGCAAAATTAGAAGTTATGTACTCACCATAACGTTCCATCTGAGTAGGTGTATTCATTTGTCTGCAACCTGTGGGTTATGGATCCGATATCGGATCCGAACCGGCATGGTTTACCAGCTATGGATCCAAGCTCTCAGCTCCTCTCCTCACCCATAATGCCCTGCTCTACCCTCATGACCTCAGATCGAGTTTGCCAACAGCAAGAACACCCTGAAAAGGGTAACACATTATATGCAGGAAACTGAAAGGCCAGGGGGATAGGAGGGCGGGATGGTTGCAGGCAAATGAATACACCTACTCAGATGGAACGTTATGGTGAGTACATAACTTCTAAATCTGAAGTAGGCGATTCATTTGTCTGCAACCTGTGGGACAGAGTCCCCAGCTACCTGAATCTTGGGCGGCCATCATGGAAGGATATTCCGGAGCACCGCGGAGCCAAAGGATGCCCTACCCCTAGATGCAAGATCCAACTTGTAGTGGGAAATAAAAGTATGAGATGAAGCCCATGTGGCTGCTGCACAAATATCATCTAGAGGAATCCTAGCCTTAAAGGCTGCCGAGGTAGAGACTGACCGGGTTGAATGGGCATGTACACCCTCTGGTGTGGGCCTTCCCGAAGCTTGATAAGCCAATAAGATACATTGTGAAATCCAGCGAGATAATGAGACTTTAGAAATTGGTTTGCCCAAATTAAATTTAGCAAAGGAAATGAACAACTGGTCAGATTGCCTATGACCAGCCGTCCTGTTTAGATAAAATCTAAGTTGCCTGTGAACATCTAAGGAGTGAAGCTTGTATTCACCTTTGTTTTCATATTTAGGAAAGAAGACAGGGAGGTTAATGGATTGATTAATGTTTGCTTCAGAAGCTACCTTAGGAAGAAAGGACGGGTTGGTCCTGAGGTAAACACGGTCCGGATGAAAGACCAAGTAAGGAGGTTTAGCTGATAATGCTTAAAGCTCTGAAACTCTCTTGGCCGAAGTAATGGCTACTAAGAAGGCGGTCTTGAAAGATAAGAATTTCAGATCTACCGTAGCCACCGGTTCGAAGGGGGGGGGCGGTCAAGGCCTGGAGAACTAAGGAAAGGTCCCAAGGAGGAACCGCTTGCTTTACAGGGGGCCTGAGAAGAAAAGTACCTTTAAGGAAAATCTTACACAACTTGGCTGACATCAGTGGATTGGAGTCATGACCAATGTGATAATGGGAAATTGCCGCAAGTTGTACTTTGACTGTGGAACTGCTGGCACCATCATTAAAAAGAGTGGTTAAGAAATCAAGCACCAAAGGGAGAGGAACTGTGAAGGGGTTTAGGCCTTGCCGCTCCGCCCACAACGAGAACCGTTTCCACTTGCTGCGGTAGACTTTCCTAGTGGATGGCTTATGAGCTGCCACCAGGATGGCCTTAACAGGGGACGAAATACCGGGAGTCCTGATCAAGAGTGGAACTGGAGCAGCCAAGCGGTCAGCTTCAGGTTGTCCAGGTTCGGAGGAGATAAGTGGGATGGATGAGATATCAGATCCTGAATGGGATCTAGAATCCAAGGAGGATTCACAGAGTGAGACCTTAGGAAGGGGAACCAGATCTGTCGAGGCCAAAACAGAGCAATGAGAATCATTCTGCACCCCAACCGAGAGGCTTTCTGAAGAACTTGGAGCATCAGAGGCAAGGGGGGATAAGCATAAAGAAGACCGGGTGGCCAAGCATACACCAGAGCGTTTCTTGGGGAACCTCCGGGAGGAGGTATCAGAGCGAAAAAACTGTCGCACTTGGTGTTTGAGGGAGAGGCAAAAAGATCGCAACAAGGAGTTCCCCACCGTGCGAATATGCATTCCGCTACCTGAGTATTGAGAGACCACTCGTAAGGGGTGAGAATGGTGCGACTGAGTTTGTCCGCCAGGATGTTGGACCGACCCGGAATATGCGTTGCTATGAGAAAGCGGTTGGTGGAGATTGCCCATTCCCAAACTCTCATGGCTTCTCGACAAAGAGGGTAAGACCTGGTTCCTCCTTGCTTGTTGATATACCAGACAACCGACATGTTGTCCGATTGAATCGCAATTGTTCCCAAGGGAAGAAAGGCCTGAAGTGCTAGCAACGCTAAGAGCACTGCTCTCATCTCTAGAACGTTGATATGCAGTAAGGTCTCTGAATCGCTCCACGTGCCTTGGACGGTCCGCCTGCAAAATGCCCCCCTCCCACCCGAGGCGGAGGCGTCCGTGGTCACCATGGCGAGAGGGGGAGAAGCACAAAATGGGCGGCCTCCGTGGAGATCTGGAGAGTGTAGCCACCACAGGAGGGACCGCTTGCAAGCCTTGCTGATCGCAATGGGATGATGCATAGGAAGAGCAAGATACGACCACTGGACTAGGAGTGTCCATTGGAGGATGCGCATATTGAACCTGGCGAGAGGAAGAAGCGCTATAGCAGCCGCCATGGATCCTAGAGCCCTCAGGACCAACTCCGCCGGAACTGAGCTTGAGTGGAGAATGGCCCGCACCTGGAGTTGCAGATTTTGAACTCTGTCCGCAGTGAGGAAGGCTATTAATCTCCTTGTGTCTAACCTGGCACCTATAAAATCTATGAACTGCGTCGGTGCTAGGTTGGATTTTTTTGTGTTTATTGTGATGCCCAGACGGGGAGCAAGATGGAGAAAGGAGTCTCGCGCCAATAGTAGTAGATGCCTTGTTGGGGCGGTGAGGAGACAGTCGTCCAGGTAGGGAAAGACCTGTACCCCCTGAAGCCTCAGGTGGGCTGCTACCACTGCTAATACTTTGGTGAACACCCTGGGGGCTGTGGTGAGACCAAAGGGAAGGACCCGGAACTGGTAGTGACTGGCTCCCAGCCGGAAGCGGAGAAACCTCCTGGAGCGCCTGTCCATTAGTATGTGGTAGTACGCATCCTTGAGGTCTATGGAGCACATCCAGTGATTTTCTCCCAGAAGGGGGAGAATAGACTGCAACGTGACCATTCGGAACTTCTCCTTGGGAACTGCCAGGTTCAAGAGTGAAAGGTCTAAAATTGGTCTTAGATCCCCCGTCTTTTTTGGCACTAAAAGAACCTGGAGTAGAACCCTGATCCGATCTGGTCTGGGGGGACGGGCTGGATGGCTCTTTTCTTTAGCAGATGGCCAATCTCTGCCAAAGCGGCCTCCCACTGACCGGGTGGAACGTCGGGGAGGGACTTCAATTTTGGCAAATGAAGAAAGGGTATACGGTATCCTCTGGATATGATCTGGAGGACCCAGCGGTCTGATGTTATGGACTCCCATGCCACTAGGTGCTCCGAAAAACGTCCCCCGACTGCCTCCAGAGTGGAGCAGCCGGGCAACCCCTCAGGGCTGCTGCGCGGGCCATTCAGAGAAGGGTTCTCTGGACCCGAAATTCCTGGGAGCCCCTCTGCCCCTAGGGCGGCGTCCTCCCTGTCCTCCTCTGCCACGGAAGGACTGGTTGTCCGGAGCAGACTGAGATGGCTGCGAATTCCGGAACCACATCTTCTTCTGTCCCTTTTGGTTCCTAGAATAGGGCCTCTGGGGAGCAGAGAAGCGGATTCCGACGGCAGACAGCGTCTTCCCGTCCTTCTCGCTCTGGGTCAAAGTGTCGCGAACAGTTTTGCCAAAGAGGGCAGAACCATCAAAGGGGGCATCCGCAAATGACGCCTTGAAGGGCTCTGAGAAATCGCAATGACGGAGCCAGGCCTGACGTCTAGTAACTAGGCCTGCCCCTGCGGCTCTAGCGGCACTTTCCGTAGCATGGGAGAGTAGCCGCATAGAGGTATTGGTGACGGACCTGAGAGTGGCCATGCGGGTGGAGTGCAGCACTTTGTCCTCCTCCAACATGGACTCTGGGGGGGATGCAGCGTATTCTTTAATAAGATCGCGCTGCATCCTAATCACGTGTGCCAGATAGTTCAGCGCCCTTACAGAGAAGGTCGCTGAACTAAACATCCGCTTCCCCAAGCGGTCCATCATCCGAGACTCCTTGCTCGGGGGATGGACTGAGGGACTCTCCTGAGCAAGTTCCCTCTTGGTGGCTGCCGCCATCAACATGGCATCTACCAGAGGCCCCTTACTCCAATGGGCACGGTCAGCCGGGGGACTGAGAATACGGTCGGGCCTTTTAGGGATTGGCTCCACGGTGTCCGGTTCCTTCCACGCCCTGGTGGTAATGAGGTCCACCAGGGGGTCGGCAGGAGGGGACACCCAAGAGGTAGACGGGCCCGCTTCAAATGCCTCCAAGAACACGGACTCGTCCGAGGAAGACTTGGGGGCAGACCACCCCCCCCCTTATGCGGAGCATTTCCATGATGTCTCCAAATGAGACATCCTCGGGGGGTGACCATGGGGAGCCTTCCTTCCTCCAAATCCGTGTCTTCTGTGAGAGACTCGGGAGTCAATGTGCCTCCTTTTGCACGTATGTTTGCGGGGAACATCCTCCGGGGGGCTGTCAGAGGACTCCTCGCAAACAGTAACCTGTTCCAGGGGAACAGCTTGGGGCACAGGAGCGGGCTGTCCCAAGGGCCGGATGGTGGAAGCCTGACCCAGTGCAGAGGGAGCGCGGGACGGAGCCGAAGCAAGTTCCGTCCGGAGACCCTCAACAGGGCCCTCTCCACTACATCAAAAGCCGAAGGGGAGCCGACCTCGACCAAAGGATCCGACAATCGGCTCCCCCTCGGATCCGAGGTGGATTGAGCCGGCGCCGGCGCTCTGATCCGAAGGACAGTGCGCCCGACACAGATGCCGCCAAGGAGCACTGATCCCCGGATCCGGCTCGGATCCAGGCTCCGAGGTCGGATCTGAAGCACTCGAGGGCAGGGTTGGATCCGGTACCAAGTACTATCGGCGCCGACCCACCCCGCCCGGCTGCTCGGCTCAACTGCTCCGAACCCGGGTAGCGGGTCGGAGAAGGAGCAATTGGCTTGAAAAGGGTCGAGCTCCCCAGAGGGGAGGCAAGAGCACTCCCATCTGCATCTGGGCCTGGATGAACCTTCTCATCATCCGGTCCAGATCAGCGTCTGACAGGCTATAAGTTGATCTCGACAAGGCTACCGAGGTAGGCCTTGAGTGCCTCCTCGATAGCCTCGACGGAGATCGGGTCTCCTCTTCCTCAGGTCCCGGTGAAAAACACACAGGAGACCGGAGCCGAGGAGGGGGAGAGCCAGCAGACAAGGAGGCCGGAGGAGAAGCCCGCTTGGCTGGCGGAGCCGAAACAGAGGTCTCGGCCCGCCGCTTATGGTGCTTCTCCCTCCGGTCCTTCTTTCTAGCTTCCCTCTCCTCCGAACCACTACAGGGAGGTTGAGTCCCAGGAGGAGGAGGGGGAGCCGGAGAGGAGACAACCGTAGAAACGGTTACCCCCGAAGGAGCTGAGGCCGGAGCCAAGTCCGGTGGTAAAAGACCCGCCAAGACAAGCTTGGACCTCCGCTCCTTCAATGCCCTGGGGTTGAACCCTGCACAAATGGAACATCCAGAAGTGAGGTGTTCAACCCCAAGGCATCTAACACACCGAGTGTGGCCATCAGCCGGGGAAAGCTTATGGCCACACTCGGAGCACTTGGAGAACACAGCTTTGGGTTGTTCAGACATCCCAAATGCAAAAAAGTTACTTAAACTAGAGTTAAAGCAAAGTAACAAAACCACTCAACAGGCCCAAACACACACTACGCTACCAGCGAGGGGAGGGATAAGTAAAATTAATTTTAAAACACTAAAGTATAATTAAGAAATAGGGAAACCTACACTTCCACACAACTTTCACACAAAACTTCAAAAATTAGCACTTTAAAGACTAAAAAACTGCACTTAGCTGAAGAGCTTAGAAACACAATCTGGTCACCAGCGCGGCAAACGAGATCTGAGGTCATGAGGGTAGAGCAGGGCATTATGGGTGAGGGGAGGAGCTGAGAGCTTGAATCCATAGCTGGTAAACCATGCCGGTTCGGATCCGATATCGGATCCATAACCCACAGGTTGCAGACAAATGAATCTCCTACTTCAGATCTAATGTTCCCTGAACTTTCAGTTAGACTACATTAGCAGGGGGTGCGGGGGTTGCACTACTGGGAAAAAAAAAAGTTATTCAAATGTTTTTTGATGACTGGGTTTCAGTTGAATGGTGTTTAGCCTTCTGACATTTGATTTTTTGTTGCCAAGCAGTTAGCAAACCTAGTCTGGTATCAGGATTGATGTACTTTATCTAAAATTTATGATTCCTGAATCAAACTCTGTGATGAGAATTCCCTGTTAGTTCAGAGTAGGAAAAAAAAAAAAAAACAGATAAAAACCAAAACAAAACATCATAGTGCACCTGTTAGCATATTAATCATTATCATGGCATCTAACATCCATACGTACAAGTGATCCAAATTCATAAGAAGCTCAACAGGTTAAGCTTTATCCCCTTTAACTCTCAGTCACTATCCCCAGTGTCTTCTCTACCTTTATCCCATTACCTGTCAGTTACTGTTCCCCACATTAACCCTACCATTATGCGCCTCACCTTTCAGTAACTGTCATGTACCTTTCTCCTACCTGTATCCTCTCAGCTCTCAGTGCGAGTCTCCACATTCACCTACCTTAATCCCCCTTACCTCTCAGTCACTGCCCCCACCTTTATCTCCCTTGCTTCTCAGTCATGGGCTCCCATATTTCCTCCTACCTTTATCCCTCTCACCTCTGACTCCCTGACCACCTGCCTCTCTCGCACTTCTCTGTACTCTGCCTGTCTCTCACCACTGTCTGCTCAGTGTTCTTTAATATTCCCCTCCCTACTCAAATATCCATTTTCTTTATTGACCATCTTCCTTGATCTCTTGTCTTTAATTTCCCAAGCCATTTTGGATTCTCACTCATTACTTCCACCCCACTTCAAAACTGTCATCCTTCACTTCAAAGCAGTATTACTCTTCATACAACCCTCCACATACATTAACTCTACCTTACACTCCTTACTAATCCTTGGTGCTGCATAATTTCTATTGTGATTTTGCATAATCCTATGAAGATGCTTCAAAGTCACCACCGTTTCCTTCCATAATTTCTAACCCACCTTGTATCCTGACCTTAAGCTTCTTCTTATCCAGATACCTTTAGAGAAAGTGCTCTCTTGGACTTAAATTCTTTCTGCTGAAACCAGAACAAATACATGACAGCTGTGAGTGTAATCATCTTTATATGGAATCGAGAGAGAGAGAGTTTAACTTACATTTAACACTGGAGTGAAACTGTAATGCTCAGAATATTACTTTACTGTTATTATTACTATTATACCGTTGCAAAAGAACCTAGGTTTTTCCTTGCCTGAGACTTGCATCTTGCATGAGCTCACATCTTAAGGTCCGAGTAAGAAGACAACTGAATGATAATTAATACTGCAGATAGAGTGCTAATGTATGTGCATTTTCTTCTCACTATTGCAAGATGTGCTCTGCTTCTGCCTGCACTGGACAGTAAAGTCTCAAATCTAACACACATGCAATGAGAAAATCAGAAGGAAACAAGCCACAGGCGTACTGCAGAAGTCACATCAGCACTAAAGTCTAGTACTGTTACCCCTCACAAAAAAACATCATCGATTCCTAGTTATTTATTTATTTGTTGCATTTGTTTACCAGGAAAAGTCCACTGGGCCTAAATTAGCCCATTTTCAGTGGAGGCCCAGGGAGAAAAGCTCCACATTTAAATACATACAAGGAAGTATTGCACACAATACAGAGTATATGAAACAGTTGTAGTACATGAAAATCAAATTGATAACAGTGAAGAATTGTTTACAATCATAGCATGAGTTTAGAAATAGAAAATAGTATGCATTCATATAACATATAAATATATAGTATTATTAGCAGTGAGGAATATTCACTTAAGGATAAGAGTGGAAGGAGACAAATGGCCTAAGTAGTAGGGATATAGCAAGCTATAGTGACAGCAGAAGGAGTTAGTATGGTAGAGAGAAGGAGAAGATATGCAAGTATTTAGATGGAGAAGAGTAAGGTTCCAGTGACGGAAGTTAGGTTTTGGGGTTATTTTTTAGGGTGCAGGTGCATAGCCAGAGAGAAGAGTGCAGGTGCATAGCCAGAGAGAAGAGAGATGTAGTCTGAGGGATTTTATAAAGGAAGCAGGATTGCTATAGTTCTGATTGAAGGAGGGAGATTATTCCGTAGCTTTGAGACAGTAAAAGAATACAACATTTGGCTGGCTGATAGCTTAGGTGTTATCAACAGTCAGTAGCATTTTATTTTCAGACCTAAGGGGTTGGTTAGGATGATACATGGTCAGTATGGAGAAGAGGGATGGGCAGGATGCTGGGTAGTAAATAAGTTTATAGGCAGCAGTTAATTGTTAAATAAATAAATAAAGGAAAGGGAAATAAGGACTGTAACTGAGGGGAAGAGGAGATACAGATAGGGAAAATGCAGACAACACTGACTTAGAGGAAAGGCGGTAGAAGTAAGTAAAAGACTGAAAACAGTGATGGAGAAGTAAAGGGATAAAGGTAGTGAAAATGTGAGGGACAATGACTTAGAAGTAAGAGGGCTTAAGGTAGAGGATAGTGACTGAAAGGTAAGGGGGCAAAGATGGGGGAAAGGTGGGGACAGTGACTGAGAGGTAATGGGGGATAAAGGTAGAGGTACTGTGAGAGACCATGATTGAGAGGTAAGGTACTGAAAATGTAAAGGACAAGGACTGAGAAGTAAGGAGATTAAGGCAGAGGATAGTGATTGGGAGGTAAGGCAGATGACAATAGGGGAAATGTGGGGTCAGTGACTGAGATGTAAGGGAGATAAAGGTATGGAAAAGGTGGGGAACAGTAATTGAGTAACTGTAAGGAAATGTGGGGTACAATCACTGCCAGGTAAGTAGGATAAAGATAGGGGAAAGGTGGACCGCAGTAACTGAGAGGGATGGGAGATAAAGACAGAGGAAATGTTTTGGACTGTGAATGAGAGGTATGAAGGATAAAGGTAGGGGAACTGTTGGGGGATCATGACTGAAAACTAAGGTGGCTAATAATTGGGGAAAGGTGGGGGGCAATGATTGAGAGGAAAGGAGTTTAAAGGAAGCTAAAAGGTAGGACACCATGATTGAGAGGTAAGGGGTTAAAGTTAGGGAAATAGTGGGGACAGTGACTGAGAGATAAGGAGGGACTATATGGGAAAGGTGGGGGAACAATGATTGAGAGGTAAGGGGATTAGTGCTGGGGAAATGTGAGGGACCATAACTGAGAGGCAAGGGGGAATAAATGTAGGGGAAAAGTAGAGAACAGTGACCGAGAGGTAAAAGGGAAGAATGTTATGGGAATAGTGTAAGACTATTACGGAAAGGTAAAAGTGCTAAAGGTAGGTGAAAGGGGGGGGGGAGGACTTTGCTGTGATAAGATAGAAGGGGTGGAGTGGGGTGTGGGAGGTGAGACGTTTGAGCAGAAGGCAATGATATGGAGAATATGAAGGTTAAGATATCTGTGATGGTACGGTACCATTAATGTAAAAGGGATGTGAAAGTGAAGGAAATCTAATAAGAAATAGGAATGTATGATATCTGCATGTGATATGTGTTTGGTTTTTATTGGGTTTGTACAAAAATACATAACTAAATGATAAATCAACAGGCATTGTGTTAAGAATCTATTACAAATAAAATGAAATATTGCACTGCAAAGGACATTCTTTTTTTTTTTTTAAGCTGTGCAAGAGCTGCCCTTTGTGTGCATCACACACATCCATGTTGTGGTGTTCCACAATTCTTACTGTACAACAGTGAGTCACAGGGCTATACAGTAAACTCTCGGTTAACTGGCACTCATGGGGATTGGTAGATGCCGGATAAGTGTAGTTTTTGGTTGCTTGAGAGTTACTGTTAAAAATAGGCCTGACTAATACTGTACCTTATACTATTTGTGGGTCTATATCACATAGTCGAAGTGTCAAAACTTTGACTATGTAAATATCGAACCCAAAAGTTCAAAAACTGAAAACACTGAACACTCAGAACAGCGATTTTTTTCCCAGGGAAAAATCGTTCTGGTACAAAATGCGAAAACACACGAACACTACATTTTGTTTTTAATGTGAGGGGCTTTGCCCCCCACCCCACCCCCTACTTAAATATACCAACTCCGAGATCGCACCACAGTGGAGGACATAGCAAAGCCGCGGAAACGGCCCACCAAATTCTTTCCCTGGGAAAGCATTCGATGTTCCGTGGCTTCATTATTTTTAGACTTCGAACTTCCCAGTTCAAAGTTTTGCCGTTCTGACATTTGCGTGTTCGGACTTATGATATACACCTCTATTTGTTTGGTTTGACTTGTTCTTAGGTTGGGGAGACTGGAAATTTATTGTTATCCTCCTTTTTAAAACTCTAAAACTCTAAAAACGTAAGGCATGTTTCTGCAGGGGTGAAACAGAAAGTGCAACACATGAAAATTGTACTTTATTTCTTCAATTTTTTTTTTTCTGGTTGCTTGAGTTTCGGTTAACTGAGAGTTTACTGTATAGTGTATCACAGATCTTTCTGGCTTGAGGTTTGTGCCACTAGGGGGAGCTCTGCATAAACATATTGTGCTGAGTTGCTGGTTTTTTTTTTTTTTTTTTTTTTTTTTTTTACATTTAGCGCCCAAGAGACTTTTGTCTGCTTTGAATCAGTATGGGCCATTTCTTCTTCCACTTTTTAAAGCTATTTATTTCTTTCTTCATTTTTTTTACTTTACCACATAATGATCGCATGTTTATAATTGCTAAATAACTGTATTGATGTGTATTATATTTAAACTTATATAACTCTTCCTGAAGCTTTTCTGTTCACTACTCTGCAAAAAATGGTCACTGCCCAGCTGAACAAACTCAGTATTTTAAAGAAGCATTTGACAATACCAAATGGTGATTTGTACTGATGGGGGCTACAGAACAATCGGTTAGAGATGTTTGTTCAACGAAATTTGAATGTCCGTGACTTTAGAGAAGTGAAAAGGAAAAAACATTTTTGTATTCCATGGTGGTACAACGGTAGTGTTACCTCACAGCAAGAGGTTCTCCTGTTCGATTCTCAGCTTGCCTTGGGAGTGCCTTCTGTGTGGAGTCTGCATGTCCTCCCCACAGTTGGGTAGCATTCGAAAGACATGCGTGCGTAAATGGGCATGCCTTCGTTGAAGGTTGGGCGTCAAGCTGGCACCTCAGCGTTTCGTAAAAGTCTACTGCCAATCATTAGCAGACTGGAGTTCCGCTGTGGCGACCCCTTACCGGGAAAAAGCCGAAAGACAAACAACAACAACATTCTAAATGGTTTGGTAGATGTATGCGTGCATGTGCATATTTGAGTGCCTATCTGTCTGTCTCTGAAAACTGGGGTGAGGGCTGCAACAGTTACTTGCCAGGAAGCAAAGCAAAATGTTTGCCAGTGAAGACATGCCTCACTGTTATGAAGGAATGAAACAGCTATGCTGATGATCTGGTTTCAGTAGTGAAAACCACATAGATATAAAGAAAAGCAGATAAGAAGCATGACCTTTTCATATTGTAATATTTTGATCTTACTGAATGTAAAGTATCAGAAATAATATATGCCATCTAGATGGTAATTTCCCTTAAAAAGTGCAATATTTCCTTTTGAGGTACAGGATAGTCGTTCAAGATATGAAAAATGGAAGTGGCAACAACCAAGGTTTACCATGAAAAAACGGCTGTATCATTTATTTTGGTTAACACCTTTAAAAATTGGGATGTGCTTAGACAAAATTCTGGGCTGTCAGTATCATTAATGCAGCGGAATTACAGCTACTTGTCTGGTTCCCAAATGATAGTCTATTGTGCTTTGCCACCTTTCTGACACAGCACATAAGGATGACGTTGTGCTTTGTAACCTTTCTGACACAGAGCATAAGTATGATGGCAGTACTGCTTCATGTTAAGAACATGCAATGCTCTGGCCACATTTCAGTTGTACAACAGTGCCACTTAAAAGGAGCACAATCTCTGCCCAAGAGCTGTGCTACTTCCTGTTATTAGGCTACAATACACTGACATAGTCATTACACGTGGCAAATGGCACTGAAAAACAGAAAGCGCATTCTGTTTGGTTCTGTAATACCCTCAACAATAACATGTAGTGCAGTCTTGTCAGTATAACATACCATGTGTCTTATATAGGCATGCAGAGGACACTATGTTATTCTGAAGAAACCAAAAGCAATGTCTTATGGCTTATCCCGGTTAGGCATCGTCACAGTGGATCACCAGTCTGCAGATTGAATGGCAGTGGTGTTTTTACTGTGTCAGGTTGCCAGCCTGGCACCCAACCTTCAAAGAAGGCATACACACACACACACACACACACACACACACACACACACACACACACACACACACTCACACATGCATGCTCACATGCTCACACATGCACACACACCTATCTGCATGTCTTTAAAACTCACTCGACCGCAGGGAGGCATGCAGACTCTGCATAGAAGGCACTCTGACCAAGAATCAAACCGGAGAACCTCTTGCTGTGAGGTGACAATGCTAACTGCTGCACCACATATTTATTCTGAAGAAACCCATTGTGTGAATTCAGTTGATGCATTTTTAACCAGGTTATTCCCATTGAGCCATAGACTTGTTTTCAGGGGAGATCCAGAGAGAAGAACTACACAGTACAAACCTAAGAGCAAATTACTTAAATAAGTTGTCAGTCAGCAGTGTTTCTGAGATGAAACTGTTGTGCCTGAAACAAATGTGTGGGCAAGGAGATAGCATGCAGACAGCATTCAGAGACCAGAAGTGAACCCCAGAATTTGAGAGGCCACTGTGCTGATCATTGCAACATATTTTAGAATGTTTCACTTACAGTGCCAGTAAGGAAAGGGCATTGGGGTTGAATCAGAGACTCCCCAGTGAAAGAGTGGGCCCACAACATAAACTACTAGTGGCCACTATCAACTGCAAGCAGTGCTCTAAAATCCATGTAGACTAGGCTGAAGACCTGGAAACTACCTGGAGCAAAACCACAAGAGTTCAAGGAATTACTCAGGGCTCTAGCACTGCAAGAAGAAGAGGAAATAAGTGGAGTTGAAGAAGAATGGCTGCGACTCAAACAGCATGTGTGAGGGCTACAAAACAGATATGTGGCTGAGCCGGGTATGGGAATAAGGTACATAAGGAAAGCTAGTGGTGGAATACAGAAGAACAGGAAGTCATCAAAAGAAAGGATGAGTGCAGGAAAAAGTGTGAGATTGAAAAAAACAGAACAGGCTAAGAAGGAATACTGGTTGGCTAACAAAGAGAATAAGAAAGCACTCACAATAGCAAAAAACAAAGCATCAGAGGCACTGTAGCTTCAAACATACTTTACCTTAAAAAAAAACAAACATTTCCATAAAACTAACACTATTAAGGCAAAGTGTAGAGTTAGGGTTAGCACGCATCAGTAAAGATGTGAGGGGCTATTTATTTATTTTTTGCATTTTTTTACCGGGAAAGTCAGACTGGGCAGAAACCTCTTTTCAGCAGAGGCTTAAGAGAACTCCAATAACAGCATCTTAAGAACTTTTCAAACAAGTTAATGAAGAGAACATAAACAAAAAGGAATGCAATTCATGCTACAAACAATAATAAAAATACAAGTTACCTATGTCAGTGATGTCCAAAAGTTGTGGAACCGACTAAGTTGAGATACTGAAGAGTAATATATTAGACTATCAAGAGAAATCTTTTATAGAAATATAAATATTTTGCAGGAAAAAGGTATTGATATGTTGACTATAATGTGAAAGATAAGTTGTTCTTTTGTATAATAAAAATGTAGATTAAATACCTAACAGAAAGATTTGTTGAACAAATGGGTGTAACTAAGGAAATTATTTTTTTTTCTTTGAGTTGGGATACATGATCTGAATTGCCTAGACATTGTAAGGCCTTGTTAAGTGTAATTCTAGTGGTTACCAAAAAAGCAATTACTAGAAAATGGACATCAGAATCTAAACCAACTGTATTTGAAGTATTGAATATTGTAACACCTACTGAAAAGAGAAGGGGAAGTTCTCTGATGCCCTGACCAGATTTCTCATAGTAGTGGAAACACCACCTCAGGTCTCCCCAGAAGAATTCACTAGCCTAGTAGGACTGACACAGTTAACAAAGGATGGTTGTATAAATAAATGACTAGCCTAGTGGGACTTATCTGGCCAACAAAAGATGGATAGATAGATAAACAAACTTCAAGTAACTAATGAGTATGCCTAGATATGTTGGTAAAATATGCTGCACTGCAGTGCCCTGGTGCAGGTAATACAAGTACATCTACTGATGTTGGTAGGAGTCCTGTACTATGTTAATACAAGTAACTAATGAGGACACTTAGAGGTGTTGCTAGGAGCTGCTGTAATACATTGCTGTAGGTAACACACAAATACCCTTGGGGACAGTGACTGAGAGATAAGGAGGGACTATATGGGAAAGGTGGGGGGCAGTGATTGAGAGGTAAGGGGATTAGTGCTGGGGAAATGTGAGGGACCATAACTGAGAGGCAAGGGGGAATAAATGTAGGGGAAAAGTAGAGAACAGTGACCGAGAGGTAAAAGGGAAGAATGTTATGGGAATAGTGTAGACTATTACGGAAAGGTAAAAGTGCTAAAGGTAGGTGAAAGGTGGGGGAAAGGACTTTGCTGTGATAAGATAGAAGGGGTGGAGTGTGGTGTGGGAGGTGAGACGTTTGCGCAGAAGGCAATGATATGGAGAATATGAAGGTTAAGATATCTGTGATGGTATGGTACCATTAATGTAAAAGGGATGTGAAAGTGAAGGAAATCTAATAAGAAATAGGAATGTATGATATCTGCATGTGATATGTGGTTGGTTTTTATTGGGTTTGTACAAAAATACATAACTAAATGATAAATCAACAGGCATTGTGTTAAGAATCTATTACAAATAAAATGAAATATTGCACTGCAAAGGACATTCTTTTTTTTTTTTAAGCTGTGCAAGAGCTGCCCTTTGTGTGCATCACACACATCCATGTTGTGGTGTTCCACAATTCCTACTATACAGCAGTGAGTCACAGGGCTATACAGTAAACTCTCGGTTAACTGGCACTCATGGGGATTGTTAGATGCCGGATAAGTGTAGTTTTTGGTTGCTTGAGAGTTACTGTTAAAAATAGGCCTGACTAATACTGTACCCTATACTATTTGTGGGTCTATATCACATAGTCGAAGTGTCAAAACTTTGACTACGTAAATATTGAACCCAAAAGTTCAAAAACTGAAAACTCTGAACACTCAGAACAGCGATTTTTTTTCCCAGGGAAAAATCGTTGTTCCGGTACAAAATGCGGAAACACACGAACACTACATTTTGTTTCTAATGTGAGGGGCTTTGCCCCCCCACCCCCTACTTAAATATACCAACTCCGAGATCGCACCACAGTGGAGGACATAGCAAAGCCGCGGAAACGGCCCACCAAATTCTTTCCCTGGGAAAGCATTCAATGTTCCGCGGCTTCGTTATTTTTAGACTTCGAACTTCCCAGTTCAAAGTTTTGCCGTTCTGACATTTGCGTGTTCGGACTCATGATATACACCCCTATTTGTTTGGTTTGACTTGTTCTTAGGTTGGGGAGAGAGGAAATTTATTGTTATCCTCCTTTTTAAAACTCTAAAACTCTAAAAACGTAAGGCATGTTTCTGCAGGGGTGAACCAGAAAGTGCAACACATGAAAATTGTACTTTATTTCTTCAATTTTTTTTTTCTGGTTGCTTGAGTTTCGGTTAACTGAGAGTTTACTGTATAGTATAGTGTATCACAGATCTTTCTGGCTTGAGGTTTGTGCCACCAGGGGGAGCTCTGCATAAACATATTGTGCTGAGTTGCTGTTTTTTTTTTTTTTTTTTTTTTTTTTTTACATTTAGCGCCCAAGAGACTTTTGTCTGCTTTGAATCAGTATGGGCCATTTCTTCTTCCACTTTTTAAAGCTATTTATTTCTTCCTTTTTTTTTACTTTACCACATAATGATCGCATGTTTATAATTGCTAAATAACTGTATTGATGTGTATTATATTTAAACTTATATAACTCTTCCTGAAGCTTTTCTGTTCACTACTCTGCAAAAATGGTCACTGCCCAGCTGAACAAACTCAGTATTTTAAAGAAGCATTTGACAATACCAAATGGTGATTTGTACTGATGGGGGCTACAGAACAATCGGTTAGAGATGTTTGTTCAACGAAATTTGAATGTCCGTGACTTTAGAGAAGTGAAAAGGAAAAAACATTTTTGTATTCCACGGTGGTACAACGGTAGTGTTACCTCACAGCAAGAGGTTCTCCCGTTCGATTCTCAGCTTGCCTTGGGAGTGCCTTCTGTGTGGAGTCTGCATGTCCTCCCCACGGTTGGGTAGCATTCGAAAGACATGCGGGCGTAAATGGGCATGCCTTCGTTGAAGGTTGGGCGTCGAGCTGGCACCTCAGCGTTTCGTAAAAGTCTACTGCCAATCATTAGCAGACCGGAGTTCCGCTGTGGCGACCCCTTACCGGGAAAAAGCCGAAAGACAAACAACAACAACATTCTAAATGGTTTGGTAGATGTATGCGTGCATGTGCATATTTGAGTGCCTGTCTGTCTGTCTCTGAAAACTGGGGTGAGGGCTGCAACAGTTACTTGCCAGGAAGCAAAGCAAAATGTTTGCCAGTGAAGACATGCCTCACTGTTATGAAGGAATGAAACAGTTATGCTGATGATCTAGTTTCAGTAGTGAAAACCACATAGATATAAAGAAAAGCAGATAAGAAGCATGACCTTTTCATATAGTAATATTTTGATCTTACTGAATGTAAAGTATCAGAAATAATATATGCCATCTAGATGGTAATTTCCCTTAAAAAGTGCAATATTTCCTTTTGAGGTACAGGATAGTCATTCAAGATATGAAAAATGGAAGTGGCAACAACCAAGGTTTACCATGAAAAAATGGCTGTATCATTTATTTTGGTTAACACCTTTAAAAATTGGGATGTGCTTAGACAAAATTCTGGGCTGTCAGTATCATTAATGTAGCGGAATTACAGCTACTTGTCTGGTTCCCAAATTATAGCGTATTGTGCTTTGCCACATTTCTGACACAGCACATAAGCATGACGTTGTGCTTTGTAACCTTTCTGACACAGAGCATAAGTATGATGGCAGTACTGCTTCATGTTAAGAACATGCAATGCTCTGGCCACATTTCAGTTGTACAACAGTGCCACTTAAAAGGAGCACAATCTCTGCCCAAGAGCTGTGCTACTTCCTGTTATTAGGCTACAATGCACTGACATAGTTATTACACGTGGCAAATGGCACTGAAAAACAGAAAGCGCATTCTGTTTGGTTCTGTAATACCCTCAACAATAACATGTAGTGCAGTCTTGTCAGTATGACATACCATGTGTCTTATATAGGCATGCAGAGGACACTATGTTATTCTGAAGAAACCAAAAGCAATGTTTTATGGCTTATCCCGGTTAGGGGTCACAGTGGATCACCAGTCTGCAGATTGAATGGCAGTGGTGTTTTTACTGTGTCAGGTTGCCAGCCTGGCACCCAACCTTCAAAGAAGGCATACACACACACACACACACACACACACACACACACACACACACACACACACACACACACACACACACACACACTCACACATGCATGCTCACATGCACACACATGCACACACACCTATCTGCATGTCTTTAAAACTCACTCGACCGCAGGGAGGCATGCAGACTCTGCATAGAAGGCACTCTGACCAAGAATCAAACCGGAGAACCTCTTGCTGTGAGGTGACAATGCTAACTGCTGCACCACATATTTATTCTGAAGAAACCCATTGTGTGAATTCAGTTGATGCATTTTTAACCAGGTTATTCCCATTGAGCCATAGGCTTGTTTTCAGGGGAGATCCAGAGAGAAGAACTACACAGTACAAACCTAAGAGCAAATTACTTAAATAAGTTGTCAGTCAGCAGTGTTTCTGAGATGAAACTGTTGTGCCTGAAACAAATGTGTGGGCAAGGAGATAGCATGCAGACAACATTCAGAGACCAGAAGTGAACCCCAGAACTTGAGAGGCCACTGTGCTGATCATTGCAACATATTTTAGAATGTTTCACTTACAGTGCCAGTAAGGAAAGGGCATTGGGGTTGAATCAGAGACTCCCAGTGAAAGAGTGGGCCCACAACATAAACTACTAGTGGCCACTATCAACTGCAAGCAGTGCTCTAAAATCCATGTAGACTAGGCTGAAGACCTGGAAACTACCTGGAGCAAAACCACAAGAGTTCAAGGAATTACTCAGGGCTCTAGCACTGCAAGAAGAAGAGGAAATAAGTGGAGTTGAAGAAGAATGGCTGCGACTCAAACAGCATGTGTGAGGGCTACAAAACAGATATGTGGCTGAGCCGGGTATGGGAATAAGGTACATAAGGAAAGCTAGTGGTGGAATACAGAAGAACAGGAAGTCATCAAAAGAAAGGATGAGTGCAGGAAAAAGTGTGAGATTGAAAAAAAAACAGAACAGGCTAAGAAGGAATACTGGTTGGCTAACAAAGAGAATAAGAAAGCACTCACAATAGCAAAAAACAAAGCATCAGAGGCACTGTAGCTTCAAACATACTTTACCTTAAAAAAAAAAAAAAAACATTTCCATAAAACTAACACTATTCAGGCAAAGTGTAGAGTTAGGGTTAGCACGCATCAGTAAAGATGTGAGGGGCTATTTATTTATTTTTTGCATTTTTTTACCGGGAAAGTCAGACTGGGCAGAAACCTTTTTTCAGCAGAGGCTTAAGAGAACTCCAATAACAGCATCTTAAGAACTTTTCAAACAAGTTAATGAAGAGAACATAAACAAAAAGGAATGCAATTCATGCTACAAACAATAATAAAAATACAAGTTACCTATGTCAGTGATGTCCAAAAGTTGTGGAACCGACTAAGATGAGATACTGAAGAGTAATATATTAGACTATCAAGAGAAATCTTTTATAGAAATATAAATATTTTGCAGGTAAAATGTATTGATATGTTGACTATAATGTGAAAGATAAGTTGTTCTTTTGTATAATAAAAATGTAGATTAAATACCTAACAGAAAGATTTGTTGGACAAATGGGTGTAACTAAGGAAATTATTTTTTTTTCTTTGAGTTGGGATACATGATCTGAATTGCCTAGACATTGTAAGGCCTTGTTAAGTGTAATTCTAGTAGTTACCAAAAAAGCAATTACTAGAAAATGGAAATCAGAATCTAAACCAACTGTATTTGAAGTATTGAATATTGTAACACCTACTGAAAAGAGAAGGGGAAGTTCTCTGATGCCCTGACCAGATTTCTCATAGTAGTGGAAACACCACCTCAGGTCTCCCCAGAAGAATTCACTAGCCTAGTAGGACTGACACAGTTAACAAAGGATGGTTGTATAAATAAATGACTAGCCTAGTGGGACTTATCTGGTCAACAAAAGATGGATAGATAGATAAACAAACTTCAAGTAACTAATGAGTATGCCTAGATATGTTGGTAAAATATGCTGCACTGCAGTGCCCTGGTGCAGGTAATACAAGTACATCTACTGATGTTGGTAGGAGTCCTGTACTATGTTAATACAAGTAACTAATGAGGACACTTAGAGGTGTTGCTAGGAGCTGCTGTAATACATTGCTGTAGGTAACACACAAATACCCTTGGGGACAGTGACTGAGAGATAAGGAGGGACTATATAGGAAAGGTGGGGGGCAGTGATTGAGAGGTAAGGGGATTAGTGCTGGGGAAATGTGAGGGACCATAACTGAGAGGCAAGGGGGAATAAATGTAGGGGAAAAGTAGAGAACAGTGACCGAGAGGTAAAAGGGAAGAATGTTATGGGAATAGTGTAAGACTATTACGGAAAGGTAAAAGTGCTAAAGGTAGGTGAAAGGGGGGGGGAAGGACTTTGCTGTGATAAGATAGAAGGGGTGGAGTGGGGTGTGGGAGGTGAGACGTTTGAGCAGAAGGCAATGATATGGAGAATATGAAGGTTAAGATATCTGTGATGGTATGGTACCATTAATGTAAAAGGGATGTGAAAGTGAAGGAAATATAATAAGAAATAGGAATGTATGATATCTGCATGTGATATGTGTTTGGTTTTGTTTGTACAAAAATACATAACTAAATGATAAATCAACAGGCATTGTGTTAAGAATCTATTACAAATAAAATGAAATATTGCACTGCAAAGGACATTCTTTTTTTTTTTTAAGCTGTGCAAGAGCTGCCCTTTGTGTGCATCACACACATCCATGTTGTGGTGTTCCACAATTCTTACTATACAGCAGTGAGTCACAGGGCTATACAGTAAACTCTCGGTTAACTGGCACTCATGGGGATTGGTAGATGCCGGATAAGTGTAGTTTTTGGTTGCTTGAGAGTTACTGTTAAAAATAGGCCTGACTAATACTGTACCCTATACTATTTGTGGGTCTATATCACATAGTCGAAGTGTCAAAACTTTGACTACGTAAATATTGAACCCAAAAGTTCAAAAACTGAAAACTCTGAACACTCAGAACAGCGATTTTTTTTTTCCCAGGGAAAAATCGTTGTTCCGGTACAAAATGCGGAAACACACGAACACTACATTTTGTTTCTAATGTGAGGGGCTTTGCCCCCCACCCCACCCCCTACTTAAATATACCAACTCCGAGATCGCACCACAGTGGAGGACATAGCAAAGCCGTGGAAACGGCCCACCAAATTCTTTCCCTGGGAAAGCATTCAATGTTCCGCGGCTTCGTTATTTTTAGACTTCGAACTTCCCAGTTCAAAGTTTTGCCGTTCTGACATTTGCGTGTTCGGACTCATGATATACACCCCTATTTGTTTGGTTTGACTTGTTCTTAGGTTGGGGAGAGAGGAAATTTATTGTTATCCTCCTTTTTAAAACTCTAAAACTCTAAAAACGTAAGGCATGTTTCTGCAGGGGTGAAACAGAAAGTGCAACACATGAAAATTGTACTTTATTTCTTCAATTTTTTTTTTCTGGTTGCTTGAGTTTCGGTTAACTGAGAGTTTACTGTATAGTGTATCACAGATCTTTCTGGCTTGAGGTTTGTGCCACTAGGGGGAGCTCTGCATAAACATATTGTGCTGAGTTGCTGTTTTTTTTTTTTTTTTTTTTTTTTTTACATTTAGTGCCCAAGAGACTTTTGTCTGCTTTGAATCAGTATGGGCATTTCTTCTTCCACTTTTTAAAGCTATTTATTTCTTCGTTGTTTTTTTTACTTTACCACATAATGATTGCATGTTTATAATTGCTAAATAACTGTATTGATGTGTATTATATTTAAACTTATATAACTCTTCCTGAAGCTTTTCTGTTCACTACTCTGCAAAAATGGTCACTGCCCAGCTGAACAAGCTCAGTATTTTAAAGAAGCATTTGACAATACCAAATGGTGATTTGTACTGATGGGGGCTACAGAACAATCGGTTAGAGATGTTTGTTCAATGAAATTTGAATGTCCGTGACTTTAGAGAAGTGAAAAGGAAAAAACATTTTTGTATTCCACGGTGGTACAACGGTAGCGTTGTTACCTCACAGCAAGAGGTTCTCCCGTTCGATTCTCAGCTTGCCTTGGGAGTGCCTTCTGTGTGGAGTCTGCATGTCCTCCCCACGGTTGGGTAGCATTCGAAAGACATGCGGGCGTAAATGGGCATGCCTTCGTTGAAGGTTGGGCGTCGAGCTGGCACCTCAGCGTTTCGTAAACGTCTACTGCCAATCATTAGCAGACCGGAGTTCCGCTGTGGCGACCCCTTACCGGGAAAAAGCCGAAAGACAAACAACAACAACATTCTAAATGGTTTGGTAGATGTATGTGTGCATGTGCATATTTGAGTGCCTATCTGTCTGTCTCTGAAAACTGGGGTGAGGGCTGCAACAGTTACTTGCCAGGAAGCAAAGCAAAATGTTTGCCAGTGAAGACATGCCTCACTGTTATGAAGGAATGAAACAGTTATGCTGATGATCTAGTTTCAGTAGTGAAAACCACATAGATATAAAGAAAAGCAGATAAGAAGCATGACCTTTTCATATTGTAATATTTTGATCTTACTGAATGTAAAGTATCAGAAATAATATATGCTATCTAGATGGTAATTTCCCTTAAAAAGTGCAATATTTCCTTTTGAGGTACAGGATAGTCATTCAAGATATGAAAAATGGAAGTGGCAACAACCAAGGTTTACCATGAAAAAATGGCTGTATCATTTATTTTGGTTAACACCTTTAAAAATTGGGATGTGCTTAGACAAAATTCTGGGCTGTCAGTATCATTAATGTAGCGGAATTACAGCTACTTGTCTGGTTCCCAAATTATAGTGTATTGTGCTTTGCCACATTTCTGACACAGCACATAAGCATGACGTTGTGCTTTGTAACCTTTCTGACACAAGAGCATAAGTATGATGGCAGTACTGCTTCATGTTAAGAACATGCAATGCTCTGGCCACATTTCAGTTGTACAGCAGTGCCACTTAAAAGGAGCACAATCTCTGCCCAAGAGCTGTGCTACTTCCTGTTATTAGGCTACAATGCACTGACATAGTTATTACACGTGGCAAATGGCACTGAAAAACAGAAAGCGCATTCTGTTTGGTTTTGTAATACCCTCAACAATAACATGTAGTGCAGTCTTGTCAGTATGACATACCATGTGTCTTATATAGGCATGCAGAGGACACTATGTTATTCTGAAGAAACCAAAAGCAATGTTTTATGGCTTATCCCGGTTAGGGGTCGTCACAGTGGATCACCAGTCTGCAGATTGAATGGCAGTGGTGTTTTTACTGTGTCAGGTTGCCAGCCTGGCACCCAACCTTCAAAGAAGGCATACACACACACACACACACACACACACACACACACACACACACACACACACACACACACACACACTCACACATGCATGCTCACATGCACACACATGCACACACACCTATCTGCATGTCTTTAAAACTCACTCGACCGCAGGGAGGCATGCAGACTCTGCATAGAAGGCACTCTGACCAAGAATCAAACCGGAGAACCTCTTGCTGTGAGGTGACAATGCTAACTGCTGCACCACATATTTATTCTGAAGAAACCCATTGTGTGAATTCAGTTGATGCATTTTTAACCAGGTTATTCCCATTGAGCCATAGACTTGTTTTCAGGGGAGATCCAGAGAGAAGAACTACACAGTACAAACCTAAGAGCAAATTACTTAAATAAGTTGTCAGTCAGCAGTGTTTCTGAGATGAAACTGTTGTGCCTGAAACAAATGTGTGGGCAAGGAGATAGCATGCAGACAACATTCAGAGACCAGAAGTGAACCCCAGAATTTGAGAGGCCACTGTGCTGATCATTGCAACATATTTTAGAATGTTTCACTTACAGTGCCAGTAAGGAAAGGGCATTGGGGTTGAATCAGAGACTCCCCAGTGAAAGAGTGGGCCCACAACATAAACTACTAGTGGCCACTATCAACTGCAAGCAGTGCTCTAAAATCCATGTAGACTAGGCTGAAGACCTGGAAACTACCTGGAGCAAAACCACAAGAGTTCAAGGAATTACTCAGGGCTCTAACACTGCAAGAAGAAGAGGAAATAAGTGGAGTTGAAGAAGAATGGCTGCGACTCAAACAGCATGTGTGAGGGCTACAAAACAGATATGTGGCTGAGCCGGATATGGGAATAAGGTACATAAGGAAAGCTAGTGGTGGAATACAGAAGAACAGGAAGTCATCAAAAGAAAGGATGAGTGCAGGAAAAGTGTGAGATTGAAAAAAAACAGAACAGGCTAAGAAGGAATACTGGTTGGCTAACAAAGTGAATAAGAAAGCACTCACAATAGCAAAAAACAAAGCATCAGAGGCACTGTAGCTTCAAACATACTTTACCTTAAAAAAAAACATTTCCATAAAACTAACACTATTCAGGCAAAATGTAGAGTTAGGGTTAGCACGCATCAGTAAAGATGTGAGGGGCTATTTATTTATTTTTTGCATTTTTATACCGGGAAAGTCAGACTGGGCAGAAACCTCTTTTCAGCAGAGGCTTAAGAGAACTCCAATAACAGCATCTTAAGAACTTTTCAAACAAGTTAATGAAGAGAACATAAACAAAAAGGAATGCAATTCATGTTACAAACAAGAATAAAAATACAAGTTACCTACGTCAGTGATGTCCAAAAGTAGTGGGACCGGCTAAGGTGAGACACCGAAGAGTAATATATTACACTATCAACAGAAATCTTTTATAGAAATATAAATATTTTGCAGGTAAAATGTATTGATATGTTGACTATAATGTGAAAGATAAGTTGTTCTTTTGTATAATAAAAATGTAGATTAAATACCTAACAGAAAGATTTGTTGGACAAATGGGTGTAACTAAGGAAATTATTTTTTTTTCTTTGAGTTGGGATACATGATCTGAATTGCCTAGACATTGTAAGGCCTTGTTAAGTGTAATTCTAGTAGTTACCAAAAAAGCAATTACTAGAAAATGGAAATCAGAATCTAAACCAACTGTATTTGAAGTATTGAATATTGTAACACCTACTGAAAAGAGAAGGGGAAGTTCTCTGATGCCCTGACCAGATTTCTCATAGTAGTGGAAACACCACCTCAGGTCTCCCCAGAAGAATTCACTAGCCTAGTAGGACTGACACAGTTAACAAAGGATGGTTGTATAAATAAATGACTAGCCTAGTGGGACTTATCTGGTCAACAAAAGATGGATAGATAGATAAACAAACTTCAAGTAACTAATGAGTATGCCTAGATATGTTGGTAAAATATGCTGCACTGCAGTGCCCTGGTGCAGGTAATACAAGTACATCTACTGATGTTGGTAGGAGTCCTGTACTATGTTAATACAAGTAACTAATGAGGACACTTAGAGGTGTTGCTAGGAGCTGCTGTAATACATTGCTGTAGGTAACACACAAATACCCTTGGGGACAGTGACTGAGAGATAAGGAGGGACTATATAGGAAAGGTGGGGGGCAGTGATTGAGAGGTAAGGGGATTAGTGCTGGGGAAATGTGAGGGACCATAACTGAGAGGCAAGGGGAATAAATGTAGGGGAAAAGTAGAGAACAGTGACCGAGAGGTAAAAGGGAAGAATGTTATGGGAATAGTGTAAGACTATTACGGAAAGGTAAAAGTGCTAAAGGTAGGTGAAAGGGGGGGGGAAGGACTTTGCTGTGATAAGATAGAAGGGGTGGAGTGGGGTGTGGGAGGTGAGACGTTTGAGCAGAAGGCAATGATATGGAGAATATGAAGGTTAAGATATCTGTGATGGTATGGTACCATTAATGTAAAAGGGATGTGAAAGTGAAGGAAATATAATAAGAAATAGGAATGTATGATATCTGCATGTGATATGTGTTTGGTTTTTATTGGGTTTGTACAAAAATACATAACTAAATGATAAATCAACAGGCATTGTGTTAAGAATCTATTACAAATAAAATGAAATATTGCACTGCAAAGGACATTCTTTTTTTTTTTTAAGCTGTGCAAGAGCTGCCCTTTGTGTGCATCACACACATCCATGTTGTGGTGTTCCACAATTCTTACTATACAGCAGTGAGTCACAGGGCTATACAGTAAACTCTCGGTTAACTGGCACTCATGGGGATTGGTAGATGCCGGATAAGTGTAGTTTTTGGTTGCTTGAGAGTTACTGTTAAAAATAGGCCTGACTAATACTGTACCCTATACTATTTGTGGGTCTATATCACATAGTCGAAGTGTCAAAACTTTGACTACGTAAATATTGAACCCAAAAGTTCAAAAACTGAAAACTCTGAACACTCAGAACAGCGATTTTTTTTTTCCCAGGGAAAAATCGTTGTTCCTGTACAAAATGCGGAAACACACGAACACTACATTTTGTTTCTAATGTGAGGGGCTTTGCCCCCCACCCCACCCCCTACTTAAATATACCAACTCCGAGATCGCACCACAGTGGAGGACATAGCAAAGCCGTGGAAACGGCCCACCAAATTCTTTCCCTGGGAAAGCATTCAATGTTCCGCGGCTTCGTTATTTTTAGACTTCGAACTTCCCAGTTCAAAGTTTTGCCGTTCTGACATTTGCGTGTTCGGACTCATGATATACACCCCTATTTGTTTGGTTTGACTTGTTCTTAGGTTGGGGAGAGAGGAAATTTATTGTTATCCTCCTTTTTAAAACTCTAAAACTCTAAAAACGTAAGGCATGTTTCTGCAGGGGTGAAACAGAAAATGCAACACATGAAAATTGTACTTTATTTCTTCAATTTTTTTTTTCTGGTTGCTTGAGTTTCGGTTAACTGAGAGTTTACTGTATAGTGTATCACAGATCTTTCTGGCTTGAGGTTTGTGCCACTAGGGGGAGCTCTGCATAAACATATTGTGCTGAGTTGCTGTTTTTTTTTTTTACATTTAGTGCCCAAGAGACTTTTGTCTGCTTTGAATCAGTATGGGCATTTCTTCTTCCACTTTTTAAAGCTATTTATTTCTTTGTT
Source organism: Protopterus annectens (assembly GCF_019279795.1). Classification (NCBI taxonomy): domain Eukaryota; kingdom Metazoa; phylum Chordata; order Ceratodontiformes; family Protopteridae; genus Protopterus; species Protopterus annectens. Next base: position 821,256,824 of record NC_056739.1, read on the forward strand.
GTTTTTTTTACTTTACCACATAATGATTGCATGTTTATAATTGCTAAATAACTGTATTGATGTGTATTATATTTAAACTTATATAACTCTTCCTGAAGCTTTTCTGTTCACTACTCTGCAAAAATGGTCACTGCCCAGCTGAACAAGCTCAGTATTTTAAAGAAGCATTTGACAATACCAAATGGTGATTTGTACTGATGGGGGCTACAGAACAATCGGTTAGAGATGTTTGTTCAATGAAATTTGAATGTCCGTGACTTTAGAGAAGTGAAAAGGAAAAAACATTTTTGTATTCCACGGTGGTACAACGGTAGCGTTGTTACCTCACAGCAAGAGGTTCTCCCGTTCGATTCTCAGCTTGCCTTGGGAGTGCCTTCTGTGTGGAGTCTGCATGTCCTCCCCACGGTTGGGTAGCATTCGAAAGACATGCGGGCGTAATGGGCATGCCTTCGTTGAAGGTTGGGCCGAGCTGGCACCTCAGCGTTTAGAACGTCTACTGCCAATCATTAGCAGACCGGAGTTCCGCTGTGGCGACCCCTTACCGGGAAAAAGCCAAAAGACAAACAACAACAACATTCTAAATGGTTTGGTAGATGTATGTGTGCATGTGCATATTTGAGTGCCTATCTGTCTGTCTCTGAAAACTGGGGTGAGGGCTGCAACAGTTACTTGCCAGGAAGCAAAGCAAAATGTTTGCCAGTGAAGACATGCCTCACTGTTATGAAGGAATGAAACAGTTATGCTGATGATCTAGTTTCAGTAGTGAAAACCACATAGATATAAAGAAAAGCAGATAAGAAGCATGACCTTTTCATATTGTAATATTTTGATCTTACTGAATGTAAAGTATCAGAAATAATATATGCTATCTAGATGGTAATTTCCCTTAAAAAGTGCAATATTTCCTTTTGAGGTACAGGATAGTCATTCAAGATATGAAAAATGGAAGTGGCAACAACCAAGGTTTACCATGAAAAAATGGCTGTATCATTTATTTTGGTTAACACCTTTAAAAATTGGGATGTGCTTAGACAAAATTCTGGGCTGTCAGTATCATTAATGTAGCGGAATTACAGCTACTTGTCTGGTTCCCAAATTATAGTGTATTGTGCTTTGCCACATTTCTGACACAGCACATAAGCATGATGTTGTGCTTTGTAACCTTTCTGACACAAGAGCATAAGTATGATGGCAGTACTGCTTCATGTTAAGAACATGCAATGCTCTGGCCACATTTCAGTTGTACAGCAGTGCCACTTAAAAGGAGCACAATCTCTGCCCAAGAGCTGTGCTACTTCCTGTTATTAGGCTACAATGCACTGACATAGTTATTACACGTGGCAAATGGCACTGAAAACAGAAAGCGCATTCTGTTTGGTTTTGTAATACCCTCAACAATAACATGTAGTGCAGTCTTGTCAGTATGACATACCATGTGTCTTATATAGGCATGCAGAGGACACTATGTTATTCTGAAGAAACCAAAAGCAATGTTTTATGGCTTATCCCGGTTAGGGGTCGTCACAGTGGATCACCAGTCTGCAGATTGAATGGCAGTGGTGTTTTTACTGTGTCAGGTTGCCAGCCTGGCACCCAACCTTCAAAGAAGGCATACACACACACACACACACACACACACACACACACACACACACACACACACACACACACACACACACACACTCACACATGCATGCTCACATGCACACACATGCACACACACCTATCTGCATGTCTTTAAAACTCACTGACCGCAGGGAGGCATGCAGACTCTGCATAGAAGGCACTCTGACCAAGAATCAAACCGGAGAACCTCTTGCTGTGAGGTGACAATGCTAACTGCTGCACCACATATTTATTCTGAAGAAACCCATTGTGTGAATTCAGTTGATGCATTTTTAACCAGGTTATTCCCATTGAGCCATAGGCTTGTTTTCAGGGGAGATCCAGAGAGAAGAACTACACAGTACAAACCTAAGAGCAAATTACTTAAATAAGTTGTCAGTCAGCAGTGTTTCTGAGATGAAACTGTTGTGCCTGAAACAAATGTGTGGGCAAGGAGATAGCATGCAGACAACATTCAGAGACCAGAAGTGAACCCCAGAATTTGAGAGGCCACTGTGCTGATCATTGCAACATATTTTAGAATGTTTCACTTACAGTGCCAGTAAGGAAAGGGCATTGGGGTTGAATCAGAGACTCCCCAGTGAAAGAGTGGGCCCACAACATAAACTACTAGTGGCCACTATCAACTGCAAGCAGTGCTCTAAAATCCATGTAGACTAGGCTGAAGACCTGGAAACTACCTGGAGCAAAACCACAAGAGTTCAAGGAATTACTCAGGGCTCTAGCACTGCAAGAAGAAGAGGAAATAAGTGGAGTTGAAGAAGAATGGCTGCGACTCAAACAGCATGTGTGAGGGCTACAAAACAGATATGTGGCTGAGCCGGATATGGGAATAAGGTACATAAGGAAAGCTAGTGGTGGAATACAGAAGAACAGGAAGTCATCAAAAGAAAGGATGAGTGCAGGAAAAAGTGTGAGATTGAAAAAAAACAGAACAGGCTAAGAAGGAATACTGGTTGGCTAACAAAGTGAATAAGAAAGCACTCACAATAGCAAAAAACAAAGCATCAGAGGCACTGTAGCTTCAAACATACTTTACCTTAAAAAAAAAAAAACATTTCCATAAAACTAACACTATTCAGGCAAAATGTAGAGTTAGGGTTAGCACGCATCAGTAAAGATGTGAGGGGCTATTTATTTATTTTTTGCATTTTTATACCGGGAAAGTCAGACTGGGCAGAAACCTCTTTTCAGCAGAGGCTTAAGAGAACTCCAATAACAGCATCTTAAGAACTTTTCAAACAAGTTAATGAAGAGAACATAAACAAAAAGGAATGCAATTCATGTTACAAACAAGAATAAAAATACAAGTTACCTACGTCAGTGATGTCCAAAAGTAGTGGGACCGGCTAAGGTGAGACACCGAAGAGTAATATATTACACTATCAAGAGAAATCTTTTATAGAAATATAAATATTTTGCAGGTAAAAGGTATTGATATGTTGACTATAATGTGAAAGATAAGTTATTCTTTTGTATAATAAAAATGTAGATTAAGTACCTAACAGAAAGATTTGTTGAACAAATGGGTGTAACTAAGGAAATTATTTTTTTTTTCTTTGAGTTGGGATACATGATCTGAATTGCCTAGACATTGTAAGGCCTTGTTAAGTGTAATTCTAGTGGTTACCAAAAAAGCAATTACTAGAAAATGGAAATCAGAATCTAAACCAACTGTATTTGAAGTATTGAATATTGTAACACCTACTGAAAAGAGAAGGGGAAGTTCTCTGATGCCCTGACCAGATTTCTCATAGTAGTGGAAACACCACCTCAGGTCCTCCCAGAAGAATTCACTAGCCTAGTAGGACTGACACAGTTAACAAATAATGACTCGCCTAGTGGGACTTATCTGGCCAACAAAAGATGGATAGATAGATAAACAAACTTCAAGTAACTAATGAGTATGCCTAGATATGTTGGCAAAATATGCTGCACTGCAGTGCCCTGGTGCAGGTAATACAAGTACATCTACTGATGTTGGTAGGAGTCCTGTACTATGTTAATACAAGTAACTAATGAGGACACCTAGACGTGTTGCTAGGAGCTGCTGTAATACATTGCTGTAGGTAACACACAAATACCGTTGGAGATGTTTGTGGTGGTCCTTCACTGTTTTAGGTAACTCATGAGAACCTCTAGAGGAGTTGATAGGGTGCCCAGCAGTGTACTGGTACAGGTAGATACTAATACTATAGGCTTTTGGTACATAATACACCTAGACTTCTTGGAGGGGTATACCACAGTACATTGGTGCATCCAGTGGTGCTGGAAAAAGGTCCTACAGTAGAGTGTTGCAGGTTATGCATGAGCATATCTACAGGTGGGTATTGGTAAGGTATTCTATAGTACACTCATTCTGGCAATAGCTGAGTACAGTTATGAGTATTTGTGAGTGGGGGGTCCTATGTGGTAGTGGTGCAGGCAACATATGAGTACACCTTGAGATACTGATAGGGGATGCCACTGTGTAATATTAAACGCATGCACAATGTCATTCTCTAGCAAGCACTGTGCTGGACCACTGGACAACTGTAATGGAAGTAGTAGAAAGAAAAATACTACGTGGCCACCTTTTTAACATTTTCTTCTTTTTTGCTGCATAAAGAAACTCATGCTCTTTTGAGTACATTTTCATTTGCTTTCTTCCTACATGTGTTGAGGCAGCAGTAGTTGTGCTTAAGTAGGTTAAATTATCATGTCACAGAAGATCATGACATTTCTGTTTAATTAATAAGCAGTGCTAAAGGAGTCTATATGGAGAGAGCTACAACAACGTAGTTTATTAGTAAAAAAAAATCTCTTTCGAGTTTTTCCTTCCCCCACCCAGCTGTATCATAGCATATTAGACACCCCACATCTTGGTGCAAAAGGTAAGTGGAACACTGTAAGGAAACATTAACTGTCTCAACAATATCGTTGTGCAGCATGTGACCTTATACATCTGAGTTGCTCTTGATTTTCAGGAATGTCCCTGATTGCTTTCTTTTGCAACATGTTTTAGTAATCAGCTGTGATAGTTGTATTAAAACTGTTAAAGGTATCATATGTAATCAGACAGATCACATAATGTGTTTTGTTTAATGCTGGGTGCAGATATGCAGACACCCTTATCAATAACTTATAGACTGAAAATGGGGTGTATAGGACAGTAGGATTGATGGATATTAGCAAGCAGAAGGAAACACAGATGGAGAACACAGGGAAAAATGCAAGGTGGGAGGAAGAAATGTATGCAGGATAGTGTGTGTGTGTGTGTGTGTGTGTGTGTGTGTGTGTGTGTGTGTGTGTGTGTGTGTGTGTGTGTGTATGTGTGTATGCATATATATATATATATATATATATATATATATATATATATATACGGGTCCCCTTCAGAATTTCGAATCTTAAAACTTCGAAATCCATATGATCAAAGACCATATGTTCGAAGTTTTAAAACTTAGAAATTCTGAATGGGGATCAGCATACAGCACAGACGTGGAGATGTCTGTGCTGTAGTGTGATCTTGGAGTTGGTGTATTTAAATTGCAGGGGGGTGCATGGGGGCTTGCCCCCTGCTATACATAGTTTATTTTTTGTTGTTTGTTGTTTGTGTTTTGCAGGTCTACTGCACATTTTTGAACATTCAAATGTTCGATCATATGGTCTCAGCCATATGGAATTCGAACATTTGAACATTCAATCATGTGAAATAGACCTATATATATATAGATATATATATATATATGGGTCTACTTTCATAGACCGAAGCGCCACTTCACCGACACCCGGAAGACCGAGACGGAATGACCGAACAGGCAGGTTACCGAAAACGCGATATCTCGACGGCTGAGAGACCGACAACGGCAGCGTGTGAGCGCGATACGGTAAGTATGCGAAAGTGAAAGATGAAGTATTGGGGAGCGGACAGGTAAGTGTATGATAGTGAGGGATATTAGGATAGGGTGTGGGAAAGGTGAGTGTGCAGTGGTGTCGGACTAAGGGTTCCGGTGAGGTAAGTGTGTGGAAGTGACGTAGAGCAGTGTAGGGTAGTGTTAAGTGTGTCAGGGCTAGAATGCGGGTGGAGTGAGTGTGCGATAGTGACGGGCTGAATGTTTTAGGGTGGGTTAAGTGAGTTAGGGTTAGGGTGCAGGTAGGGTAAGTGTGCAGTAGTGACTGTGTTGAGGTTTAGGGGTGGGTTAAGTGAGTTAGGGTTAGGGTGCAGGTAGGGTGAGTGTGCGATAGTGACGGTGTTGAGGTTTAGGGGTGTGTTAAGTGAGTTAGGGTTAGGGTGCGGGTTGGGTTAGTGTGCGGTAGTGTCGGACGTTAGGGTTAGGGTTTAGGTTAAGGTTAGTGGATATGTTGTTGTGTGCAATGTGTACTTGGCGTTTTTTGTGTCGGTGTTGTGGTGTTCGGTATGTTGAGTTGTTGGTGTGGTGTGTTTTCGGTTGTTTGGGGTCGGGAACATGTGTGTCGGCGATCGACGTCGGTCTATGAAAGTAGACCCATATATATATATATATATATATATATATATATATATATATATATATATATAAATGTATGGATCTACTTCAGTAGATCGAACATATTACAAATTCGAACCACATATGGCCGAGACGATATGTTCAAACTTGTAATAGTTCGAACACTGAAGTAAAAAAAGAAAAAAAACAACAAAAAACAAAATTAAATGTATGTAGCAGGGGGGCTACACCACCCTGCACCCTCCACACCCCACTTACTTAAATATACCAACTCTGAGATTGCACTGCATTGCGGAAAAGGGAAATCTTCCCATTCCGCACTGTACAGAGATCTCCATTCAGTCTGATCGAACATTTACAAGTTCGAACATATGGTCTCGGCCATATGAGGTTTGAACTTGTTATATGTTTGATCTACTGAAGGGGACCCATATATATACATATATATATATATATATATATATATATATATATATATATATATATATATATGTATAATTTCATAAAAAAACAGCCCTTGATAAATACTTCAAAATTTAAGTGTAGGATTACTAACCTTCACATCAGAACATAAGGCAAGAGAGGTGCATTAAAAGAGCAGACCAGTTTCACCCAGTGGTGTCATCAGTGCTAGCAGGCACGTTCAGCCCAGAAGGCCAAATACACCCAGATTTAAAGTGACATTATACTTAATCCCATACAGTTTGGTTATAAACATTTACCCTTACATTTAGCACACAAAAAAAACAATTTAATTGCAGAGAATTATGAATGAATAGTAATAACTATAAATTCTCATAAAACAGCTTCACAGATGTTCATTAAATCCTGGTTTATACATGACTCCTAAATTAATAATCCATAATTTCTCCATTTTATCCAACAATACATGTTTTGATTGAACAGACAACCCTTCCCCATAACAGCATCAATGCCTACAAATACAAAATGCGCAGAACTGTGCTCAGAATGATGTTTATACAAAGTACTTCTATCACATTTACATTTAACATAACTTAGATAGACTGCAAGTCTTTGTTTCCAAGGTCTAGAAGTTTGACCAATGTAGAACACCCCACATTGGCACACTGCTGTATAGATCACCAGTTCAGTATTGTAAGTAATTAACTGTCTGATTGAAAATACCTTTATAGTATTAACTGATGTAAATGATTTTGTTTTAGATACAACTTTAAAATAAACACAATTCCCACAAAATGCCAGGGGCGACTCATGCTATTGGACTGCAGGACTGCAGCCCTCCCAGCTGTAAAACAAGGAAAAATTAAACAAAATATAAAATAAAATAACAAAAAGAAAATAATAAAACTTTAAAAAGCAACCGCGAGTCCTGGAGCATCACGCATGTGCACTCGCAGTATTTCCCGATATTCGGATTGCTGGTGAACCAGTCTGGAGCATACGCACAGAATCCAGACTGTCTACACCAGCAATCCGGATTACAAAGACAACATGCACATCTACATATTTCCCGATATTCGGACTGCTGATGAACCAGTCTGGAGCATGCACACAGAATCCAGACTGTCTACACCAGCAATCCGGATTACAAAGACAACATGCACGTCTACATTTTCCTGGCAGTCTATGCAGTCAGAACAGCATAGACTGGAAAGGAATCGGACTGCAACATCCGCAGGCAGGGTGGTCTTGTGGGACAGATAGGACGAGCCTTAGGTGCTCTCGCGGGAAGGGCTTGCCTACTGCATGGATTTTAACAACTCGGCCAGCAATGATGGTGCAGGAATGGATTGAAAGCTTGAATTTCCTACCCACCACCATTTGTAAAATAAATGCAGATTTTTGCCTCATATTTGTTCTGCTCCTTATAAAATCTGTGGTTTCTGTATTTTTATTTTGCAGCACAGCCAGTTATACAGTGGTGCAGTGGTTGCATTGCTGCCTAACAGCTACAGGTTGCCTGGTTTGATTTTTGGCTGGCATGCCTTCTATGTGGAGTCTGTATGCCCTCCGTGGGTTTGCTCTGGTATCCTCTCATCTTACAAGGACACATGTCTGGAGTGTTTCTTCCTCTGCCAAAACTTGGCTTTTGTTTCAAATCAGACTTTCCCGGTTAACAAATGTTAAATAAATTAAAATGACAAGCACTGGAATTTCAGACTTCATATTCTTCAGAAAGTACATAGTAACACAAAACCTATTATTATAGCAAGTTTCTAAGATGGATATTTGAAATTTGTCCCTATTTTTGGGACTGTATTCCCCCATTATTGGCTTCGTCCAGGTTTATTGTGCCAAGGTTGAGAGCTATGGTGATAACTGAACTCAATGAATATGTTTGGGGGCTGTATTCCCGCATTACTGGCTTTGCCTATGCGTTTTTGCTAAGAGGTTGAGAGCTATGGTGAGAACTGAATTCACTGAATATGTTTGGGGGCTGTATTCCCCCATTATTGGCTTTGTTCAGGTGTTTTGTGCTAAGATGTTGACAGCTATGGTAAGAACTGAATTTACTGAATGTAGTCATTTAAGTTTCAGTCTTTCTCTTTTGTAAAATAGATGACTGATTTGGCATAGTGGTATGTTGCTCTGCCTGTTTTGCACAGAGTCCTGGGTTCAATGCTTGGCAGTGAAATGTATGGGGGTAACACAGCATTTTATTCTAGCAGCTTTCCAACATTATACAAGCAATGTTTAAAATGTGTTCCTGTTTTTTGGTCTTTTGCCCCCCCCCCCAAATTTGGCTTTTTTCCAGATTTCTTGTGCTGCAAAGTTCAGAGATACAGATGATTGTCAAGTAGATTTTACAAGAAGCTGTGAGCTGCAGGGGAACAAAAGTTTAGTGATGCTTATGCTGAATCAGATTGCATTGTTTATAGCACAACAGGTAGTGTACTTGCTTTTGATGCAGAAGGCTGTGGGTTCTACTCCTACAGTAGATAGATGCATTGCTGATATTGTACTGTATTGTAAAGTGGGTGGATGCTGCAGTCCTTTTTGGTGAAGATACCTAGTAACTCTGAACCTGTTTTCAGTTTGCCATCCATTCCCTATTGCAATATTACTGGCTTATTGTTTTTTAATGAAACATAGGCAGTTTATTCTTCAAGGACAACAGACACTTTATTTGTAGATGAAACAATGAAATAAAGTTGTTTGCCAGCAGCAACCTCTTCCATTAGTTACAGATTTCTTTAATGTTGAATTATTTAGATGACTTTTACTTCTTCAGAGATTGTGCATATTTACTGAAACTGGTGGACTGTAGAAGTTTGACTAGACTTTTATGATAGAAATGTTCTGAATTGGGCAGTTTTGTCGTTATTGGTGCATGCATTTTTTCATTGTTTACTGGAAAAGTGTTCTGAATTGGGTAGTTTTGTCATTATTGGTGCATGCATTTTGTTTCATTATTTACTGGAAAAATGTTCAAAACAAATTTAAAAAACCCTCTACAACTGTACTATATTGTACAAGGAATATAATTTAATAAAATCAGAAAGGTGTATCAAAGATCATGTGTATGTTTCATGTGCAAGGGGCCTATGATTTGAAAACAGCCCAAAGTTAATCTTTATCTGTCACTGGCAAAATGTATTTTCTTTGAATGTGGGTTTCAATGCTGTTTCAATGAATGTGAGTTTCAAGGGCAGAGAAGTTTTAATGCTAAGTCTGTTTTCATTGTGAGATTGCATTGCTTTGTTTAGCAGATGTCTTAGTGTTTGTTCTGTAAAATGCAAAATAAAACTTTCAAATGAAGTACAAATCATCTGTAGAAGTAAATCAGTATGCACATTAGTGTTTATGGTAAATGGGGTGAAATAGCCAAGTAATGGTTCACTGGAATAGCTGAAGGGGGGAGGCTCCATTCGACCATGATTTTGTGAGGGGGAAGGGCGGCAAACTCAGACAGTCCCGGCTGAACTATACTCTCAACTGTCCAGATTTTCACAGAATTAATAGATTTTTTGCTTCTTATTTTTGGTTTGTTCCTCATTAAATGTGTGGTTTTCTGGCAAATAATTTAGGAATTAAGTCACTAAATAATGACAGAGACTGAGTTTTAGACTTCATAACCTTCAGAAAAATGCATGCTAAAGCAAAACCCTATCAACTTTCTCAGTTTATACAACATTTTTTTGTACTGTTTACAAGTATATTTTATTTTATTTTTTTATTTATTTTACATTTGTTGACTGGGAAAAAAATCCGACTGGATACATGTCCATTTTCAGCGGAGGCCCGGGGAGAAAAGCTCCACATATACATTGGTTTACATTCAGGAGAGTAAGATATCACATTGGAAAACAATTGGATCAGCTCCAATATGGAGAGGAGCAAGATCAGATAATGAAGTAGTACACTGGTTATACTATATACAAACAGAAAAAAGGAGATTAACAAAACACTTGCTTATATAAATGCGAGAGGAACACAAAAATCAGGTCATTAAGTCAGCAATTGATTAAGTAATGCAGAAAGTAAACATTATTTGTTTCCTTTTAGAGAAGTAAAGGAGAGAAAGGATACTTGGGTGAAGATATAGGAGGAGATAGAGTACTTAGAGAAGAAGGTAGTAGGGAGAGAAAATTTGAGACAGCTATATGGGGGGGGGGGATCTGGATATGGGGTAGGGAGGAGAGAAGTTTTTCAGACAGTTATATAGAAGGGGGTTTAGTCTGGATGTGAACATTGGCATAGCCAGTGTGACTTGAAATATAGGAATAGACTTTTTTTAAAGTTATGTAAGGAAGTTATGGTGGTGATACTAGAGGGAAGGGTGTTCCATATTTTGGCAATGACATTAGTGAAAATAGCATCCCCACCTGAGTTATTGGATTTTACTTTTTGGATAAGTGGTAAGTTAGAGGAGCGTAGCCTGTTTAGATTAGTATATGGTACAATTAGGTTCTTGAGTGCTGGAGTTTTATCCGGATATTTCAGTATTTTAAATGCTTCGATAAGTTGGGATTGTTGTAGGAGGTTTGGAAGTTCTATCCAACCTAGGTGTTTTAGGTTTTGACAGTGGTGGGTTCTATATGGCAAACCCGTAGCAAATCTGGCAATATGATTATAAGAACATGAGAGTTTATTCAGCTCAGTTTTATTAAGCTTGTTGAATACGGGGGAAGCATAGAGGAGTGTAGAGAGTAAGTGCGTGCGCGCAATGGTCACTTTTGTTGTGGGAGTGAGAAAGGATTTGATTCTATATAGTGATCCTAATTTCTTATTCACGGTTTTAATAGTGAGATTAATATGGGTGTTAAACTTGAGTTTATTGTCAATGGTCACACCTAGTAGTTTGGTATGGGGATCTGGAGTAATGATTGTCCCGTTGTTTGATATGATGGTGAAGGTAGTGTTGGGAAGTTTATGGGTTGGATGAAAGAGTAGTAATTTTGTCTTATTTGGATTAAGGATTAGCTGACGTCCTGATAGCCATTTTTCAACTTCTGTAAAGCAGGTTTGGGTTTTAGCTAGAAGTTTAACTATAGATGTATCCGAACATACTAATGTCGAATCATCAGCGTACTGTATGCATTTTGCCTCGGGGATGGATTTATGGAGGTCATTGATAAAGACAGAAAAAAGAAGTGGTCCTAGTATGGACCCTTGTGGAACTCCAATGTTATTTGGTAGGAGATTAGAAAGTTTATTATGCCAGAGAACGGCTTGTTTCCTACCTGAGAGATAGGCTTTAAACCAGTCCAACATAAGGTTGTCCAAGTTGAGATTCTGTAGAGTATTATGAAGTAGCTGATGGTTGACCATGTCAAATGCTTTTGAGAGGTCTAGAAAGAGAGCAGATGACATTGTTTTGTTATTGCGGTTTAGATTAATTGTATCCGTAAAGGAGAGCAGGGCCGTTGTGGTGCTGTGGCTCGGACGGAAACCATGTTGAGAACTGGTTAGTAGATTGTTCTGGGTGAGATAGTGAAGTAATTGCTTGTGTATGCATCTTTCCATGATTTTGGCCAAGGGGGACATTATAGCTATTGGCCTATAGTTAGACAATTCAGTGGATGAACCACCCTTATGGAGTGGTATGACATGGGATATTTTCCATATTGAGGGGATATTAGATTCCTTGATGGTACGATTAATTAGTATGGTTATGGGGTAAGCTATTACATCAGCGGCTAATTGTAAATATTCGGCAGGGAGTTGGTCAGCAGAGAGGGTAGTAGGTTTGAGTTTTTGTAGTAAGGATCTTATAATGGAAGTGGTGACAGGTTGTAGATTAAAAGTAGTTGTGGTTTCAGGGGTGTTTTTGGTTATATGGCAGCAGGTGGCAGTTAGTTGGTTGGCTAATGTTTGGATAGTCTCTGTAAAAAAAGAGTTGAAAGTATTGGCTACCTCTATTGGGGTTTTATCAGATACCTTTTCTGGCGTAGGAGTGGAGCATTTGCCAGGGTGAAGAAGGTTGTTGAGACCAGCCCAGAATCTTTGAGGATTGTCATGATTTTTGTCTTGTAGTTGGGAATAGTAGTTTTTTTTGTCAGCTAGTACGGATTTTTTTGTTGCATTTCTTTCCTGCTGGAATTTTATCCGATCTAGTGGTAGTTTGGTTGAGCGCCATTTTTCCCATGTTTTATTTCTAATTTTAATTTTAGATTTAGTTTCTTTTGTGAGCCAGGGTGCAATATTAGTTTTAATTTTAATTACTCTTCTAGGAGCGTGAGTATCAAGTAAGGCTAGGAAGGTAGCATTAAAAGTAGATACTGCTTCCTCTAGAGGGAGATGTATAAGATTAGTCCAGTTACAAGATTTAAGTTCAGACAAAAACTTTAAAAGGTTGAACTGCTTCTTATTTCTAACTGACCTATACAAGGGGGTTTTGGAGAGTCCTGTTTTGTTTCTCCTGATATATGTGATGAGGTGGTCACTAAGGTCATTTGGAGCCGTCCCGGACTTGTATATGTGGGGTGGGGAATTTATTAGGATCCAGTCTAGAATACTTTCTTTTTGTTTTGTATTACCAATTCTGGTGGAGGTGTTTATGATCTGGGAATATCCATAAAGGTTAACGTGGATAGGGTTAGATTCTTTAGAGCACAGGATCCAATCAATGTTGACATCACCCATAATTATGGTTTCTTGTGGGCAGTTGTTATTTAGCCAATCTAGTATATGTTCCAGTGTATCTACATTGTTCCCAGGGGGGATATACAATGTAATGAGATTTATGCTTTTTTCTTTATTTAGTTGTAGTTTTAAGGCAAGTATTTCGGCGTTGGAGATTTTAGGTGGTTGGGTGCTGTTTAAAGTTAGATTTAGATTGTTTTTGTATAGAACGGCAATGCCTCCTCCCTTTCTTTTTAAGCGGTCTATCCTGTATATATTGTAGCCAGGTGGCAAAATTTCATTATCTTTGGTCCCTGGTTTTAGCCATGTTTCTGTTAAACAAATTATGTCTGGAAGGTGTGTGGCTAATAGTGCATGCAGGTTGTGCAATTTGTTATTGATACTTCTTATATTTAGGTGGAAAATTTGGAGGGAGTTGGTTGATGGTTTGTTAGAGTTATTGAGGGTTGTGGGACCAGGATTGGGGTGGATATCTCCATATTTAGTGATATTTTTTCTGAGATATTCTAGTAGTTTAATTAGCTTCAGTAGTAATTTTAGTTCCTTTATTGACTTGAGGTGATTTTGTTTGAGTTTATAGCGATAATGATAAATAGGTTTAGGAGTTTTACAATCTAATTGTTGAGTGTCAGGTCTATTGCTGGGTTTGGGTAGGGCAGAACGGGTATGACAAATTGGGTAGTGGTACCCTGAGTAGAGTTGGTCTTCATATTTGGTAGCTAGGTAAGTAATAGTAAAAATTGGTATCGTAAGAATTAAAGTATATACTATTGACTTCCTATAGTTGGGTTGAGTGGGTTTCATTTTTTTGGAATTTCGGTGCTTCAGTAAGAAAAACGTAAAAATTTAAAGGGTGTGGTGATATCCAGTGAGGAGATAGCATACGATTGGCTAGGAGATAATGAGGGGGTGGGGACTCTTAAGTATAAATTTAGGGGTACTGGGGGCGGGTGGGATATGGGGGCAGGGTGGGGCACGGAGCGAGCCCGAGCGCAGCGAGGGCGAGCGGAGCGGGGCTTATCCAAATAACTAAGTTGTTCAAATGCATGTAAGTTAAGGCCACAATATATTGTAAGCTGCCGTTTACTGAAATTTGTACCTCGTGCAAAGAGACAGGCCGACTGGCACACTAGATATATACTTTTCTGTGTGTTTGATTCTGATTTATAAGTTGTTGTAGTGTGATTTTTGAAGTAGATACTGTTACTTTTTGTTGAACCCAGAGCGCTAGCAAACAGTCAGATAAAACAGCGCTAATATATAAAATTTGAGAGACGCTTTTCCTTATAGAGGGTACTTAGAATAGGATAGATACCTTTCAAGAGCGTATCTAGTTTCTTGAAAGAGGTTACTCTTGTTCTCTTTTATTTTTCTGTCGCGGTGGACTACCCAAGCTTAACTATGCTGTGCAGTATAGATTAGATTTCTTCCCTTGCACCTGGAGAAGAGTAGGAGTTTGTCTGCGAGGGGAATGCGAAGAGGACTATCCCTATTGGAGAGTGCAGAAAGTAAAGACCATGCTGCCATTAATTCCATGTACCATAGGAGTCATACAACATTGTATACAGTATTAGTAACAAATATAGAAGAGCTATACAATTATACATTAAAACAACTGACACTCTATCTAATGTAGCTTCCTAGTAATTAAAATGCAATATTTACAGTAATTTTAGCGAAGTCTTACATACCCTACTTTAGGAAGCTCCCGCCTGGGTTCAGAAAAGAGAAAACAGTAGTAATTTAAAAGTGGCGCCTTCTGAGGGGTGATATATAACCTCGTGCACGTCAGAGGCAGGGGGTGGAGATGTTAGTGGGTAGGCCTTAAAGGAGCGGGGCTTATCCAAATAACTAAGTTGTTCAAATGCATGTAAGTTAAGGCCACAATATATTGTAAGCTGCCGTTTACTAAAATTTGTACCTCGTGCAAAGAGACAGGCCGACTGGCACACTAGATATATACTTTTTTGTGTGTTTGATTCTGATTTATAAGTTGTTGTAGTGTGATTTTTGAAGTAGATACTGTTACTTTTTGTTGAACCCAGAGCGCTAGCAAACAGTCAGATAAAACAGCGCTAATATATAAAATTTGAGAGAACCTTTTCCTTATAGAGGGTACTTAGAATAGGATAGATACCTTTCAAGAGCGTATCTAGTTTCTTGAAAGAGGTTACTCTTGTTCTCTTTTATTTTTCTGTCGCGGTGGACTACCCAAGCTTAACTATGCTGTGCAGTATAGATTAGATTTCTTCCCTTGCACCTGGAGAAGAGTAGGAGTTTGTCTGCGAGGGGAATGCGAAGAGGACTATCCCTATTGGAGAGTGCAGAAAGTAAAGACCATGCTGCCATTAATTCCATGTACCATAGGAGTCATACAACATTGTATACAGTATTAGTAACAAATATAGAAGAGCTATACAATTATACATTAAAACAACTGACACTCTATCTAATGTAGCTTCCTAGTAATTGGACCAGTAGTATTTTAGATCATATAACTTATATAGTAGCAGCTAGTTGATGATAAAATAAATCTCGGTTGCTACTGCAGATAGAAACACTTTAGTCGTGCAACTTTTCTTTTACAGATATACTCTAGCGACTGTTAATATAATAGAACAAGTTTTATGTGGGCACGCTAAGGCCAGCAGATTCGAGCCCTATCAGTTAATACATTCAGTTTCAGGTTAAAAATGAGCAACAGACTATATTACATTTGAAATGCAGATTTAGACACAGTGTATTGGCGTCTCTGGTTCTATGCAATTCTTGACTGATACTGTTGCACACGTTGCCGCCATGTACATATAGCTCTATTTAGCGACTTAGTTTCAGCTACAACTTGGTTTAGTAAACAGTAGAAATACTTATAGTTTAGATATACTCATCATAAGGTCCATGCATAGTCGCTAACTTAAAATGCAATATTTACAGTCATTTTAGCGAAGTCTTACATACCCTACTTTAGGAAGCTCCGCCTGGGTTCAGAAAAGAGAAAACAGTAGTAATTTAAAAGTGGCGCCTTCTGAGGGGTGATATATAACCTCGTGCACGTCAGAGGCAGGGGGTGGAGATGTTAGTGGGTAGGCCTTAAAGGAGCGGGGCTTATCCAAATAACTAAGTTGTTCAAATGCATGTAAGTTAAGGCCACAATATATTGTAAGCTGCCGTTTACTTAAATTTGTACCTCGTGCAAAGAGACAGGCCGACTGGCACACTAGATATATACTTTTCTGTGTGTTTGATTCTGATTTATAAGTTGTTGTAGTGTGATTTTTGAAGTAGATACTGTTACTTTTTGTTGAACCCAGAGCGCTAGCAAACAGTCAGATAAAACAGCGCTAATATATAAAATTTGAGAGACGCTTTTCCTTATAGAGGGTACTTAGAATAGGATAGATACCTTTCAAGAGCGTATCTAGTTTCTTGAAAGAGGTTACTCTTGTTCTCTTTTATTTTTCTGTCGCGGTGGACTACCCAAGCTTAACTATGCTGTGCAGTATAGATTAGATTTCTTCCCTTGCACCTGGAGAAGAGTAGGAGTTTGTCTGCGAGGGGAATGCGAAGAAGACTATCCCTATTGGAGAGTGCAGAAAGTAAAGACCATGCTGCCATTAATTCCATGTACCATAGGAGTCATACAACATTGTATACAGTATTAGTAACAAATATAGAAGAGCTATACAATTATACATTAAAACAACTGACACTCTATCTAATGTAGCTTCCTAGTAATTAAAATGCAATATTTACAGTCATTTTAGCGAAGTCTTACATACCCTACTTTAGGAAGCTCCCGCCTGGGTTCAGAAAAGAGAAAACAGTAGTAATTTAAAAGTGGCGCCTTCTGAAGGGTGATATATAACCTCGTGCACGTCAGAGGCAGGGGGTGGAGATGTTAGTGGGTAGGCCTTAAAGGCGCGGGGCTTATCCAAATAACTAAGTTGTTCAAATGCATGTAAGTTAAGGCCACAATATATTGTAAGCTGCCGTTTACTGAAATTTGTACCTCGTGCAAAGAGACAGGCCAACTGGCACGCTAGATATATACTTTTCTGTGTGTTTGGTTCTGATTTATAAGTTGTTGTAGTGTGATTTTTGAAGTAGATACTGTTTCTTTTTGTTGAACCCAGAGCGCTAGCAAACAGTCAGATAAAACAGCGCTAATATATAAAATTTGAGAGACGCTTTTCCTTATAGAGGGTACTTAGAATAGGATAGATACCTTTCAAGAGCGTATCTAGTTTCTTGAAAGAGGTTACTCTTGTTCTCTTTTATTTTTCTGTCGCGGTGGACTACCCAAGCTTAACTATGCTGTGCAGTATAGATTAGATTTCTTCCCTTGCAGCTGGAGAAGAGTAGGAGTTTGTCTGCGAGGGGAATGCGAAGAGGACTATCCCTATTGGAGAGTGCAGAAAGTAAAGACCATGCTGCCATTAATTCCATGTACCATAGGAGTCATACAACATTGTATACAGTATTAGTAACAAATATAGAAGAGCTATACAATTATACATTAAAACAACTGACACTCTATCTAATGTAGCTTCCTAGTAATTGGACCAGTAGTATTTTAGATCATATAACTTATATAGTAGCAGCTAGTTGATGATAAAATAAATCTCGGTTGTTACTGCAGATAGAAACACTTTAGTCGTGCAACTTTTCTTTTACAGATATACTCTAGCGACTGTTAATATAATAGAACAAGTTTTATGTGGGCACGCTAAGGCCAGCAGATTCGAGCCCTATCAGTTAATACATTCAGTTTCAGGTTAAAAATGAGCAACAGACTATATTACATTTGAAATGCAGATTTAGACACAGTGTATTGGCGTCTCTGGTTCTATGCAATTCTTGACTGATACTGTTGCACACGTTGCCGCCATGTACATATAGCTCTATTTAGCGACTTAGTTTCAGCTACAACTTGGTTTAGTAAACAGTAGAAATACTTATAGTTTAGATATACTCATCATAAGGTCCATGCATAGTCGCTAACTTAAAATGCAATATTTACAGTCATTTTAGCGAAGTCTTACATACCCTACTTTAGGAAGCTCCCGCCTGGGTTCAGAAAAGAGAAAACAGTAGTAATTTAAAAGTGGCGCCTTCTGAGGGGTGATATATAACCTCGTGCACGTCAGAGGCAGGGGTGGAGATGTTAGTGGGTAGGCCTTAAAGGAACGGGGCTTATCCAAATAACTAAGTTGTTCAAATGCATGTAAGTTAAGGCCACAATATATTGTAAGCTGCCGTTTACTTAAATTTGTACCTCGTGCAAAGAGACAGGCCGACTGGCACACTAGATATATACTTTTCTGTGTGTTTGATTCTGATTTATAAGTTGTTGTAGTGTGATTTTTGAAGTAGATACTGTTACTTTTTGTTGAACCCAGAGCGCTAGCAAACAGTCAGATAAAACAGCGCTAATATATAAAATTTGAGAGACGCTTTTCCTTATAGAGGGTACTTAGAATAGGATAGATACCTTTCAAGAGCGTATCTAGTTTCTTGAAAGAGGTTACTCTTGTTCTCTTTTATTTTTCTGTCGCGGTGGACTACCCAAGCTTAACTATGCTGTGCAGTATAGATTAGATTTCTTCCCTTGCACCTGGAGAAGAGTAGGAGTTTGTCTGAGGGAATGCGAAGAGGACTATCCCTATTGGAGAGTGCAGAAAGTAAAGACCATGCTGCCATTAATTCCATGTACCATAGGAGTCATACAACATTGTATACAGTATTAGTAACAAATATAGAAGAGCTATACAATTATACATTAAAACAACTGACACTCTATCTAATGTAGCTTCCTAGTAATTAAAATGCAATATTTACAGTCATTTTAGCGAAGTCTTACATACCCTACTTTAGGAAGCTCCCGCCTGGGTTCAGAAAAGAGAAAACAGTAGTAATTTAAAAGTGGCGCCTCCTGAGGGGTGATATATAACCTCGTGCACGTCAGAGGCAGGGGGTGGAGATGTTAGTGGGTAGGCCTTAAAGGCGCAGGGCTTATCCAAATAACTAAGTTGTTCAAATGCATGTAAGTTAAGGCCACAATATATTGTAAGCTGCCGTTTACTGAAATTTGTACCTCGTGCAAAGAGACAGGCCGACTGGCACACTAGATATATACTTTTCTGTGTGTTTGATTCTGATTTATAAGTTGTTGTAGTGTGATTTTTGAAGTAGATACTGTTTCTTTTTGTTGAACCCAGAGCGCTAGCAAACAGTCAGATAAAACAGCGCTAATATATAAAATTTGAGAGACGCTTTTCCTTATAGAGGGTACTTAGAATAGGATAGATACCTTTCAAGAGCGTATCTAGTTTCTTGAAAGAGGTTACTCTTGTTCTCTTTAATTTTTCTGTCGCGGTGGACTACCCAAGCTTAACTATGCTGTGCAGTATAGATTAGATTTCTTCCCTTGCACCTGGAGAAGAGTAGGAGTTTGTCTGCGAGGGGAATGCGAAGAGGACTATCCCTATTGGAGAGTGAAGAAAGTAAAGACCATGCTGCCATTAATTCCATGTACCATAGGAGTCATACAACATTGTATACAGTATTAGTAACAAATATAGAAGAGCTATACAATTATACATTAAAACAACTGACACTCTATCTAATGTAGCTTCCTAGTAATTGGACCAGTAGTATTTTAGATCATATAACTTATATAGTAGCAGCTAGTTGATGATAAAATAAATCTCGGTTGTTACTGCAGATAGAAACACTTTAGTCGTGCAAATTTTCTTTTACAGATATACTCTAGCGACTGTTAATATAATAGAACAAGTTTTATGTGGGCACGCTAAGGCCAGCAGATTCGAGCCCTATCAGTTAATACATTCAGTTTCAGGTTAAAAATGAGCAACAGACTATATTACATTTGAAATGCAGATTTAGACACAGTGTATTGGCGTCTCTGGTTCTATGCAATTCTTGACTGATACTGTTGCACACGTTGCCGCCATGTACATATAGCTCTATTTAGCGACTTAGTTTCAGCTACAACTTGGTTTAGTAAACAGTAGAAATACTTATAGTTTAGATATACTCATCATAAGGTCCATGCATAGTCGCTAACTTAAAATGCAATATTTACAGTCATTTTAGCGAAGTCTTACATACCCTACTTTAGGAAGCTCCGCCTGGGTTCAGAAAAGAGAAAACAGTAGTAATTTAAAAGTGGCGCCTTCTGAGGGGTGATATATAACCTCGTGCACGTCAGAGGCAGGGGGTGGAGATGTTAGTGGGTAGGCCTTAAAGGAGCGGGGCTTATCCAAATAACTAAGTTGTTCAAATGCATGTAAGTTAAGGCCACAATATATTGTAAGCTGCCGTTTACTGAAATTTGTACCTCGTGCAAAGAGACAGGCCGACTGGCACACTAGATATATACTTTTCTGTGTGTTTGATTCTGATTTATAAGTTGTTGTAGTGTGATTTTTGAAGTAGATTCTGTTACTTTTTGTTGAACCCAGAGCGCTAGCAAACAGTCAGATAAAACAGCACTAATATATAAAATTTGAGAGACGCTTTTCCTTATAGAGGGTACTTAGAATAGGATAGATACCTTTCAAGAGCGTATCTAGTTTCTTGAAAGAGGTTACTCTTGTTCTCTTTTATTTTTCTGTCGCGGTGGACTACCCAAGCTTAACTATGCTGTGCAGTATAGATTAGATTTCTTCCCTTGCACCTGGAGAAGAGTAGGAGTTTGTCTGCGAGGGGAATGTGAAGAGGACTATCCCTATTGGAGAGTGCAGAAAGTAAAGACCATGCTGCCATTAATTCCATGTACCATAGGAGTCATACAACATTGTATACAGTATTAGTAACAAATATAGAAGAGCTATAGAATTATACGGGGCTTATCCAAATAACTAAGTTGTTCAAATGCATGTAAGTTAAGGCCACAATATATTGTAAGCTGCCGTTTACTGAAATTTGTACCTCGTGCAAAGAGACAGGCCGACTGGCACACTAGATATATACTTTTTTGTGTGTTTGATTCTGATTTATAAGTTGTTGTAGTGTGATTTTTGAAGTAGATACTGTTACTTTTTGTTGAACCCAGAGCGCTAGCAAACAGTCAGATAAAACAGCGCTAATATATAAAATTTGAGAGACGCTTTTCCTTATAGAGGGTACTTAGAATAGGATAGATACCTTTCAAGAGTGTATCTAGTTTCTTGAAAGAGGTTACTCTTGTTCTCTTTTATTTTTCTGTCTCGGTGGACTACCCAAGCTTAACTATGCTGTGCAGTATAGATTAGATTTCTTCCCTTGCACCTGGAGAAGAGTAGGAGTTTGTCTGCGAGGGGAATGCGAAGAGGACTATCCCTATTGGAGAGTGCAGAAAGTAAAGACCATGCTGCCATTAATTCCATGTACCATAGGAGTCATACAACATTGTATACAGTATTAGTAACAAATATAGAAGAGCTATACAATTATACATTAAAACAACTGACACTCTATCTAATGTAGCTTCCTAGTAATTGGACCAGTAGTGTTTTAGATCATATAACTTATATAGTAGCAGCTAGTTGATGATAAAATAAATCTCGGTTGTTACTGCAGATAGAAACACTTTAGTCGTGCAACTTTTCTTTTACAGATATACTCTAGCGACTGTTAATATAATAGAACAAGTTTTATGTGGGCACGCTAAGGCCAGCAGATTCGAGCCCTATCAGTTAATACATTCAGTTTCAGGTTAAAAATGAGCAACAGACTATATTACATTTGAAATGCAGATTTAGACACAGTGTATTGGCGTCTCTGGTTCTATGCAATTCTTGACTGATACTGTTGCACACGTTGCCGCCATGTACATATAGCTCTATTTAGCGACTTAGTTTCAGCTACAACTTGGTTTAGTAAACAGTAGAAATACTTATAGTTTAGATATACTCATCATAAGGTCCATGCATAGTCGCTAACTTAAAATGCAATATTTACAGTCATTTTAGCGAAGTCTTACATACCCTACTTTAGGAAGCTCCCGCCTGGGTTCAGAAAAGAGAAAACAGTAGTAATTTAAAAGTGGCGCCTTCTGAGGGGTGATATATAACCTCGTGCACGTCAGAGGCAGGGGGTGGAGATGTTAGTGGGTAGGCCTTAAAGGCGCGTGGCTTATCCAAATAACTAAGTTGTTCAAATGCATGTAAGTTAAGGCCACAATATATTGTAAGCTGCCGTTTACTGAAATTTGTACCTCGTGCAAAGAGACAGGCCGACTGGCACACTAGATATATACTTTTCTGTGTGTTTGATTCTGATTTATAAGTTGTTGTAGTGTGATTTTTGAAGTAGATACTGTTACTTTTTGTTGAACCCAGAGCGCTAGCAAACAGTCAGATAAAACAGCGCTAATATATAAAATTTGAGAGACGCTTTTCCTTATAGAGGGTACTTAGAATAGGATAGATACCTTTCAAGAGCATATCTAGTTTCTTGAAAGAGGTTACTCTTGTTCTCTTTTATTTTTCTGTCGCGGTGGACTACCCAAGCTTAACTATGCTGTGCAGTATAGATTAGATTTCTTCCCTTGCACCTGGAGAAGAGTAGGAGTTTGTCTGCGAGGGGAATGCGAAGAGGACTATCACTATTGGAGAGTGCAGAAAGTAAAGACCATGCTGCCATTAATTCCATGTACCATAGGAGTCATACAACATTGTATACAGTATTAGTAACAAATATAGAAGAGCTATACAATTATACATTAAAACAACTGACACTCTATCTAATGTAGCTTCCTAGTAATTAAAATGCAATATTTACAGTCATTTTAGCGAAGTCTTACATACCCTACTTTAGGAAGCTCCCGCCTGGGTTCAGAAAAGAGAAAACAGTAGTAATTTAAAAGTGGCGCCTTCTGAGGGGTGATATATAACCTCGTGCACGTCAGCGGCAGGGGGTGGAGATGTTAGTGGGTAGGCCTTAAAGGCGCGGGGCTTATCCAAATAACTAAGTTGTTCAAATGCATGTAAGTTAAGGCCACAATATATTGTAAGCTGCCGTTTACTGAAATTTGTACCTCGTGCAAAGAGACAGGCCGACTGGCACACTAGATATATACTTTTTTGTGTGTTTGATTCTGATTTATAAGTTGTTGTAGTGTGATTTTTGAAGTAGATACTGTTTCTTTTTGTTGAACCCAGAGCGCTAGCAAACAGTCAGATAAAACAGTGCTAATATATAAAATTTGAGAGACGCTTTTCCTTATAGAGGGTACTTAGAATAGGATAGATACCTTTCAATAGCGTATCTAGTTTCTTGAAAGAGGTTACTCTTGTTCTCTTTTATTTTTCTGTCGCGGTGGACTACCCAAGCTTAACTATGCTGTGCAGTATAGATTAGATTTCTTCCCTTGCACCTGGAGAAGAGTAGGAGTTTGTCTGCGAGGGGAATGCGAAGAGGACTATCCCTACTGGAGAGTGCAGAAAGTAAAGACCATGCTGCCATTAATTCCATGTACCATAGGAGTCATACAACATTGTATACAGTATTAGTAACAAATATAGAAGAGCTATACAATTATACATTAAAACAACTGACACTCTATCTAATGTAGCTTCCTAGTAATTGGACCAGTAGTATTTTAGATCATATAACTTATATAGTAGCAGCTAGTTGATGATAAAATAAATCTCGGTTGTTACTGCAGATAGAAACACTTTAGTCGTGCAACTTTTCTTTTACAGATATACTCTAGCGACTGTTAATATAATAGAACAAGTTTTATGTGGGCACGCTAAGGCCAGCAGATTCGAGCCCTATCAGTTAATACATTCAGTTTCAGGTTAAAAATGAGCAACAGACTATATTACATTTGAAATGCAGATTTAGACACAGTGTATTGGCGTCTCTGGTTCTATGCAATTCTTGACTGATACTGTTGCACACGTTGCTACGCCATGTACATATAGCTCTATTTAGCGACTTAGTTTCAGCTACAACTTGGTTTAGTAAACAGTAGAAATACTTATAGTTTAGATATACTCATCATAAGGTCCATGCATAGTCGCTAACTTAAAATGCAATATTTACAGTCATTTTAGCGAAGTCTTACATACCCTACTTTAGGAAGCTCCCGCCTGGGTTCAGAAAAGAGAAAACAGTAGTAATTTAAAAGTGGCGCCTTCTGAGGGTGATATATAACCTCGTGCACGTCAGAGGCAGGGGTGGAGATGTTAGTGGGTAGGCCTTAAAGGAGCGGGCTTATCCAAATAACTAAGTTGTTCAAATGCATGTAAGTTAAGGCCACAATATATTGTAAGCTGCCGTTTACTTAAATTTGTACCTCGTGCAAAGAGACAGGCCGACTGGCACACTAGATATATACTTTTCTGTGTGTTTGATTCTGATTTATAAGTTGTTGTAGTGTGATTTTTGAAGTAGATACTGTTACTTTTGTTGAACCCAGAGCGCTAGCAAACAGTCAGATAAAACAGCTAATATATAAAATTTGAGAGACGCTTTTCCTTATAGAGGGTACTTAGAATAGGATAGATACCTTTCAAGAGCGTATCTAGTTTCTTGAAAGAGGTTACTCTTGTTCTCTTTTATTTTTCTGTCGCGGTGGACTACCCAAGCTTAACTATGCTGTGCAGTATAGATTAGATTTCTTCCCTTGCACCTGGAGAAGAGTAGGAGTTTGTCTGCGAGGGGAATGCGAAGAAGACTATCCCTATTGGAGAGTGCAGAAAGTAAAGACCATGCTGCCATTAATTCCATGTACCATAGGAGTCATACAACATTGTATACAGTATTAGTAACAAATATAGAAGAGCTATACAATTATACGGGGCTTATCCAAATAACTAAGTTGTTCAAATGCATGTAAGTTAAGGCCACAATATATTGTAAGCTGCCGTTTACTGAAATTTGTACCTCGTGCAAAGAGACAGGCCGACTGGCACACTAGATATATACTTTTCTGTGTGTTTGATTCTGATTTATAAGTTGTTGTAGTGTGATTTTTGAAGTAGATACTGTTACTTTTTGTTGAACCCAGAGCGCTAGCAAACAGTCAGATAAAACAGCGTTAATATATAAAATTTGAGAGACGCTTTTCCTTATAGAGGGTACTTAGAATAGGATAGATACCTTTCAAGAGTGTATCTAGTTTCTTGAAAGAGGTTACTCTTGTTCTCTTTTATTTTTCTGTCTCGGTGGACTACCCAAGCTTAACTATGCTGTGCAGTATAGATTAGATTTCTTCCCTTGCACCTGGAGAAGAGTAGGAGTTTGTCTGCGAGGGAATGCTAAGAGGACTATCCCTATTGAGAGTGCAGAAAGTAAAGACCATGCTGCCATTAATTCCATGTACCATAGGAGTCATACAACATTGTATACAGTATTAGTAACAAATATAGAAGAGCTATACAATTATACATTAAAACAACTGACACTCTATCTAATGTAGCTTCCTAGTAATTGGACCAGTAGTATTTTAGATCATATAACTTATATAGTAGCAGCTAGTTGATGATAAAATAAATCTCGGTTGTTACTGCAGATAGAAACACTTTAGTCGTGCAACTTTTCTTTTACAGATATACTCTAGCGACTGTTAATATAATAGAACAAGTTTTATGTGGGCACGCTAAGGCCAGCAGATTCGAGCCCTATCAGTTAATACATTCAGTTTCAGGTTAAAAATGAGCAACAGACTATATTACATTTGAAATGCAGATTTAGACACAGTGTATTGACGTCTCTGGCTCTATGCAATTCTTGACTGATACTGTTGCACACGTTGCCGCCATGTACATATAGCTCTATTTAGCGACTTAGTTTCAGCTACAACTTGGTTTAGTAAACAGTAGAAATACTTATAGTTTAGATATACTCATCATAAGGTCCATGCATAGTCGCTAACTTAAAATGCAATATTTACAGTCATTTTAGTGAAGTCTTACATACCCTACTTTAGGAAGCTCCCGCTTGGGTTCAGAAAAGAGAAAACAGTAGTAATTCAAAAATGGCGTCTTCTGAGGGGTGATATATAACCTCGTGCACGTCAGAGGCAGGGGGTGGAGATGTTAGTGGGTAGGCCTTAAAGGAGCGGGGCTTATCCAAATAACTAAGTTGTTTAAATGCTGTTCTGGTCAGGTTACTAAATTCTGTGGTTAATACAGTATTAGAGATGACACAAGAGACCAAGGCTCAAACTTTAGCAATTTTATTATTAGCTTTTAACAATTAAGGTTTGTAACAAAAAAAAAGCAATTGACTAGTCAATATGCAAAAAAAAAAACCTATCACATTAATATGCAAAACCTAACCTATGACCTATCACATTAACAATTATAAAAACTGTTAAATCATGTACTTATGCAAAACCTAACCTATGACCTATCACATTAACAATTATAAAAACTGTTAAATCATGTACTTACAAGCATATGCAAAAAGAAAATCATCTTTGCCACTGATAGGGGGACTCCAAACCTATTCAGTACAGCTATCTGTTCAGTCAAGACAGGGCCGACACTGGCAGGCAATGCTGTATGCTCAGTTCAGGCTCTTGCTTCAATCAGATCCGGATGATGATGAGTTCCAATCTATTACCAACCTCTGAGCCTTTTATAGGTTTGAGTATGCCATAGGGTCAATAGGTTCAATTGATTACACCTAGGCCATTAGGTAATCATTCAGCTGATGATATTTAGATCACCAGTTTATTCATGAGCTAATGAACTGTTTTTAAAACATTACAAATCATTTCCTGAGTTGTCAAGAAGCCCCGTAATGTCTAGTTTTATACATTACTTCCTCCTTTCAGAAAGCCGTTTGCCCACACACCTGTGGTATAGTTCCTCTTTGAAATCCCCCTCTGTCTGGTAAACAACTTTTAAACTGGCAAACAACTCCAAAGGTTAACTAAAGTTCAGTTATACCAGTACCAGTGTACAAGGCTTGCCTTTAAAGCATAATTCTTTTAGGTTTCATGTATGTATATAACATTAAGCAGCATATCATGTATTTATTCAATTAACAGCATATCAATCTAACATTAAGCACACCTACAAACACACAGCAGTTCAATGGCTTAGGGCATCAAAAATCAGGTAAACTGTGTGGATCCGTCACAGGCCACCCTTGCACTAAGCAATGATCGCTGTGTGCTTCTAATAATGTGCAAAATTGACAGCATTTTATTGTATTTTTTCATGACCTTACAATAAATGCAGCAGGAAATTAAGCAGAACAACACTGAAACTATTGTGGTCAGCAATAAAGGGTGTAAAAGCAAGTTAAACCAGGCAGAAGCCTTTGGTGACCACATAAAAATATCATACCAATGTGAAACAGACATGTCTTGAATTTCGTTTGCAATTTGAAGAATGGTACCTTTGTCTTTAATCATTTTAATTACAGTTTGATGCGCATCATGTAAAGTCTTATTCAGCAGGAGCAGTACAGCTTGCCCTTCCTGCTTAATTTGTTTAAAGTCCGGGTGGACTAGAGATGGCCATGTAAAAGTGTGCAATGGTTCTATGCTAGCATTTAATGTGATGTCCATTCATCTAGTCAATCTGATCAATTTCCCAGTACAAAAATCAATGATTGCATGTACATTACTTTTACAATGTGCTCCACTGTCTGTGATTGTTCCATCACTCCAAGCCAGCTTACAGGAGGATACTACACAAGCTGTGGTATCATTGAGTTGATAAATGTCTGTCCCATTTACTATATATCTATGCCAAGCACATTCTCCAGTCCCATTATGTAAACATGGATGAGGCTTTTTTTTAATTAGCATGCACACCCACCCCTGGGGCCAGGTCTCACATCCTGCTAAATCAATGGGCATATCATTATAATTAATGAGATTAGATTCTATCTGAGGCACCCACCAATTACTTTTGAATTGCAAAGGCAATGCTACAAATGGACAAAACCTGTTTTGTTCCCTTTTTACTAGCAAGATAATCAAAGATTAATATGCAAGAGTCATTTTCACATGTGAAATCTAATGGTTTTAACCAATTATACAATCGCAACTCATTTTGCCAATGGCTTGGTCGTTTTGCCCCCCACACCTGAATGAACTGCAGGTACTGCTGATTGGCAGCCAATTGGGATAAAATACAAAAGCTCTGATTTAATTCTGTAGTAAGGTTGTTCAAAACCTGTTCCGTATACATATTAGCATGATCTATCCATCTCCACATGACAGTTTGAGTTATAACACTATCTACGGTTCTTTGACCAAGCTCGGGATCATGATCAGCTAATAGCTTAAAAGCCATGTTTAGATCTCCACCTAAACGGCTTAATTTACTTCTCAAGGTGTCAATGTCTATGCTATTTAGAAATCCTGTACCTGTCCCAACCGCTCCTAAAGCAGTTCCCATTATTTCTGTGACATCACGTTTGTTCTTTTTATATCGGTAACGCTTATGTTTCAAGCGTAGGGAGTTAATTGGCCATAAGTTGGTGGATTTGCATTGTGAATGTCTAGTAGTGATATCTACTGCGGTCATATTAATTTGCTAAGTCCAAAACTGCATGGTACGGCCCAGCAGAAGAAGAAAGTCTCTCTACAATGGTAACAATGTCCGGCACTGCTGCAGTTAAAGGTGGAGCCACCTTATTCAAGCCCCGATAATCTACCGTCATACGCCAGGAACCATCAGGTTTTTTGACAGGCCACACCGGGCTATTAAATGGGCTCACAGTTGGTTCGAGTATGCCAACACGAAGTAATTTCTGGATTGTTTCAGTAATTTCTGAATGGCCCCCTGGAACACGATATTGTTTGATGTTGGTCACCACTTTTGGTGTGGGAATATGCAAAGGTTCCCACTTGGCATCACCTCGAACAACAGCCTTGACTGCATTGACTGAACAGTGCCGTACTCCAAATCTAAATGGCCCTACTGTAGTTTCTAAGGTCCTACCCTTTAGAACATATATTCCTAAAATGTGTTCTGGTACAGGAGCTATCACGGCTACAATGGCACTAGGAATACCATCCCCAAAGGCTATTCTTACTTTGGTTTTGACACCTATCGTCTTTGCCCCCCCATATCCATCAATTTCCACAGACTGTCCACGAAATTTACGGGGGTTGCCTGCAAAAATAGTTATTTCTGATCCAGTATCTACTAAAGCCATTACGTGTTGTGGTCCCCCCCTCCAAAAATGGTAAGAGGCACGTAGGGGCGTCGGTCCCCAGGTGTAATGGCTCTAACTGTGCCTCTAGCTACTGGGGACCCGCCTTCTAGTCAATTTGCTTCCATTTTTTCATTGGGGTTTTCCACCCCTTCTCTCCCCAATCTCTTTCATCAGTAAACTCTCCCCTCTGCCATTGTGCTAGCTCCTCATCAGTGGGGATATCAGGATACAACTGATTCCACCCTTTCTTCCCTTCAGTGGTACTTCTGTTTGGGCTTTTTGCAGGGGTTTGTTTTCCTGAAAGATCTGATTCTCTTTCTTTCTGCTTCAGCCGGGGGTGAAATACTAAACAGGCACACTGGTGCATCTCTTTATCACTCAGTGACACCGCCTCTCCCCCTGTATCCCAGACCCGAAGAAACCAAGCCAGGAGGGACTCCTGTATTGCTTCAAAGAACAGCCATCCAGCTGCTCCCACTCCCTCTTTCACCTTCTTTCCCTTATCCTCCAACTTTAAACCTGATAAGGCCTTTGCCAGCTCCTCAGGGTCTACTGGGTTTACTGGTGAGGACTTAGGGGAAGGTGGAGGTGAAACCCGACTCAATGCCTTAGCAAGGGGGTCCCATTTTCCAAACAATGCTGGAAATTCAACATTTGCCCCTCCCTTACTTTTGGCATCTACAGATTGTTTCTTATTTAACCCTACACCTAGGTGCTTAAATGGAAAAAACATTGGCTGTTGTGACATATCTACTGCAAACCACAGATCCTGCCGACTACGCCAGCTGTTCTGGTCAGGTTACTAAATTCTGTGGTTAATACAGTATTAGAGATGACACAAGAGACCAAGGCTCAAACTTTAGCAATTTTATTATTAGCTTTTAACAATTAAGGTTTGTAACAAAAAAAGCAATTGACTAGTCAATATGCAAAAAAAACCTATCACATTAATATGCAAAACCTAACCTATGACCTATCACATTAACAATTATAAAAACTGTTAAATCATGTACTTATGCAAAACCTAACCTATGACCTATCACATTAACAATTATAAAAACTGTTAAATCATGTACTTACAAGCATATGCAAAAAGAAAATCATCTTTGCCACTGATAGGGGGACTCCAAACCTATTCAGTACAGCTATCTGTTCAGTCAAGACAGGGCCGACACTGGCAGGCAATGCTGTATGCTCAGTTCAGGCTCTTGCTTCAATCAGATCCGGATGATGATGAGTTCCAATCTATTACCAACCTCTGAGCCTTTTATAGGTTTGAGTATGCCATAGGGTCAATAGGTTCAATTGATTACACCTAGGCCATTAGGTAATCATTCAGCTGATGATATTTAGATCACCAGTTTATTCATGAGCTAATGAACTGTTTTAAAACATTACAAATCATTTCCTGAGTTGTCAAGAAGCCCCGTAATGTCTAGTTTTATACATTACTTCCTCCTTTCAGAAAGCCGTTTGCCCACACACCTGTGGTATAGTTCCTCTTTGAAATCCCCCTCTGTCTGGTAAACAACTTTTAAACTGGCAAACAACTCCAAAGGTTAACTAAAGTTCAGTTATACCAGTACCAGTGTACAAGGCTTGCCTTTAAAGCATAATTCTTTTAGGTTTCATGTATGTATATAACATTAAGCAGCATATCATGTATTTATTCAATTAACAGCATATCAATCTAACATTAAGCACACCTACAAACACACAGCAGTTCAATGGCTTAGGGCATCAAAAATCAGGTAAACTGTGTGGATCCGTCACAAATGCATGTAAGTTAAGGCCACAATATATTGTAAGCTGCCGTTTACTGAAATTTGTACCTCGTGCAAAGAGACAGGCCGACTGGCACACTAGATATATACTTTTCTGTGTGTTTGATTCTGATTTATAAGTTGTTGTAGTGTGATTTTTGAAGTAGATACTGTTACTTTTTGTTGAACCCAGAGCGCTAGCAAACAGTCAGATAAAACAGCGCTAATATATAAAATTTGAGAGATGCTTTTCCTTATAGAGGGTACTTAGAATAGGATAGATACCTTTCAAGAGCGTATCTAGTTTCTTGAAAGAGGTTACTCTTGTTCTCTTTTATTTTTCTGTCGCGGTGGACTACCCAAGCTTACATATATTTGGCCTTGTCCACATTTCCTGCATTAACAGGTTGAGAGGTATGTGCAAATAAATTGCTTTAAAAAATTAGGCATATCCAGACCTCTCAACTGTCCCCAATTTTGGCTCATAATGTTGCTCTTCCCCTAATAATCCCACTGCAAAATGGCAATTTTGGAAGAAAACGTGGAGGGTTTACAATTAAGAAATAACTGTAATAATCAGAGTTATAGATTACTTTTATTTCAGAAATGCATGTAGATTATTTTATTTTGTCAGGTGCTCAAGTTAGCAGTACTAGTATTAAGTGTCCCTTCTTTGACAGGTTCCCAGCTGTATTGTGTGGCTATTTTATATTTTTGCATCACATTTTTGGCCCATTTTTCATAAAATTGTGTTTTTTTGGCAAATTAGTAGCAAATCATTAAAGAATGAAGTTAGAAAATAATGACAGACATTTGTGTTTCAGATTTCATACCCTTCAGAAATTCATACTAATGCAAGACCTACTACTCTATTACCTTTCTAAGTTTATAAGAGCAATATTTAAAATTGTCCTTATTTTTGGGTCTTGTCCCACTTCTATGTAGGGCTTTGTCCAGATTTCTTGCTCCGAGGTTGAGAGGTATGACAAATGTGTCAGGGCCATCACAGTCAGCCAGAGACATTTCAAATTGTGACATACTTGTTGCACCCCACTGCCCCATGTAGTGTGACACTGGATGTGTTCAAGCAAAGCAAGGAGCAGTTATGCAGTGTAAATGTGCAGAGTACCCCCCCCCATCCAAGGTAGACACAAGTACTACTTTTATTCTGTCCTTGATTTTGCAGAAAGTTTTGCTTTGTCATATTTTTATACTGTTGATTTATGCTTATTATTACTCAGAAAGTGCCTGTTGCTCTGTGCTTAAGTAGCAATGCTTTAATGACCATTGGGTAAGCTTGTCTGAGATTGTAAGATGCAAGTAAGCTTTAATAAGCATACTGTTAAAGAATTGCCAACAGTGAAAGCCTTTCTGTTGCCATGCAGAGAATACTTAGATAACTAGATAATGTATAAGCCTTGGGTATTGAAATGCATATGACAGTATTTGTAATAAAGGACAGGATTACATTATTTTAAGAAGCTCATTACATTTGTTGGAGACTTGCAGTCATCTTTGCAGGCTTTACCTGTAAACCAAACAAAATGCCAATCTATTGTGTGTGGTCCATTACCTGTACAGTAATTCTTTAAGCAATGTATCTTGAGCTTGTTTTTTGTTTGCTTTTCATTTTTACTTTGATCATGTTTGCCCCATGAAACAAGTAGATAGTTGTCAGGCAGCAGGTCTTTTTTGGGTAAGAAACATTTTTACAAGTGGAGTATTACAGAGATTGCTACTTTCAGCATGTTACTTGGTACTTTAATAAAGCTGAATATAAATTATAATTAGAACTGCAGTGCAAGGAGAAGTGGTTTGAGTTGAGTGCTGCTTATTTTTCTTGTAATTGATTTTGACTGGCATTCCAGTAATGTATTTAAAAAGAAATTTATTTTGTTCATGCCTTACAGCCTTTTTGTTTCCATCTAGATATTAAGTAAGCTGTCGTGCAGCTAATGCATTGAAATATTCTTCTACACTTTACATTGTCTTGATTGGAATATCAAAATGATGGGTTTGGCACCCAGGGCAGCGTATTTAATTAAAGTTCCAGTTTTTGTGGTTTTGATCATAGCCCCTCCCCTTTCTAGTTGACCACACCCCTTCATATTGGCCACACCCACTCAGCTGTCTCCTGCAGCCCCCCTTCGAATTGAACTCACCAGCTGCCACTGCAAAATGCACTTCCAAAAACAGTATTATTAACATTCAGCTTTTTCATTTTTTCCGTTTTATACCATGATAGATGTTCACCAATATTTTTCCCCTTCAAAAAACAAAATGACACCAATCATCTAAACATTGATCAAAAACTACAGCAGTTTTTAAGAGATACCAATATTTATTAATAACCTCATGGATCCTAAAAGTATTGGTATCAAAAGTAGTTATTAATCTCAAACTAGACTGTTCATCATCCTTCTCTTTCTGTCTTTCCGACCTTAATAAATCATTATATATTTATTAATAGCCTCATGGATCCTAAAAGTATTGGTATCAAAAGTAGTTATTAATCTCAAACTAGACTGTTCATCATCCTTCTCTTTCTGTCTTTCCGACCTTAATAAATCATACCTTGGAACATTTGAGGCCAATAAATGAGCTTAACATCCTTCGTATTATAGCCCCTATTAATAAATCGTCTTTCCATATTAACAGCCTTCAGTTCATAAATTGAGATTTAGGAATATTTTTTACTACATGTTGTGGATGGCAACTGGTGGCATCTAACAGTGGATTTTTAGTAAATGCTTTTCCATACAAACTAGTGGCTTTATATCAGTTTCATAACATTCACATGAAGAAACTCAACTGTGAATAAATCAAACCTTCCCACAAATATCAAACCAAATGAATTAGAATTTAGATAGCTAACAAACTCCTTCAAATACTCCATAGGACCCCGCCAAATGCACCAACAATGCTTGAATATCATTTCCACATTTCCAGATTAGATTTATATACATTTCTTTCACTGCATATCAAGATGTCTTCCAAAAAAACATGAAAAAGTCAGCATAAATCAGTGTAAATGTACTCCCGATCGCTGTTCCTTTTATCTGGAAAAAAAAGTTATTATACTTAAACACATTATGCTCCAGAATCAACCCTAACAGTCTCAACAAAAAAATCATTATGTTGTTCAGAATAAATATTAGCATGAGTCAACTAGTATTTAATTGCTTTCATCCCTCCTTAATGTGGAATGTTAGTATAAAGGGACTGTACATCCAACGTACATAAATATGAGTTGTTAATAACCTGAACATTATCCATTAACCTCAAAAATTCTATTTTATCCTTTATATGTGCTCTAACATATTTTAATAATGGTTTCATTTGACGCACCAAGTTTACAGATAATGGTTCTGTTAAAGAGCCACAGCCCGAAAGAATTGGGCGCCCTGGGGATTTTCACCAGATTTGTGTATTTTTTGGTGGAATGTAAACTTTTTGTGATTTGGGATCATCTGCTAACAACTGATGGAGCAAACTCTCAGAAATGATACCACGTTTTTAGCATCCAATAGAAAACCATCAATAAACAACTTAAAATCTATCACTGGATCAAAAGGCAATTTGCAGTATGAAATATTGTCATTTAGTTGTCTCAGCACTTCTTTTTCATAATCCACTGAATCCCAAATTACTACTGCCCACCTGTGTCAGCTTTATTTATTGCAGTACATTTATCTCTAGCTAAATTATTCAAGGCTATTTTTGTTTATTCAAATTGTAGCCATAATTTTTGAAAATAAACATGTAATTCTCAAAACAATTTCTGTTCAAACATTTTAACTGCAGGGTGATATAGTGGTTGAAAAGTAGATTTTCTATCTAAACTTGAAATTACTTTTAGAAACAATCTTTTCACTTTGTTTTTGATTATAATAATATTTCAAGTTTAACAGTCTACAAAAACGTTTAGTATCCATTACAGTAGAATAATATGAGACAAAAAATGAAGGAACATACCCCAAACACTTATTTAATAACTCATTTTCACAAGCTGTTAAGTTCTGTGGTGTTAGACTAACCACCAAATCAGCATCAATTTCAGTTACATTAATGTCCTGAAAAGTTCTTCTATTTGTTTGTCTGTGCTTTTTACCTTCCCTTCTAAAGGGTTCCCTTTCATTTTAGTTCTTTTATTCAACAGTGAATTGGAATCCATAGTATTGTCCACCTCAGTCTCCGTATCTGTATTAGATGTAGAAAAATCCAACACACTCGACTCCATGGTACTAGTAGCCGTGGACTCTTTCAAAATAGAGTGGCCTTGTTCACTCTTTGGCCTATTCCTCTTTTCAACCTCTGCAAAATGTACCTCACACTTCATAGACTTCCAAGTATGCACTGTATTATTTTGAATGGTCTGATGAAGCAACATTGTGTTGTGGAAGTGCTTACCATTTTATATGTTTTTAAAGTTTTATTATTTGGATTAAAGTTATCCGTCTCCTCACAGAGTGGCACTTGATGGTGTTTGTCTCTACAGTATTTTTTATACACCACTGGATTGCTTTTGAAGTGCTGTTAATCGTATGCTTTTGTTAGATATTTTGAAAGTCCCTCAAATCACAATTCTATTTCTTACTATATTTCTTAAGTTTCTGGCTCCTCAGTTCACGTTCATATTCCTTAACTTCCTTCAGGAACTTAGTATACATGCCTTCATAGCCAGTATTTCCTATGAACAACTGTAACATTTCAAAACTTTTGTCAGTTGATTTATTAATAGAAACAAGCTGCTGGCGATAATATTCAATTAAAAGTTCAAGAAACATATGTGAGGCTGTCTGTTGTATCACTTCCCCACTTATGCAAAAAATTACTGTCATCTGCTCCAACTCTCAGTTCTACATAAACTCAAATGCCACACGGTGATATTTCTGTATCAACATACACCCTCAGATGTTTAAAGTGCCATATAGTAGCCCGTAGCTTCTTACTGTTAGTTTTAAGTTCCTTACATGCTTTCTCCATATCTGTATAACTGTTAAAAATAAACCTCCTGTAGGTGCAAACACACTACTGCCCACAAAACAGTTAAAATCATACTTATCACCAGATAAATCATTAAGAAATGAATGTAATGAATGTAAATTGCACCTCTCTGCCATACTACTGTTCAGTTTGCTAGGTTTACACAACTTTGTATAACCCCATGGCCAGCACTCAGTGTATGCATGTACAAACTCCCAGCAGCAGCAGGTGCAGGGACTGAACCACTGGTGCTCAGTTAAACAAATACA
This sequence comes from Protopterus annectens, assembly GCF_019279795.1. NCBI lineage: Eukaryota > Metazoa > Chordata > Ceratodontiformes > Protopteridae > Protopterus > Protopterus annectens. The sequence continues at coordinate 821,293,142 of NC_056739.1, forward strand.
TTCATAACTTCACAAAAAAACAGCACTCAATAAATACTTCAAAATGTAAGTGTAGGTTTATTATCCTTCACATCAGAACAGTAGGTGAGAGAGGTGGCATCATTAGTGCTATAAGGAAAGTTCAGCCCAGAAGGCTAACTACACCCAGATTTAAAGTGACATTGCAATTAATCACACAGAGCTTGATTCTAAACATTTACCCCTTAGATGTAGAAGTGGCGGATGGTACAACAGACACACATCTATAATGATAGAAACACACACACAACATGCACTTTGATGAGTCTCATAAAAATTACTCTTAAAAAGCTCCCTGTTAACGGACTGCCTGTTGCAGTCAGTGCTGTCTCTCTCTGTTAATCTCACATATGAAAGCACACACACAGGTTTTATTTTGTATATATGTTTTTTACTTTATCATTTTAATTGTATGATTGCTAAACAGCAAAGCATTGTTTAGTGATCATAAAAAATGGTGAACATTTGCTTTTTAACTGTCCGAGTTTGCTCCAAATGTGCTGCTTAATGACTGTCATAATTTATTTTTAAAAGCTACCTCTTAATGGACTATCTGTTGCAGTCAATGATGTCTTTCACTTGAATAAAGATCTGCTAAAACCTTTAAATGGACTGATGTTTCTATGAAAAAGAGGACTTTATTTATTTTTATTTTTGCTAAGTTTTGCTAAGTTAGCCGCAGCCAAGATCCGACATTCTAAACAGTTATCCTTATTCCTGATTTTTCATTTTCTCTTGCAAACACAAACATACATTCATACGGATGCACAGAAGCATGCACACACTTTATTTTTTATAATTTTTTTTTTACTTTACCAATGTAATTTTGCATTCACTAAACCGCAAAACACTGCTTAGCAACTGTAAAAATGGCAGCTGTTTGCTTTTTAATTGTCTGAGCTTCATAATAGTTTAATATACTGCCATGAAGTGGTGACTTGACTTTCAGTGGTCATTAACTATACATTAACAACCCGCTGGAGAACATTTGTTCTGCATTCCTTGGCGATGTACAAGTCGCCCATTTTCTAATGTGTCATAACATACCAGAGCTGCTGTGGCATGCATTTTTTGGATATGTGCCCGTGAGAAATGAGTGCATTCACACTGTCTGTGGACATTCCTTTCACAATCACTGTAAATATATATTGCTATATGGCCTGATGCTTATACTGGCTTCATCATGTCCAGAGGACAGTAATGCTGGCAGTGAATTGAAAAATTCAGCACCACAGAGAAGGACATCCTGCCCTGAATCTTCAAGCAGCATGGCTTTCGTTTATTGGATAGGTGGGGTACAGACCAATGATTGTGGAATCAGATGCAACAGTTCTTATTACAGGTATCAGTGCCATGGTAGGGCAGAAGAGGACAGATATGTTTGGTTGGCCTAACACAAAGTACAGCAGACTGGAATGGAGTGATATACCAAAGGTGGTGCCCTTCAAAGGTCTGCACGTCTCAAAAAGGTGGAAGCATTCTTTGTTTCTCTTTCTGATGGATCACATATAATCCCCAGAGAAAGTAAGGATGTTGGTACCAAGATGCTGCATCCCCACCCCATGTTTCATGGGTGACACACCAGGTTAGTACTGACTATCAGATGTCTACCTGTACTGTTATTAGATATAATAAGTGTAGTATGCTGCAGTGAACACAATGCACATTTCTCTGCAAATGTACCCCTGGCCTGCAAAAAATGAGCTGCTGTCACTATTTATTTATTTACATTTATTTACCGGGAAATTCCAACTGGTTGCAGGTCCTTTTACAGTGGATGCCCAGGGAGAAAAGCTCCACATCATGTACATGATGAATAGAGATACAAAGTTGCAGCAATAGTAAACAACATTACAGGTTGTTGGCTTTAATACAATAACAAGATATTGATTATCAACAGTATATACAGTAAATGTTGCAAGTTAAGATAGTTTCTTGTCGTTTATAATATTAGTAACAAAGCTGTCAGACAAGATTTTAAAGTATGTAAAGACAACTAGCTAATACTGACTGTGGTTAGTAGTGGCGGTAGTATGGTTGGGTTAAGAGTCTAGGTCTTTGTGATTCAGCATGGGTGGTGGTGTATAACAAGGGCTCCACGGGGTATCAAGCATCATCTGCATCACACAATAAAACTTTTTTTTAGGGGGGGGGGTAGTGGCTGTATGAACAGTTTCTGTATATGCCACACACACACACACACACACACACACACACACACACACACACACACACACACACACACACACACACACACACACACACACACTCTGGAGATAATCCCCCTTTACATAGCACACTACCTGACTTATGTACACGTGGAAGTATGGTCTAGACTGGACCTTTATTTCCACACGTGTTCATTTTCTGCCACCCAATACCTCAAGGAGGAATGCAGTGTTATAAAAGTCATGCATTGTGGTCATTATCTGCTCTGCTGTTTTGGGGAACCAGATATGCTTGTCCACACTTGTTAAACATTCTTGATGCAGGGTCTTCTAGGATATCTAAGATATGACCTTCTGGTCACTGAAGGGTCCCAGTAGCTTGCTTGCTCTAACACAGAAACTGATAACATGGTAAGTCCATATTTTCATTACAGTGGCATACATTGTCACAGATTGTATAATGCATTGTAAAACATTCCATGGTGTATCCTAGTGTAATTGCTATGTCTATTAGTTTAGGATCAGGCTTAGCTGCTCCACAAATTAATGTGGATGTCTATTTTGGGAAATAAATGGAAAAGGTAGATTTAAAACTCAGGTGCATTTTCAAGTCCTGGATTTGACAAAAGTTTGTGACTTATTCTTATTTTATCAATCAGGTTTTTCAGTCAGATATTGATTTGGGGCTGTGTTTTTGTATACATTTGGATTTCATTTATAATGAATAGCTGACATGCACTTTGCACATACACAGAACATGTATACATGCATATGATTCCCAGTTATTCTGCAGTAACCAATCATTAGCGGACCGGAGTTCCGCTGTGGCGACCCCTTACCGGGAAAAAGCCGAAACACAAACAACAACAACAACCTGTTTTAGTTTGTTGATATTTCTATGGCTGACATTAGATCACTATATTTTTATAGTTTATTATAAATTAATTGTGTACCTTTTGCACTTATGATATATGCAAATGCCATGTTTTTGAAATCAGCTGGCATGATCACACGGTTATTTACCTTTTATAAGGTGTGCCTTTTCAATGTGTTTACTATATACAGCTGAGGAAGGCAGTTGCCAAAAGTGATTCTGTGTTTGCTGTTTTGTGCTTCTAGTAATTGAATTAGTTTTCATCCACAAAATAAGTACTTATTTATTTTTGATTATTTGATTTTAGTTTCTTTGTGTAGCCACTTTGGTGTACCATGCATTGTTTTATGTTGACCCTGGAAGATGACCAATCTGGCATCTATATTTTACTTTCCTGGGAAAACAGTTCTCTAGCAACCTTCTTCCTTTCCTTCCTGATATCTGCCCATAGTGCTTCTCCAATGTGGCCTACCTTGGTTCGAGATTTGCACTCACCTTTTACTTTCTATCATGAAAAGTGAAGTGTTCATTCATTTCTCGTTTTTTTTTCCCCTTATAGACTGTAATCTCTTAGTTTCTCCAATTCTGTTATGTGTCTCAGAATGCCTTTGTACCTTTCTTGATCCTTTCTGCCAGTCCTCCTTTTCATGTGTGTCTTTGCTGCCCTAACCTTCCTTGCTACCCTTCTATTTGTCTTTTTGTACAGTCCAGTCCCTTCACTTACACATACTTCTTTAAAGCTGCACTGACCTTCTCTTCTTTTAGCCTTTTTCCTCTTATTTGTCATTACTTCTGCGAACACTATCCAACAACAATCATAGCTTGCTAAAACCCTCAGTTTGCCTCGGACACCTCGGACATCTAATCTAACTAGTTGTTGACCCTTCCCCTATTTAGCATAACTCACAGCTTGAAGTCTCACATCATTATCTTTGTTTTTGTTTTCTTGCCCCTCCTTAGCTCTAACCCAAACAGGGATGGGATTGTTGTTGGCCAATGGCACTGTCACCTGAACAGATCTGGCTCCCTCCATGTTGATAAGATTTACATGCAGAATTTATGGAGCAGTCCTGCATTAGGAAGCTGAACTGCTTGTGGTCCAGTAACTCAATTATCTTCTGCTCCCTTTTTGCCTTTGTGCTCAAACGTAATCTCCATCTGGTTCTGGCAGACCAAGGTCCATCACTTGGTTATAACTCTCTCTGTTTTACTGTACACCTTTGTTTTCTCTCCCATATTCTCATTCTCCTACGTCCATGGGACCAACAACACAGCAGGCTGCATTCTCATCAGTGCCAGGTATGCTCTGTGTGAGCCTCTGCTAAAACTGTTCGGCCTCAGCCTGTCTACATGGTTTGTGGCTGATGCATAGAGAACAGACACTGTGACTTCCCTACACAAGGATGGACCCTCTTCATACTCAACTAATTATAGACCCATTAAACTTTCCACCCTTATATGCCAAGCCTTGGAATGTATCACAGCTGAACTCATTCATGCAGACATAACAAACTTAACCAATTTATATCCCAATTAGTTTAGTTTTGTGAAGGGGAGGTCTTGCCTGCTAAACCTAATAAACTTCTTTGAAAAGGTTACAGGGGCTGCAGACAGTTGTCACTGAGTGCGCACTGCTTATCTTGACCTGGCCAAGGCTTTTTACACTTTTCCTCATGCTGGTATTATTGAAAAATGTAGACAAGCATAATGTAAACCCTCACATTGTCTACTGGATTTCAAATTGGCTATCCAACAGATCCCAGGTTGTGAAAGCTGCTGGCTAGCTCCCTTTATGTAAATTTGTAACTAGTTGGGTGCCACATGAATCAGTTGTGGGCCCTATTCTGTTTGGCATTTATTTTGCAGACATGCAAGCCAATGTCCATTAAGTGTAGTTGACCAAGTTTGCTGATGACTGCAAACTGGGTACTAATACAGACACAAAACTGTTCCAGCATGCTATAGAATATGCACATACATGGCGTATCAAAGATGTTCTCCTACTTAAAAAAAAAGTACAGCATAGTAACATCTGTCAGAAAGGTTGCTCCCATCGCATATGCTATAAATGATACTCCTCTTCAGCCAAATGTGGTCATAAGATACCTAGGTACTTATGTGGATAGCTCTCTCTTTCTCTCTCTCTCATTCGATCATAATTTTTTCACCACAGTCAGGAAATTCTTTTATCTGGCCCAGTTAATTTCCAAGGGAATATTTTCAAGATCCAAACAAGCTGTCCTACCACTGTCCTCTTCCCTTAGCAGCCCCATCAGTGAATACTGTGCCCCTTTGCAATGTACAAGTCCAAGCATATCACTCAACTGGAAAGGTCCCAAAGATTTCTAACCAAGAGAATTAAAGGTTTTGAATCCTTTAACTACACCAGTAGATCAGCATGACTCTTATTATAATCAGTAACCTACAGACTGCTGCCAGGTGATCAGTGTCTCACTTTTCAAGCCATGAAAGACATGGTCCTATTTGACCTATTTATTTGCAAAGCCAGTGGCTCTACAAACACCTGCTCTAAGGCCTAAAATCTAAAGTAAGAAATAAACAAGACTCATTGGAGAGACAGATTCCTAACGCTACATACTCCTAGGCTATGGAATAAGTTGGCTATGTTTTAAGAAAGTCTTGATGACTGGATGGGTAAACACAAATTTACACCAGGGTTAATCATATACAGCCCTGCTCAATTTGAAGGTTGAGTACTATTAAATGCTGGAAAAGGGAGGCAAGAGCTTTTAAGTTTGTCTGCTTAAAGGTGTATATGGCTAGGAATCTTATGGTCCTTGTGATTGCTTGCCTAGTATCCTGTGTTTTTATGTTGATGTCTGTTGACCATTACACTGCATTATTTCACCAGTCCTCCATTGTTCTTGACCTTTAATTGCCATCTTATCTTAAGTTCAGATCCTGTTTACTCTCTGTACCCATCCATGGGGTGGTGCTCTTCCTCCACTATACTCTCCTTAATGTAGATTACTACTCCACTAATATCTGTCTTTTCTGTCATTTCTAGATAGTCTGTTCCCTGACACATGTTTCACCTTTCTCATTAATGGATCATGTTTCTGTGATAGTGGTAATGTCCAATGTCACTGCATTATTGCTTGCAGATCTCTATCTTCGTACTTAGACTCCTTAGCGCACCCGCAGGTGTAGCTGAAGTAGATATGCATTCCTTCCTACCCGACTCTGGTGACATCCCTATAGTCCAACACACCAAGGTGGCAAGAATGACAGATTTTATTCTAGGTGACTCATCTAGTTTAAAAGGCAATAGCACAACCACACACAGATTATTTCAACAGTGCACCAGTTAGCAATAAGGCAAGGTGAGATATGCATGCAATGAAAACAGACATTCAAACCTGCAAACAAAGGCAATATCAATAAGCTTTAAAGCTTTATAATGCAGCAATATAAACACAGGAGAAAAATGCAATGTCATTAAGCAATAAAAGAGTTATAATACAACAATACAGATATGAGAAAATGCAATGTCATTGAGCAGCAAAATTCTTGAAGGCAGCAGTCCTAATGCGAGCAAAATGCAATGTCATTAAGCAATAAAAGAGTTATAATGCAACAATACAGATATAAGAAAATGCAATGTCATTGAGCAGCAAAATTCTTGAACGCAGCAGTCCTAACACGAGCAAAATGCAGTGCCATTGAACAATGAAGATTTATAATGCAACAATACAAATATGAGAAAATGCAGTGTCATTGAGCAGTACTAACACCCTCTACCCCCTTGATCAATTCTAAACAGACCAACTATGAAACACTCTATTATACCCTGTTCACTGGCCAGTGACTACTTACAGTCTTGCTGCCGGCATGATGGGGCCCAGGTTGGAGCTCATATGGATCCCAGTTATTTGTAATCCACACAGCATTTTGTGGGGGGGGGGGATCCACAATCTTATAAAAATATAAAATGATGGCCATAGCCTCTCACCACTCTGAGAATTTCCTAGTGACCAGGCACCATGGTTCTTCTGATGAGAAAAGTAGAAAAATCACCTGCCGGAACTCTGGTAATTATCTATGGCTTCTCTGTACTAGGCCCAAAGGAACTCCTTTTCTTGCTGAATCATATGCATGCGTGGAACTACTGGTTTCAGACTTCTCTCCTGATTTCACAAAATACAATCATCCAGAATTTCAGCAAAAGACCTAAACAATCTGCTACTTCACTTCCCTTCCCTGTCCCAAAGCACTAGAAAAGGAAATCCAGTCATGCTGCAAGCAGGGTTGCCACCTTTTAACAAGGGCAAAGTGGGACATGAGGGTGTGGTCAACAGGATAGGGGTGTGGCCAGCATGACACTGGCCACACCCCACCACGACATCACCAGAGTTGTTAAAGGAGATGCAGTATTATAGAGGAATGGAGCAAAAAAGAGTTTACAGTTTGAAAAAGGTCAAATAGTAAATGAGGTAATGTAGGGGGCATTTTGGCCATTGAAGACTAACATTAACACAGCTTGTAGAAAATGAAATGCATTATTTTTACCACTGAACATGCCCACCACACCCCACAAGACAAAAAAAGTTAACCATATTCACTGAACCAAAAAACAGTAAAATGAATGAGAATGCACAGTGGATACCATAGACCTAATTTAGCTTTTGACCACAGCAGTTAAGAAATGTATGGCACTAATTTACACAGCGCAATGATCTATTAATAAACATGCCCAACAGCAGCACTGCTCATAATCTGATTATAATGAAAACAGTAAATAAGTATGTTGAAGACATCACTAAAACACAAAATAAAAACTTTGCTACTTAGATGCAAACTACCCTGTAACATGGTTTAGCACAATCTCAAATACATTGCATTAACTTCAGAGCATCCATCCACAAAAAAAAAAATAAATGGGAAAAAGTCCAAACATTTTAACTTTAAAACTACAATGTACAGCAGACTCCATGGGCTCCTTTTACTTCAAAACATAGCAATTAATCCAGCACAGCAATGCAATAAACAGGCCCAAGTAAAAGTAACACACCCATATTCACATTACAAGCAAAACAGTACATTTTAACCTTATTAAAATGCATAATAAATTAAATGCACACATTTACAAGTATAAATGAAAACAATCTTGAAACAGCTTTGGCAAATTGGCAACGTGTACCTACTAGAATAATAAATGAATTACATTAACTGTTAACATTCCACCTCAAAAGGTAGACTTGTACCACATAGACATGGACTTGCAGGAACAGGAAAAATTACCTAAACAGTATATCGTAACTTCCTGAAAACAGCATTATAGTGCATATTTCCATACAAAAAGTACAAACTATGCTCAAACAGTTCCTATATGCATACAGACAATACCCAGAAAAAGCTACGACAATAGAAATGCATCACACTAAGTTTATATTTCACTGCCCCCCAATAGAAACAAACAACTTCTATACACAGTTCAGCCTTTTAAAAGTAATGCTTCCAAATCATACCCCCAAGCATAATAACAATTACATATACATTCAGGTTTTATATCTTTAAAAACTACTACTCAAAAATATCAAACTAACTACTACAGATTTAAATATTGCGTACTGCACCCACCATCTGCCTTTAAACATTAAAAAATTAAACCACAATATATTCCCATTTTAAACTAGTACAAAAGTCTCAAAATAACCACTGCACAGATTTAAATACTACATCCCCATCTACCACTAAACATTAAAAACTTAAATAAAGCACACTATTCTCATTTTAAATAACTAAAGCCACAAAATGCAATTATCTACTTACCACTCACAGTTATTGCTGGGCTGGCTGGCTCCCTTGCTGGCTTCTTTCCTGGCTGGGCTGGCTCCCTTGCTGGCTGGGCTGGGCTGGCTCCCTTGCTGGCTAGGCTGGCTCCCTTGCTGGCTTGGCTGGCTGGCTAGGCTGGCTCCCTTGCTGGCTTGGCTGGCTGGCTAGGCTGGCTCCCTTGCTGGCTGGCTAGGCTGGCTCCCTTGCTGGCTTGGCTGGCTGGCTAGGCTGGCTCCCTTGCTGGCTTGGCTGGCTGGCTAGGCTGGCTCCCTTGCTGGCTTGGCTGGCTGGCTAGGCTGGCTCCCTTGCTGGCTTGGCTGGCTGGCTAGGCTGGCTCCCTTGCTGGCTTGGCTGGCTGGCTAGGCTGGCTCCCTTGCTGGCTTGGCTGGCTGGCTAGGCTGGCTCCCTTGCTGGCTTGGCTGGCTGGCTAGGCTGGCTCCCTTGCTGGCTTGGCTGGCTAGGCTGGCTGGCTGGCTCCCTTGCTGGCTTGGCTCCCTTGCTGGCTTGGCTGGCTGGCTAGGCTGGCTTCAATGGTGAAAAAAAAAAATCAGATCTTTTGTCGGGACTCGCAGCTGCTATAGAGCTTAGTGCTCTACAGCTGCAACCTTTATGGGGCTCTTCAGAAGAAGTTCCCGCCCCCTACGATGGCTGCAGCCAATTACTGTGCTGCATTACCACCCGGACCTAGCAGAGAATCCCTCTAACTGCAGGTCCGGGTGGTGACGTAGCCGCATTGCCGTGGAAAAACCGGAAGTATTTTCGGCTTTTCCACGGCAATTTTAAAATGCGAAGCGCTGCAAGCGCAAAGGGGAAAAAACGGGACTTTTAAAGTCCCACGCTTGGTGAGCGCGGGAAGCGGGATGAGAGCACTCAAACCGTGAGTGTCCCGCTGACAACGGGACGGGTGGCAACCATAGCTGCAAGGCCCTTTTTCCCTTCAGCTCCCTGTTTCAGTCTTCCCTTCTTCAGCTAGTATTCCCATTTCTCTTTCACTTTCAAAATTGTCTTTTATATCCCTGAAAAGGAGCTCCACCTTGTGGTGTAATGGAAAACTATAGTCTATTACTTCTACAATGAAATACAGTGAGAGCTACACTGAGGTAGCTACTGCGTGTCACGTAAAGAAATTGCAACTATTGTCTGGATGGTAGAACTTATATGGTCAAAACAACTTTACTGTCTTTTATTATTTAGTTGTGTATTGCTGGTATAATTCTGTCACAGAAGTTGATTTAAGTTCTGTTTGAATTCTGTGGTTACTGATTTTGATTATTCTTTTCTTTTGCAATATTTTATTCATTTAAAGTTGAATATGGATTCCTTAAATGAGTATGCAATTAACAATTTGCTAATGCACAAGTATATTGTACAGTGTACTAAATGTTATGCATATTTAAAGGTAACAGCTGATAACACTGGTAATCTGTGTTCCTCGTGTCAAAAGCTGGAGGATTTGCTTACCATTGTTAGAAGTAAATCCTAGACTTAATGATGATGATTGCACTTGTGCAATTGGCATGGCTTGGAGAACTGTTGTTACATATATTAATGACTGGACTGGTGAACTAAATGCTGTTAGGCATAGAACAAATAGAACAGATTTAGGAAATGATGCGCCTATTTTCTACAAGGAACATTCGACCCCTATGAACAAAGATGATGCCCCTGACAACTGTGGAGTTCTGGATGCAAGTATTCAGCAGTCTGAAGATCAAGTTAGTTTAAAAGAAAACAAAGAAAGAAAGGAAGAAGTTCACAACAAATAACAAGGAAGAAAAAACGATTAATGGCTGTAAAGGAAAGAAAATACGTAGTAAAAAGGACACTGCTTTGTTGTGTAACACACTGGTGACAGCGAATGATGACATTTGTCTATCAGAAAACCTTCAGTCTACAGAAAAAGGCATCACCTTTCCAATGGAGATGGTAGAAAAAAGAGGCAAGAGGCAGGTGAAAAGGAAGAAATCAAAACTGAACATGAAAGGATTGAAGAACATTACTGTAAGAAAAAAGAAGAGAAAGACAGATGATGACAACATGGCTCAAGCTGTGGATTTACAATACCAGCTGGATGAGAATTTAATATGCAGTGAAAACAGAGGGATTAATATTTTATTTATTTTACATTTGTTAACCGGGTAGTGTCCGACTGGGCCATGGGTCCCGTTTTCAGCGGAGACCCGGGGAGAAAAGCTCCACACACACAGTTATTGTACAGATAGACAGACAATATAAAAATCAATGAAATCATAAAATTAAACACCAACAATAATACACTTAATACAAGACTAATACGTGTATATTCCAGTTGAGCAGACAGCAGAGCAGTTGTTGATACAGAAAATCAAAAGTAAAATTGTTTGAGAGACGGGGAAATAGTGTCATAGGTTGTAGCCCACTTAAAATGTCAGTGAAAACTGCAAAGCTAGCATTCTAAAATGGGCTGGAGCAAGCAGGGTAAAAGTTGCTATGAGAGGGGATGAGAAAAAGTTGATTGGGAGGGGTTTATTATCCAGGAGAGCAGCTGGAGTACAGCCGCCTACATTTGAGATGTTCTCTGGTTTTGGTTTTAAAGGCAGAGTAGTTGGAAGTGTTTTGGATGTGTTGGGGGAGATCATTCCAGGCCATAGCTATTTTATTAAAGTAGAAACAGTCACCATGGTAGTTGTGTGACTGGGTTGTTGGTAGCATTGTTCTGTCAGCAGATCTAAGGGGCCTAGTATTGACATGTGGTTTAACTAGGGAGGACAGTGAAGGACACTGGCTGAGGTTGTGAATGATTTTGTGTGCAAAGGTGAGATGGTTCAGTGTTAACAGGTTGGGAAGCCCAAGACAATTCTGTTGTTGGAGAGCAGAGCAGTGATGAGATTTATGGGGATGATTGCTGGCAAATTTTGCAATTTTATTATAGCAGGATGATAGGTTGTTAAGGTCGGTTTTGTGGAGGTTTGTGAATATGTGTGTACAGTAGAGTGAGGTGGATAGAAGTTAGGATCTAGCAGTGACTAATCTGACTTGGTTTGTAAGGAAAGGTTTAGCATGGTAGAGAATTCCAAGTTTGGCATGGACTTTTTTAATTGACAGGGAAATCTGAATATCAAATTTCAGCCTGTCATCTATGGTAACACCTAAGAGTTTGGTGTGGTTTTTGGGTTCAGTTGCGGTTCCATTGGTGGAATGAATTGTGAGGGATGGAGAGTGGTTACTGGTTGGTTTGTTTGTGAAAAACATCAGTTTAGTCTTTTTGGGTTTAGAATGAGATTGAGGTTGGATAGGTAGGTTTCTATTTCCTGAAATGCTTTTTGTCTTACCTTGTAGTTCTTGGAGGGTTGGGGCAAAGCAGATAAGAGATGTATCAGCTGCATATTGTATGATTGCTGCAAGTTGGGTTGCTGAGTTTATATTCTTGGTGAATAGGATAAAGAGGAGGAGGCCGAGTATGGATCCCTGGGGTACACCTGTGGACACTGGTAGCAGAGGAGAGAGACTTTTCTCCCATTTGGTGGCCTGATTATGGTCAGATAGGTAGCTTTTAAACCATGTAAGAGTGGATGAACTGAGATGGTAGGTAGCAAGTATGTTTAGGAGAAGCTGGTGGGACACAGTGTCAAATGCCTTTGACATGTCAAGGAAGATGGCTGAGGCTAGGAGACTATTGTTCATGAGGTGATGAATGGAGTCAGTAAATGATATTAAGGCTGTATTAGTACTGTGCTTGGGTCTGAAACCATGCTGGGTGTGGGATAGTAGGTTGTTATTGATAAGGTGATTTTGGAGTTGTTGGTGAATGCATTTCTCTAGGATTTTAGCCAAGGGTGGGAGGATGGCAATGGGTCGATAGTTTGTGATTTCCCTGGAGGGGCCACCTTTGTGGAGGGGGATGATATGTACTATTTTCCAGAGGTGAGGTAAGTATTATTCCGAGATAGAATGATTGATAAGAAGAGATATAAGATATGCAATAAGAGAGATGGCTAGAAAGGTGCTTGGTGTGACATCTGGAAAGAGGAAGGAGGACAAGGAGACCTGGTGGTGGAATGAAGAAGTACAGGAGAGTATACAGAGAAAGAGGTTGGCAAAGAAGAAGTGGGATTGTCAGAGAGATGAAGAAAGTAGACAAGAGTATAAGGAGATGAGGTGCATGGCAAAGAGAGAGGTGGTGAAGGCTAAGGATAAGGCGTATGTAGAGTTGTATAAAAGGTTGGACACTAAGGAGGGAGAAAAGGACCTGTACCAATTGGCTAGACAGAGGGACCAAGCTAGTAAAGATGTGCAGCAGGTAAGGGTGATAAAGGATAATGAGGGAAATGTACTCACAAGCGAGGAGAGGGTGTGGAGCAGATGGAAAGAGAACTTTGAGGGGCTGATGAATGAAGAGAATGAGAGAGAGAGAAGGTTGGATGACGTGTGGATAGTGAATCATGAAGTGCAGTGGATTAGCAAGGAGGAAGTAAGAATAGCTATGAAGAGGATGAAGAATGGAAAGGCTGTTGGTCCAGATGACATACCTGTGGAGGCATGGAGGTGTTTAGGTGAAATGGCAGTAGAGTTTTTAACTAGATTGTTTAATGAAATCTTGGCAAGTGAGAGGATGCCTGAGGAATGGAGAAAGTGTTTTGGTACCGATTTTTAAGAATAAAGGTGATGTGCAGAGCTGTAGTAACTACAGAGGGATTAAATTGATCAGTCACAGCATGAAGTTATGGGAAAGAGTAGTGGAGGCTAGGTTAAGAATGGTGGTGATGATTAGTGATCAGCAGTATGGTTTCATGCCAGGAAAGAGCACTACAGATGTGATGTTTGCTCTGAGAGTGTTGATGGAGAAGTACAGAGAAGGTCAGAAGGAGTTGCATTGTGTCTTTGTGGATTTAGAGAAAGCATACGACAGGGTGCCTAGAGAGGAGTTGTGGTATTGTATGAGGAAGTCGGGAGTGCCAGAGAAGTATGTAAGAGTGGTGCAGGATATGTATGAGGGTAGTGTGACAGTGGTGAGGTCTGCGGTGGGAGTGATGGATGCGTTTAAGGTTGAGGTGGGATTACATCAAGGATTAGCTCTGAGCCCTTCCTTATTTGCAATGGTGATGGACAGGTTGACAGGCGAGATCAGACAGGAGTCCCCGTGGACTATGATGTTTGCAGATGACATTGTGATCTGTAGTGAGAGTAGGGAACAGGTGGAGGTGACCCTGGAGAGGTGGAGATATGCTCTAGAGAGAAGAGGAATGAAGGTCAGCAGGACTAAGACAGAATATATGTGTGTGAATGAGAGGGAGGATAGAGGAATGGTGAGGATGCAGGGAGTAGAGGTAGCGAAGGTGGATGAGTTTAAGTACTTGGGATCAACAGTTCAGAGTAACGGTGAGTGTGGAAGAGAGGTGAAGAAGAGAGTACAGGCAGGATGGAGTGGGTGGAGAAGAGTGTCAGGAGTGATTTGTGACAGGCAGTACCAATAAGAGTGAAAGGGAAGGTCTACAAGAGGGTAGTGAGACCAGCTATGTTATATGGGTTGGAGACAGTGGCATTGACAAAAAGGCAAGAGTCAGAGCTTGACGTGGCAGAGCTGAAGATGTTAAGATTTGCACTGGGTGTGATGAGGATGGACAGGATTAGGAATAAGTATATTAGAGGGTCAGCCCAGGTTGGAAGGTTTGGAGACAAAGCCAGAGAGGCAAGATTACGTTGGTTTGGACATGTGCTGAGGAGGGATGCAGAGTATATTGGGAAAAAGATGCTAAGGATGAAGCTGCCAGGTAACAGGAAAAGAGGAAGGCTTAAGATAAGGTTTATGGATGTGGTGAGAGAGGACATGCAGGTGGTTGGTTTGACAGAGCAAGATGCAGAGGACAGGAAGAAATGGAAACAGATGATCTGCTGTGACGACCCCTAACGGGAGCAGCCGAATGAAGAAGAAGAAGAATAGATGGGGCAGCAATGTTTAACAATTCATTGGGGAGTTGGTCTGCAGCTAGGCAGCTTAACATACGTTTGCTGAGGAACTTTTTTATATAGGAGGTTTGGACAGGTCTGAAAGAGAAAGAGGTAGAGGTATCAGAGGTTGAGGGGGGTATTGAGAGAGGTAGGTTTTGGTGGTTATCTAGGAGGGAGGTGATAGAGTTAATAAAGTGGGAGTTGAATTGGGATTCTATGGATTCAGAGGTATTGGATATGGCGGGGGTGGGGATGGAGGTTTTACCTGGGTTAAGGAGGTAGTTAATAGTTTGCCAGAATTTGCGAGGGCTGTAAAGGTGCTTTGTTTGAGAGGTATGGAAGTATTGTTTTTTTGTCATTTTTTTAATGGATTTTTTTGTTTTTTTCCTTAGCTGCTGGTATTTGGTCCAATCATTTTTGTTTTTGGTGCATTGTCATAGGGCTTTAGCTTTGTCTCTTTGATGAGCGGTTTAGTGGCATGGGAGAGCCAAGGTGTTAGTTTGGATTTGATGCATACTTTTCTTATGGTGGCCAGACTATTTAGGAGTTCAAGGAATTTGCTATTAAAATATTCAACTGCAAGGTCCAGGTTGAGGGTTCTTAGGGGTGACCAATCACACTGCTGTAGCAGTAGATTGAAAGTATCAGGGGGGAAATGTTTTTTACAGTGGGTGTATTTGATGGGTGAGCTAGATTGGATTTGGCTTCTTTTTTTTTAGTAAATAGGTGGGGGAGTGATCACTAAGGCTGATTGGTAGGCAGCCACCTTGGTCATTCAGGTTGGGTTTGTTGGTCAATATCCAGTCAAGTAGTGATTCTTTTTGTGAGTGTTTGTCAGTACGAGTGGGACAGTTTATGATTTGGGTATAGTTGTATAGATTGATAAAGTTAGTAGGGCAGTTGGAAGTGCAGGTAAGCCAGTCTAGATTAAAATAACCCAGGATGATAGTTTCTTGATTGAAAGTGGTGGGAGGACCAGGAGAGAAGAAGCTCAATGTTGGGAAGGATCTTATTTGGGAGTAGGTAGATGGGTGTGATAATCATGATTTTGTGTGAGTTAACATGCAGGCATGAAATGAGTAGTTCAGCGTTAGGGATGTCTGGTGGGGTCATATTTACTTTCTCTATTTTAGGAGAGTCTTTGAACATTATAGCTACGCCACCACCTCTTTTGTTAAGTCTGTCTTGCCTTATTATGTTGTAGTTTTGGAGGGTAATTTCAGGGTCCTTGATGTGAGGTTTTAGCCATGTTATGGTAATAATGGCTATGTCAGGAGAGTAGGTTGTTAAGGTAGCATGGAATTCTGTGATCTTATTAACTAGACTTCTTAGATTAAAGTTGGTGATAAGTAAGTCAGATTTGGAAATGAGTGGTGGGAGTAAGTATGTTAATGTTTTTTTTTTTCTCCAAAAATTTTTTATTAAATATATAAATAACAAGACAGTTAGAAATTTTATACATGAACAGTAGGTATAAATAAACATATTTTGACTCATAGATGAGAAAACAATCCTTCAGGAGATTTAACATATTATTAAGTAATAAAGCAATACGCAATATGTACACTATATACAAGTTAGGCAACCTGAAAAAAAAAAAATAAAATTTTTAACATTAACTATTTATTATATTTAAGACTTTTTCTAACACTAACTTTTTTAATGCTTTTTTTTTTGGACTTCTAACTAAGTGCCTTTGAGCATCAATATATGAAAAAGCCATTTTCTGGAAAGTAACCCAATTTAGTTTGGTTCGATCCAGCCAATTTTGTATTATGTAAAGTTTTAGTAATGAGCAAATAAAAATGATAACATGAATATCTAATTTTGAAAGATGAATTAATGGAATATGAAGAATAGCAAGTTCCCAGGACAATGTAGACTTTTGGTACCCCATTTTCTGCAATCTGACTTTCAAAGAGGTCCATAATCTGTGAGAAAAATGACAATACCATAAGATATGTAGAAGGTCTGCTTGGGGGTGAGAACAACATGAACATGATGGGGATTTACTTGGGTTAAATTTATTTAATTTGTATGGGGTATAGTAGGCGTCATTATTAATCATTAATTGTGTATATGATAATTTTTTAAAAGGGATAAATTCCTTTGTATATCTAATGGCCAAAAGTTTCTGAGACTCTGACAATTGGGAGTTATAGCTTAACCAAACATTTGATAAAAGACAATTATGGTCCATTATTAAGCTATTGATTAACTTATAAGAGTTTGAGAGCATTTTATCTGATGAGGAAAGTATTTTGATAATCGTGTTGAGGTTTTTCATTTGTAGTTCTATGTGGTCTAAACATAAAAACTTGTTTTTAATTATTACTCTTAGTTGACTAAGGATTGGTGAATAGTTCCAATTTACTTTCAAAATTTTACTAATCGGGTAAAGATAAGTCAAGATATTTCAAAACATCTCTAACTTTTAAATTTTTATTAAAGGATATTTTGTTAAGTTAAAGGGTTTGTTGTCTATCATTATATTTGGGTTTAGATGAATTGGTTGAATAAGGTGAGAAATCTTTTCTAGATTACATAGTTTGAGTAAGGTTTGGAAGGCTCTAATCTTTTGTTTAATTACAGTAGACATATTATTAATAAATAAACTATCCAAAGAGATAAAAGGAATAGCTTCTGGATTTATATTTTTGAAATGATGTAATTGTACCATAATTTTATCCATAAAGAATGATTTGTATAAGAAATATTCTTGAAATTAGATATGGTGAGAAGTTTATTAGATGAGACAATCAAATAATAGAGATATAGATTAGGAAGGCCTAAACCACCCTTGTCCTTCAAAATTGACAATCTGGAATAGGAAATTCTAACAGATTTAGGGAACCATAAAAATTTGCCAAAGCTTTATTTACAGACTCAAAAAGATTTTGGAATTATCTGATCAGATGATGTGAACTGGTAAAGGAATTTAGGCAGAATGTTCATTTTAATTATGGCCTTTGATAAAAGTGAAAGGTTTAGATGTTTCCATCTGTCCATATCAGATAATATTGAGTTCCATACTTTATTGATGTTATTTTGAAAAGAAGATTTATTATTGTGTTCTAAATTGATACCTAAATATTTTATACTATAAGTAAACTGAAAATGATGATCTGAAAACAAAAATGATTTATGTGCTAAGTGATTTAAGGGAAAGATATGAGTTTTAGAAGAATTTAAAAGATAATTCGAAACCGAAGAGAAGTAATCAATGGAGTTTGTTATTTTCTATAATCAGATAATGGAGTTTGGAAGTAAATAACTAGATCATCAGCGAAAGCTGAAAAATGAATTTTGGTATTAAGAATTCTAGGGACATTATGAAAAGTATTTTGAATAATATACAACAACAAAGGTTCTAAATAAATGTTAAAAGAAAGGGAGACAATGGACAACCCTGTCTTGTTCCTCTGGTAATCTTTATAGGAGAAGAAAATTGACCATTAATGTAAAGTCTAGTAAACATATCTTTGTATAAAACTTTTAAAAAATTTATAAAGAATAAAGGAATATTGAAACATGACATAGTTTGAAAGAGAAAGTCCCAACAGACTCTGTCAAAGGCATTTGATGCCTCAATGATCAGAGCATATATAGGGTTTGAATTTTTTTTAATGAGATGAATGATAGACTCTAAGGATAGAGTATTATCCCAAGCATGTCTGTGGGACATAAAACCTGATTGATCTAGGGAAATAATTGAGGGTAAAATCCGTTTCAATCTGTTAGCCAAAATAGATGATAAAATCTTAATATCTACGTTTATTAAAGAAATGGGTCTATAATTTATTGGGTCAGATTTTTCTTTATTATTTTTTAGAATTAGGATGGTTTTTGATGTATTCCAATGAATATCTGAGATATCGTTAACTCTTATATAATTATATACTTTGAGAAGAAAGGGAAGAATTACCAATTTGAAAGTTTTGAAAAATTCTGGAGTAAAACCATCTGGACCAGGAGATTTTCCCAATTTAAGATTATCAATTGAATCCGAGATTTCTTGTAATGATATAGGAGCAGAAAGTAATTTTTGTTGACTATCATTTAATTTAGGGAAATGTAGAGAATTTAAAAAGATTTTTAAGTGATTATCATTAACTGAATTAGAAGAACCTGAATATAAATCAGTATAGAGAGAAGTGAATAGCTGAATTATCTCTTCATCCGTGTTATATAATTTATTTTATAAGATAAAGATGAGATTTTCGGTCTTTCAAAATTAACTTTAATAATTCTCACTAATAATTTAGAAGGAACCTGGGCCCATTCTGAATATGAGGCAAGTAATTTTGTACAGCTAAAGAGAGATTATTTTGGTGAAGCAAAATTAAATCTTTCTGACAGTCGAGAATTTGTTTTTCTATAGTAGGGTCATGATTCAGTCTAAGATGATTTTCCAAGGAAAAAATTCTAGATTTTAAGAACTCCTCTTTCTTAAAGTATTGCTTTTGAAAAAGCTGCTTTACTAATAAATAATCCTCTTAATCTCACTTTACATGCAGCCCATTGTATGTCATAAGGAATGTCTGATGACCCCAGGTTATTTTCCATTTCCTGTAATATTTCTGAACATTGTTTGCAAATATCGTCATTTAGCAGTAAATTATTATTTAAAGACCACTTATTAAAGTCAATTTTATTTTTAATATTAGAGTTTATGTTTAATTTTAGTGAGATTCTTGAATGGTCCAAAAAGAATCTAGGTTCAATGTTAAAATCCAAAATATATTTTGAGATATAATCAGAAATTAGAAAGAAATCCAATCTGGACCACGAACGGTAACACTTGGAGTAATAAGTATAGATATCATTCTTATTTAAGACTTTAACATTGTGAAGTGGATCAATTAAATTATATTCCGTCATCAAATCATTAAGGGCCATAGTAGATTGATAATTATAAGTAACAGTGAAACGGGATCGATCAATTACTGGATTTATTACTGCGTTCCAGTCACCACCCACTATAATATGGTGGTCTTTATAGGATGTGAGAATATTATACATTTTTAAAATGAACAAATCTTGTGAATTACATGGGCCATATAAGTTTAAGACTAAAAGAGGTTTGTCCAGACCAACAATAGAAGTGGTAAATAAGCACCATCTCCCCTCATTATCAAATTTCTCATCAATAATGTTCCCCATGAATTTTTGTTTAATGATTATAGCTACTCCTCTGGAATTAGATGAGTCACCTGAAGCTACTATCTTTTTGATCCATTTTTTATTTCTCTCTTTATTCCAATCAAGACGCGGAATATGGGTCTCTTGAATAAAACAAATATTTGCCTGTGACTTAAAAATCAAATGAAATAATAATGACTTTTTGGCTTTGCCTTGAATACCTCTAACATTCCAAGAATCCAATATTATATCAACTGGCATATTCATGGCATACAATCATTATTGATGCTATAAAGGTGAACTCAAAGTAAAAATCCAATAATACTTTAAAAAGAAAAAAAAGAAAAGCAGCATTTGAATATGCAATCGGGTCAACAAATATCATTTGCTGAAAAATAAAGAAAAAAAAATTTTCAAGAGCAATAAAATGTATATTAATATCCTTTATCCTAACCCTAGTGCCTACCCACCAATCACCCTGTGATAAAGGAAGATCAGAAGTGAATAAGATAGAAGTTGTAATTATAAATAATAATAACATCGGATTAATATAAAATTGCTCAAAGGAAGCCTAACACAAATTAAAACCAGAGTAATACTACTAAAACTATATACAAGACTAACTAAATTCAAGATGTCCAACATACTCAATCCCTACTTGAAATACTAAGCTAAAAGCTCCTATTATTAAGTAAAAATTATAGTGATTAAATGCATTTCCTCAAGTATTTCAAAGGAGAAAAAAATAGAATAAATTTTGATTAACTAAAACAATACGGCATAACAAGTATTACAATTAAAACAGAACATATGTTAGGTAATGTAAATAAATATAAAGAAACCCATCTAATAACACTATCATATATGTAAACAAAACAGTGAGAAATCTAGGGATAGTTGTATCATATATAAGGTGATGTTTTAGATATACATATATATAAAAAGCCATAAACATTGCTAAACAGATAAAATCATGCACTATCCAATAAACACTCTTTAATGCTTAGTAACTTTTTCCCAGTAGTCAAATAGACAATAAGTGTGATAAAAAACTCAAATAACTATAGAATGAGCATTTAACTATAGTTCAAATAAAGCATAAACTGTCCTCCAAGCGACCATACTCTAAAAACAATTCAATATAGATGTAAGCTAACTGTCTAAATAGCAGTAATATAGCATCTGCTCACAATGATATATTATAAATTGAATAGGTTTTGGCCATCTAATGTTCAAAGATAAATACAAATAAGAACTATTGGATAGTACCTTAAACTACAGTATGTACACTAGATTAAATGAATATTAATGTACTTTCATATGTATTTAAATAAATTTTAGAATACTTATACTAATGGCTCTGTTAAATTATATAGTTAAACTGTCCTTCTAAAATATAAAAGCAATACAGCAAACAGGATGTAAAAACACAGTGTTCATAAATATACTCATTATAACATCTAAATAGAACAAAAACAAGTAGGCTAAACTCAAAAAATCAAGGAGTTTAAATATAGACAGGTAAGTTTAGCTAATAACATTTAAAGATATCCATGCCAAGCATTACATTTGTGTAAAGGCTTTCTATAACAAAACCACCAACTGCAGTCCCCTAATCAAGCTTCTGAAAAAAAAAATGCATGCATTTCTCAAATGAACAGGTGTACAGTGTAATACTTGTCTATTTAAACATTTTGGCATCTTTCAAGATAATATAAAAAACAACATTTTGTAGGAAAATATATGTCCTCTTCTTTACCCATTTTCTGGAATTGTAATAAATGAAACTAACCTGTTCATTTGTTTCAAGAACAATTTCCATCCTAATGCATGAAGGTAACTGCTCACTTTGGAGCGAGAGAGACATGTATAGGATCGCTGAATGTAACGTGTGAGAAAGACATATTTAAACTTAAAAACATCCTTCGCTTATGAAGAGGAACACTGTAAATGATAGAAAGTCCTAATAAAACATTCCTGATGCTGAATACATGCTGAAAACAAGCAATTGTGTATGCGAAGCTGTCGTGCTTCGAACAAATGATGACGCCACCATCCATCTCAGAGAGTCTGTAGTGGGTGCGATCATGTAGAACAGCAGCTGAAGCTATGAGCAGAAGATTTTTCCTTCAAGAGTCTCGAGAGGCGCGGTTTCTCCCTCCATAAATCTTATAACTGACACAGGGGACTGTAATTTAAAAGCTTTAAAAAAAAAAAACTAGTATACTGCCTTCACACAAAGCAAGGAAATGAAAGAAACATAACTATTTGACTGTTTTTAGCACTTATAGTAAATCTATAAATCTGGAAAGCCTGTCATAGCACAATATTATTTAAAACTTATCAGAATTAAAACAAAATAAATTCAAAACAAGTTATTGAAGTGAAATAGGATTAGGTCATAACAGACATGTACATCCTATATTATAAATATTGTCTGAAAAATAACACTTTTGTATTCCATTGACAGTAACATATTATGATACAGTGTCAGGAAGCTTTTAAATGTTTTAAGAAAAATGTCTTTAGCATCTTTGGGGTCTGAGCACACAAACCTTTTGTCATTAACTGTAAAAGACAAAGTATTTGGATAGGACATACGAAATCTTATCCCTCTTTTTATCAAGTCAGCACAATAGGGGGCAAGTTTTTGTCTATTTAGTTTAATTTGAGAAGGAAGATATTGGGAAAAAGATAGTTTGTGAGACTTCCATATGAACTGTTTTTTAGTTTTAGCTGTTTCCAGGATCTGGAAAGTATCCTGAAAGTTTAATAACTTAGTATAAATAATCCTTGGTGTGGAAGAATCTTGCTTTGCATGTAATGCTCTATGTGCTCTCTCTACAATTATAGACTTTGAAGATGTTTCACAGTTTAACAATGTTTCAAAGATATTCTTAGTCACAGATAGCAAGTTTTTACTGTCATAAGATTCAGGCAAACCACGAATAATGATGTTATTTCTTTGACTCCTGGCCTCCAAATCCAACAGTTTAGCTTGTATATCAGAAATAATCTTATCTTTAGACTTAAGGTCACTTTCCAATGAATCTGTTTTTAACTCTAAAGCTGAATTTCTGTTTTCAATCATATCCATTCTATCATTTATTTGCTTTAAAGTTTTACTAAAGTCAGCAAATTGTTCTGAAAAGTTTTGGATAGCACTTTGGATAGGCTTTAATGCTACTTTTAGTTTGTCTAAAAGGAAATTTGAATCATTTAAGTCTTTATTACTTACTTTGGAAGTTTCAGTAGGTTGTTTAAATGTCCTTAGTCTTTTTGAACTGGAATCTTTTTCAGGAGAGAGCATTGAAGAAAATTTGGCCTTTGTAGGCTGAGTCTCCATGGAGTCGGATTTTGTAGCCATGCCCAGAGATGAACTGCAATTGACAGGATTTCAGGAACCAGGAATAGACTGGAGCAGCAGGTGTCCCAGCAGCAGAGAGAACAAAATTGTTCTGAGGTAAAATAAATCCCAGGATAAGAAGTCCAGAGTAAAAAATAATCCAAATTCATAGTAAAAGATTTATAAAATCTTTTAGTAAAAAAAAACTGAGGAAAAAGATTGGTATAAAGTTGTAAAAAAAAACAAAAGTTAAATAGCTGTGAGGAGCTCAAGGAGTAGGGACTAAACTAGTCGGCAGCCATCTTGATCATTCCAAGTATGTTAATGTTAGGGTTGCTGTAGCTTGAGGCATTTAGGGTGGGGAGTTGTCTTAGCAGTTTGTTTGTGCTATACCTAGGGCCAGGATTAGGATGGATGTCTGCAAGCAGCTTTATGTGAGTTAAGGAATGTAGTAGTATGTGCACTAGTTTGTTTTTTATGAGGTGATATCTGAACGTGGGGGCAGTTGGGTAAGTGGATTTTATGTTAATAGGATGGTAGAGAAGGGAGTAGGTAATAAGACTAATAGTGATGATCTATCTTTTGTAACAACTGACAGAGCAGAAATTACTGTATTAGAAGATGAAGATTCTTCAGAGATGGTCAGCAAAGATATTCTAGTAATTGGAGATTCAATTATTAGAGGAACTGATACTTATATTTGCAGAGATGATATTGAACATCGAGTAGTGTTATGCTTGCCAGGAGCAAAAATAATAGATGTGAAACAAGCCTTGGAATGACTTAATGTAAGGAAGTATGGATCTGTTTTTATTCATATTGGTACAAATGATGTCACCCGCAAGGATTCTGTGACTGTTAGTAGGGCACTGACAGCCCTTTTACATAGTAAAGCTTGTACTGGTGTTAGGACATATTTTTCACAAATCACCTATAGAAAGGATAGTTAGGTCACTGTGAATGAAAAGATTTTTTAGATAAACACCTACATGGAAAAAATGTCCTGTATTAAGAAATGGAAATGTGTAGAGCATCGAAGCCTTGTTTTGGGCATATGTGTTTAGACAGGATGGTGTGCATTTATCAAGATCAGGGAAGAGAATTTTTGCAGCAGATATTTTGCAATATTTGACAAACACTAGGCAGGATTTTTGCCAAGTCGAAAATTTTACATTTCACAGATAGCGACATTTGATGCATCTCTGATGGTTATTAATGCTAGGAGCATTAATAATAAAGTTTTTTATCGAAAATTTGCTACGTTCCCACAAGATTAATATTGTTATTGTTTGTGAAACATGGTTAAAAAACAATGACTGGAAACTAGTTCTGTCGTGGTATAAATGTTTTACTGTAACAGACATTCTAACAAAAAATCAGGTGGAGGTGTCATGATGGCGATTAAAGATAGCTATGTAACCTGTGATTATTACATGTTCATTGATGACACCAATACTATTGACTGTGTAACTCTTAAAATAAAGACAACCCTGGAACACATAACAATTGTTGGAGTGTATAGGTCACCAAAGTCAAGTGCAGATGACCTAGAGGAATTCATACATTTCTTACATGAAACACAGGGGGGAAGAATAATATTAGCTGGGGACGTACATTTACCAGAAACAGACTGGAGTAATATTGATTCAACAACGTTAGTAAGGAAATTATTCACAGAGTATATTCAGGAACAACAATTGCTTCAGATTGTAAAAAAAACTGCCAGGGAACAAAATATACTACATGTTGTTTGTACTCCCAAAGAAATTACTGTAACTTCAAGTCATGTTTTACCACCATTGATGTGCAGTGATCATGGGTTTATTAAGGTTAATTTGTTGCTAGATAATTCTGCCAAACTGATATCTAAGCCAATGCATGGAAGGTTTATTACAGATTATATGGAAGCAAAACAAACACTTTGTAAAACTAACTGGAGTGAGGTGTTCAGTGGAAAAACTGCAGATGGAATGTGGAAAGTTTTGAAAGAGAAATTGTTTGTGTGGAAAAAGTAAAAAAAAATGTTTAACATCAGAATCTAGGCATAAAACATCAGGGGGATATATTTCCATAAGAACAAGATATCTGATTAAGGCGAGAGACAAAAAAATTAAGAAATGGAAGAGAGGTCGAACTACAACTTTGAAAACTGAAATAAACAAGCTGGAAAACAGATTAAGCATAGTGTGAGACAAGATCAAGAAAAATTTGAAGAAAATTCATATAAAGATATTGAGCATAACAGGAAACCATTTTATAGATACATAAGATGTGGAAGGAGTAAAGACACACAAACTGATAAACTGTGTGCAGATTCTAAAATTTATTCTCAGGCACAACAGGTTATAGATATATTTACAAATTCTTATGCAAAGCAGTTTGGCTACACAAAAGGGGTGATAAGTTGTCCTAGTTACATGCAGGTAACCCCAGATACTGGAATCAAATTATATTATATCAAAAAACAACTGCGCAAACTGGATCCAAACAAAGCACAGGGAGGAGACGGAATTAGTAACAATGACCTGAAAACACTTCAGCAAGAACTTACACTACCATTACATCTGTTATTCACTAGGTCATATAAATATGGGGAGATTCCTCAAGACTGGAGACGTGCACTTATTAAACCTGTCTTTAAGGGAAAGGGGAGTAGGACAAACCCAGTTTCATACAGACCCTTAAGTCTACTTTCATGTTGTGGAAAATTAGTGGAGAAGGTAATATTGGATAAGTTATTGTCAGAACTGAATAGGTTGGGACTAGAAACCATTTATTAGCATGCATATGTTGAAACTAGATCTATTACCACCTGTAACATGATGTTCTATAACAATATAAAAACAGCTATGAATGAAAAAGGATGCTGTGATGTAATTTATATAGACTTAACTTTAGCATTTGACAGGGTCACACACAAAACACTGATCAATAAATTAGTACAGCTAGGTATTGATGTACTCTTGATAAGGTGGATAGCTGCATGGCTTACAAATAGGACATGACAAGTATCACACAGCAAATGGACAGGTGAAATCCTTGGTTACAGTCAGGATGACCATGGGGCTCGGTCCTAGGCCCTTACTTGTTTAGATTGTATCTTTCAGACCTAACTTTTCATCTGAGGTGTTCTACAGTCTATACGCAGATGATCTGAAATTAGGTAAACTGATTACAAGCGTTACAGATAAGGCATGTCTGCAAAATAACTTGACTAAACTGACCATTTAGGCACAGGAGAATAATATGTTGATAAATACATCAAAAACTAAGCATATGACATTTGGGGGACATAAACTGAAAGGTGAATATTTAATACAGCACACAGTGATTGAAACTGTAGACTCAATTACACAAAACCCCTGGGTATATGGGTAGATTCAGCTATGAGTTTTTCTTATCATGTCAACCAATTGGTTAATGATAGTTATAGAACGATAGGTTACATAAAAAGATTTATAAAGTCTAGGAAATAAAAAATAATGAAGTCATTGTTTGTTAGTTACATTAGACCTAAACTTGAGTATGGAATACCAATATGGAAACCCTATAAGAAGACAAGCATGAGTAAACTGGAAAGGGTACAGCAGAAATATGCCAAGGGCATTCATGGATGTGAAAATCTGAGTTATTATGAAAGACTAAAATATCTAAACTTGTACAGTGTCTCTTACAGGTATCTAAGATGAGATCTTATTCAGATATATAGGGCATTTAGGGACAACTACCTCTGGGAATGTTTGGGGTTATCAAAAAGTACTAGAGAATCATCATACAACCTACGTAGGAGATTCTATAGGAATGAGAAGTGTACTAATTGGTCTGATGCATGGAACAGACTACCAAATTACATTAAAGTAAGCACTAGTTTAGGTGTTTTTAAAAACAGCCTGGACACTTATTATGGGAACACGTGTTTTGGTATCTTGGCAAGCTAGAAGGGCATTAATGCACGTGCTTGAAATATTTGTATGTTTGTATGTGGCCAGTGTATCTTATTTGCTCCTCTGGTGTGATTTGTGTCCATTTTTCCTTCTGTCTATACAGACTGAGTACTTATTCCCATCTTCTGCTTCTGTGAAACACCCTTCCATTTTAGTTTAAAGAAACATTCACTTAAATGTACCTTTCCATCCCAGCTCTGAGTACCACTGTCCCTTCTAGTCTAATATGGAGCCTGTCCCTTGCGTAGAGTTGACCCCTCAGCTAGGTTTCCTTCCAAGCACCCCGCCAGTCCCAAGTCATTCTCCCTTGTTCACTGCTACAGATTGTTTCCTGATCCTCTTTCTCCTCACTCTGCCTGCACCTGACACAGGTAACACTTTTGAGAATGCTACTTTCAGCCCTCTATCCTGGCATCTCTCTGATCCTGTTTGGCACAACCCCGTTATCTCCACTGATGGATTGTTGGTGTCTATGTGCATCATAATATGTACTCCCTTTCCTCCTGAATGACCACCTTGGTTAGTTCCTTCAGTGGCTAACTAAATGTAAGCTCCAAGACTGGTTTCCCTGTAACTTTGTTTCTTCTGTTTCCTTGCCAGAGTTTGTAGAGCAGGTGTAGTCTTACAAACTGTCTGTACAGAATAAGGATAACGTCTTCCTTCTTTTTGGTGATGCTTCTCCCTGTACATTCAGGGATCCCCTTGTGCTGTACTGTTTTTTTCCAGGATGATCAATATATCACATAGACTGACAGTGAACATTTAGCCTCTATGAGGTCTTTAATTAGAGTGAACTGTCAAGAAGGAATGTGTACCACCTGACTTGCAAATTTTATGTAGCTAAAAATTAGCATATAAAGATATACTTCAGATATGAAATCACTTTTTCTAGTTCATAGGTTCATACGTATGTACTAGGCTAATGACCATCAGGACCTTTGTAAGCCTACCTGTACAATCCAGCCCAGTTGTGTCTGTGTATGTATCATGGGTATTTATAAGGAGGAGTGTATTATTTAGGAAGTCACTAGAAGTTAATGTGTGTGTATGGGGGGGTATGTTAGTTTGGTCATTACTGTCTGTCTTTGTTCCCATCCGTTTGCCAGGGTTACACTTAAATAGGGTTAAGAATGTACTCTGCTCCACATGAATGGGGACCCTGTTCCAGAGCATGGGGATCCCCTGAGACACATGTAGAATAGCAGGTGTGTTGTTCCTTTAAGAAGCATTTCCAAGATCTGTGTGCGCATATAAATACCAAGTATATGTTAGCTTCAGTACCATTGTGAAGGTGCAGCCAGAGTGTTAACATCTATGTGCATGATAGCTAATCTGTTTATAAGTTAAAGTTACATAATCTCATTTATGATGTGTTTGCATACAATAAAGCTGCTTGAACAAGAACCCATGATGCTTGCCTGTTTTATCTTGACCTGGCGAGCGACATGATGTCCGAACTGGGATAGCAAAGACTATTCTTTAGAGTCATGAGGTGCAGAGGTAATGATGAAGGCAAACTAAAAGAAGAGAGCAAAAAAGGGCCAGAGACAAGTTAAAGATAAAGAGAACACATGCGAATGATTTATTTATTGAAAGAGGTTAAACAAAGCATTACAAGGGCACAAAATGTATTAAGCAAACGAGTAGTACAGAAACGTTTATCAAGCAAATGAGAAGTAGAAAAGAGCTCATTAATCAGATGAAATGTTTGAAACTGAGTTATTTGATAAAACGAGCATTGGAAAAGTACATAAAGGGTTCAGAATTGCCTCAGAGTTGTAAAACGAGCATGTTTAAAGTAAAATGAGCATGTTTAGAGTTAAAATTAGCATAAGAAAATATAATGGGCATGAAAAGAGATTAAATGAGCAAAATAAATATAACACAAGGGCGTAAAGGGCATAAAAGGCACATTAAGAGATTCAATGAGTGAACAACTATAATAGAAAGGGCAGAAAAGACACATTGAGTATAAATAAAGCAAAGTCAGATGCACGTGTTTTGGGCAAATGACTGTGTTTGGTACAAATTGCTACTTTACATTGATTGAAGCCTTGACTAGCGTAACTAGAGTTGTTCGAAGTACCTCAAAGTGTGTAAAAGTGCTTACAGTGTGTGCTTATTGCTGTGCATTAATTCTGAAGAGTTTGTTGTGTGCAAAGTGCAACTATTTCATGAAGTGCAGTCAAGTGAAGCCATTTTGAAAAGTTTCTTGTGCCTGTGTGTGTCTGTTCACAGAGAGCCGCCATTAAAGAGTGTTTTTCACACTATACAGAGTTGTTTGGCAATGCAACCATTTTGGGGAGATTCCAGTGTGATATGTACTGTTTATTCACAAAATGCAGTTATTTTGAGGTATTTCTCACTCTGAGCTTCTTCTGCCCAACACATTTGCAAAGTGCCATTACTTTGAAAAAGTTTATTCACAAAGTGCCATTACTTCAAAACAATTTATTCACAAAGTGCCATTACTTCGAAACAGTTTATTCGCAAAATGCCATTACTTTGAAACAGTTTATTCACAAATTGCCATTACTTCAAAACAGTTTATTCATAAAGTGCCATTACTTTGAGATAGCTTATTCGCAAATTGCAATTACTTCGAACCCGTTCATTTGTAAAGTGCCATTGCTTCGCGATAGTGTATTCTCAAAGTACAGTTACTTCAAAATTTGCCCTCAGCTTCCATTGGTCAGCTTATTTGCACAGTGCAGTTGTTTGAAATGTTTCTTAAAATGGTGATAAATGACTTTGACAGTAAAATGTTGATAAATGGCTTTGGCATTAAAGCGATTACAAGACAAAGGCTCGTGCAGTAAAATGATAATAAATTACTTTAGCATTTAGCCTTTAAAAGATAAATGACTCGTATAGTAAAATAATTTCAAGGCAAGTAGCTTTACAGAAAAGAGATTTCAAAGTGTTGCAGTGCCCATAAAACTTATTTCATGAAATTCATTTATACAAAGGCTTGCTGTGTTGTTACAAGTACTGACATAAATTTCAAGCACGTGTATATCTGTATGTACAAATGTGAATGTGTATGTTCGTGCATATTTGCAAGAGTTTTCACTGAGATATATCAATATGGCTGACAGATTTCACAAGCCACAACCACTTATATTTGATCAGAACATTGCAGAGAATTGGAGATCATTTGAGCAAGAATATGATATAATTATACAGGCAGCTTATTCTAATAAAGATGCATATACCAGGGCATTCATTTTGCTGAACCTAGCAGGGTCAGAAGCCATTGAAAGGGAGCATTAATTTTCTGTGCATCAGTAGTGTATGAAGGTGAAGGAGAAACTCATCGTGTTGTTGTGCAGGCTGAATCAAGGGAAGACCCCGAGTGTTTAAAGCACAAATTCAGAGAGATGTGTAACCCTCAGACTGATGTTACACTAGAGAGGCATTTGTTTTCTACGAGAGATCAAAAGCAATGGGAAACTTTCTCAGCTTATATTACTGATCTGAGAAACAAAGCTAAAACGTGCATGTTTGGTGATTCCTTGCAGTATCTCTTTATCTGCAAACTATCAGCCGAGTTTGTCTTTTTCCTCTCCATACTGACAGCGTACTGTTAAAAGTCATGCATGCTGCATTAAACGGTTGCAACGAAAATCGCTCATCACACAGCTCTGTTCTCTTGCCTTGCAGTGTCTCTTTATCTGCAAAGTACGTTGGCTTAGTTTTTACATTTTACAATATAGTTATTTAAGGCATTATCTACTGTACTTTCTAGCAAGTTTGTATTCTGTAAAGTAGCTTGGCAGCAAGGAACCCCCCCCCCCAATTTCTTAATAGATTGCCTGTTAGATTCAACAAACTTATGTCTATTAAATACTGGACTGCTTATCCTGTTTTAAGATATTTCCTACCCAGCCTGCTCAAAGATATTTCTTAGCTGATAGTACTACACAACAAAACCTCTTTTTCTTACTGTTAACAGTACATAGCCTTATTGTGTTACAGTTTACTGATTGTTTCTGGACTGTGCTTGACTCTTGAGCTTGGCTCTGGCCATGCCTACATAGAGTGCT
The DNA here is from genome assembly GCF_019279795.1 of Protopterus annectens. Classification (NCBI taxonomy): domain Eukaryota; kingdom Metazoa; phylum Chordata; order Ceratodontiformes; family Protopteridae; genus Protopterus; species Protopterus annectens. Next base: position 821,324,404 of record NC_056739.1, read on the forward strand.
GTAAACTCTTATAACCCCTATTCCACCAATTAGACCTCTACAGGAGGTGATATTACCTACTGGGACTTCAGGCTCCATTTTCAAACTGTTTTCTTCCTTGCTGCTGACTCCTTAACTGTGTTCCCTCAGCTTGCTCTGTAAGGTCTTTTATTTCTTTGTCATATTTTTGTGACTACAGCTATTTTAAACTTGTTGACTACAGGCCTGCTCTGTGTTTTATAACTCACTAATGTAAATGCTGAATTGTATAATTTATGCCTGGTTCAACTAATGTTGTGATTACAGCTATTTAGACTTGTTGACTAGATGCCTGCTGTGTGTTTTACAACTCATTAATATAAATGCTGCCCTGTATACATTATGTCTGATTCAACTACAGCTACTAAAATTTGTTGAGTAGCTGCCTGCTCTATGTTTTAAACCTCACTAATTATAAATGCTGCACTGTATACTTTATGCCTGGTTCAACTACAGTAGTTTTAGCTGTCTTACCAATGAACAAGCTATCTTGCTGTGAGTTTTATCCATTGGTTAATGCATTTGTTTGCTTACTGTTTTACCTCCTTTAGTAACAACTTCTTTTTCTTGTCATACATTTCAGTTATGCTGTAGTATATAATGTTCACTGCAACAGGTGTAAGAGCCTGCTGTCTAGCTGTGACTGTGTGTGCTGCTATGTTCAGAGGAATGTAACACTTTTTCACCCTGATTACACATCTGTATTAACTGTGTTTTTTTTTCTAAGTATATTATTAACTGTAGTATCAATTTAAAGCTAGATTTTGTGTAGCATTACATTTGTACTACTGTGCTAGAGTGAATGCAGATGTGATAGTCTTAACAGTTTGTGTTTATATTGTTTGAGTTTCTCTTTCTGTCCTCTCTAAAATACCTCCATCTATCTTTTATGTGCTAAACATCATATTTGGTAACAATTTTTATTATTTTTTTATCTCCTCAGCTATCAGCCAAGTTTGTCTTTTTTCTGTCCATACTGACGGTGTACTGTTAACAGTCCTGCATGCTTCATTAAATGGTTGCAATGAAAATTGCTCATCACACAGCTCCGTTCTCTTACCTTGCAGTGTATCTTTATTTGCAAAGTATGTTGGCTTAGTTTTTACATTTTACAATATACTTATTTAAGGCATTATCTACTGTACTCTCTAGCAAGTTGGTATGCTGTAAAGTAGCTTGGTAGCAAGGAACCCCCCCCCCCCCATTATTTAATAGACTGCCTGTTAGATTCAATAAACTTATGTCTATTAAATGCTGGACTGCTTATACTGTTTTAAGATATTTCTTACCCACCCTGCTCTAAGATATTACCTGATAGTACTGCACAACAAAACCTCTTTTTCTTACTATTAACAGTACATAGCCTTATTCTGGTAGCGTTTACTGATTGTTTCTGGACAGTGCTTGACTCTGGGCTTGGCTGCCCCGCTCCATTCGCCCTCGCTCCACTCGGGCTCACTTCACCCCTCTCCCACCCCCATTCCCACCCACCCCTCGTAGTATTTCCTTTATAGCTAACTACGTTGCACCTCCCACAACAGACACCCATCCCTTCCTATCTTTCACTTCATAATATTCTATACCTCCACAACAAAATATTCTAACTTCACCCCCCGTACTGGTACTAGCTAGTATACACTATTATCCCTTATCTAATAGACCAACAAACTATACCCCCTGCATTTTATTAACTAAAAACACCCTACAATATGTATTCCTTGAACAGTAAAATATATGCGTTTCTAACTACCTCCATTCTTTTATTGCCTCTCCTACTCCTCCTTCTTACACTCACATCTCTTAACATCCACTTACTCCCCAAACATATCTCCCCTACAAACCCAAATTTCTGTAGCCATATAAATAATCATCAAACCTTCTCCATTTTATCATCTATCATCTCATTAAATACACCCTTATCAAAAATACACTTACCTAACACCCAACTCACACCTAACAAACACAAAACCAAATACTACACCCCACTGCTAATCTGCTCTAATAGACCAACAAATTATACCCCCTGCATTTTATTAACTAAAAACACCCTACAATATGTATTCCTTGAACAGTAAAATATATGCGTTTCTAACTACCTCCATCCTTTTATTGCCTCTCCTACTCCTCCTTCTTACACTCACATCTCTTAACATCCACTTACTCCCCAAACATATCTCCCCTACAAACCCAAATTTCTGTAGCCATATAAATAATCATCAAACCTTCTCCATTTTATCATCTATCATCTCATTAAATACACCCTTACCAAAAATACACTTACCTAACACCCAACTCACACCTAACAAACACAAAACCAAATACTAAACCCCACTGCTAATCTGCTCAAACTCATCTACCTCCACAAAAACATTCTCTTAGCTGTAGACATCCATCCCACCCTGGCCTAACACACCCTACTGCTAGCCCTCCTAACCCCAAAGTCAATGATCCCCCAAACAAACATCTTTCTTTCTATTCAGTAAACACTATGAGTATTCTAAACAAAATAAGTGAACTACATGATTGGATCTCCCACCATACTGCAGATGTCCTTGTTCTGACTGAAACCTGGTTAAAATCCCAACACCAAGACATAGAGATCTTTCCCTCTGGCTATAGCATACACCATCTAGATCGACCAAAAAGTAAAGGTGGAGGCGTTGCTATTCTACATGGTAACCACCTTACCATTTCTAACTCTGCTTTTACATCCAAAGCCTTCTCCCCAGCTGACATTTTATCTGTAAACTTAAATATTAATAGCCATTCCACTATCATCATTGTAGCAATTTACATTCCACCAGGTGATAACATCCCCCTACTGGAAAATATGCTTGCTCAAATCTCCCAACCACATCCCAAATGAAACTGTCATTCTTGAGGATGTCAACATTAACTGGCTCTTTCTCTCTCTCTCTCTTCTCAAAACTCCTCACAACACCTTAATCTCTATGGCTTTACTCAACTCATTTCTGATCCCACTTATTTCATTAACTCCCATACAGCCTCATCTCTCCTTGATTGGATTCTTGTCTCACACCCTTCCAAATACCATAACCCTGAAACACTACCAAATTCCCTAAGGGATCACTGCCCAATAAAAATACTCAGGTACACATCCCACCAAGCTAAACCTCAAAGGTTTATCAAACACCAAAAACTAACAAACTTTAATCCTGAAACTCTCAAATCTTTATTATCAAAATTATACTGGAATCCCATAAAACTACTCCCCTTGGATAAAGCTGGCTACTTTTTTAACTCCACTTTCCTTAGTATTTTAAATTATCTGGCACCCCTTAGAACAGTCCTCATAAAGTCTAACGTATCTCCATGGCTGACTGTAAACACCCGTGCACTATTAAAAAAAAAAAAAAAAGACAAAGCATGGAAAATTTGGACTAAAATTAAACATCAACCAGACCTCCAGAAATATAAAGAACTTAGAAATCTTAAGTCACATAAATAAAGATAAGAAAAACTTCTATAATAATTCATCTTCTACCTTTAAATCCAACCCTAAAAAGTTCTGGCACTCTGTGAATCAAATACTACATGCAGGTGCACTAGTCTCCCCTAACCCTCATCCTGACAAAGCACATGAGGAAACTGCCTCCATATTCAACAACTACTTTATAGACTCAAGATCAAAATTACTAAATCAAGACACAAACCATCCCACCAACAATAATAGACCTAATAGCTCAAACTGTTCCATTAATAGTAACCCTACCACTACCTTCTCCCTCAAACCTGTCTCCACTAACGATATTAAAACTCTACTATCTAAATTAAAACCTTGCTCCACATCTCTAGACAACATTCCCTCTGCATTTCGTCAGGCTGCTGCTAATGTTCTTGCTTTCCCAGTTTTGATTCTAATAAGCTGCTCTATCACAGAAAACACAGTCCCTTCCATCTGGAAGCAATTTTATACCCTTCCGATACACAAAGAGGCAACTCAATAGATAAAACTAATTTTAGACCCATAGCCATACTCTCACCACTCTCCAAAATTCTGGAAAAATGTATACACAGTCAAGTCTTATACTACCTTCTGCAAGAAAATCTACTCACACCTACCCAACATGGCTTTCGTCCCATGCACAGCACTACTACAGCTCTCCTGTCTTTCCTAAACTCTGTATCACTAACTAGAGACAGTAACAAACGTATTTCCTGTCTCTTCATTGACCTCTCTAAAGCCTTTGATACAGTCTCTCATAAACTCCTTCTCCTTAAACTAGCAAACTTACACTTCTCTCCATCCACCATATATTGGTTTAACAGCTGATAGACTCCAATCAGTCAAATAGCTCTCAGCTTTCCCCCGTCTTCTTCCTGTTAAAACGGGTGTTCCACAAGGCTCCAGCCTTGGGCCCCTTCTTTTTAACATCTTTACCAACCTTCTCTACTCTTCCTGTCCTGGATCCTCACTGATACAATATGCAGATGATTCTACACTTATCACTATTGCTGAATCACCAACTCAACTAAAATCACACACAGTCCTCTTTTAACTCTGTAGAAAGCTGGCTATCTGAAAATCAACTTATCCTTAATCCAAAGAAAACCAAATTACTACTCTTTCTCCCTAAAAACCTTAAGCACATAAAGTCTTCCTTCTCCATACTGTCACAAAGTAACACTGAAATACAGGTGGACACCAGTACAAAACTCTTAGGTGTTACTATTGATGATAGATTAACCTTTGATTTACACGTCAATAATTGTATCCGAAAACACATCTCAACCTAGGTCTCCTCTATAGAAACAAAAAATATCTTACCAAAACAGCAAAACTAACCCTTTCAAATGCTTACCTTTTACCCATTTTACTCTATAGCTCCCAAATTCTTACCAGCCTCAACACTGGACTACTAAACAAGTTAGAAACAATTTATAACAGGATTGCCAGATTTGCTGCCCAAAATTCTTACAAGTCCCATCACTGTCTCTCACTAAAAGAACTACATTGGCTAGAAATACCTAACCTACTTCAGTATAATCAGTTTCAGATTATTCACTCCATTTTCTACAAACCCTCTTTCTGTCCAACTGTCTCATCTCTAATATCTCATTACCTACCCACTAGATTACTTTGCAGTTCTGAACAAGGCATACTAAAAATCTACAAACCAAGGACCAAAATGGGTCACTTAATCTATAGCTTTAACCCTTCCAAGGCCTGGAATAGCCTTCCGTTAGATATAAGATCCCTTGAACATCCCAATCAATTCAAAACCACTACAAAAAATACCTTCATGACAAATGGACCTGCCAATGTAATCATCTCCCGTAAACACTCCCCTATAACCTTTTATTTCCCTTCTCTCTTCCTTCCCTTCAATAAACAAACTTACTACTTTATCTTCTCCTCTTGCTACATCACTGTACAAACATAACCAGTAAGATATTTCAGCTATGTAACTATTGCACTATTATGTATATAATATGTAATTATGAATGTATCCCTCTGATGAATGCATTTCTATATGTATTTCACTTGCCACAGTGTAATGTATGACACTGTAATGGAGTAGTAATGTGTGGTACTGATGAATATATTCTATATGTATTCAATACGTAAAATTTCTATTTTTCTGTTGGAGCTTTTCTCCTCGGGCCTCTGCTGAAAACGGGCAATTGTAGCCCAGTCGGACAAACCTAGTCAACAAATATAAAATAAATAAATAAAATATTAATAAAGGACATAATCGTGTGTGGTATTAATAGTGCTGCTGTGAGAAAGATTTTGCTTCATGACAGTGATTTAACACTGAGTAAAGCCATTGAGATTTGTCAGATTCATGAGGTTACAGAAAGGCACGCAAATATGCTTGGTAGTGATAAGAGCATGTTTCAGTTGGCTCCAGAGCTCATGTGGACAGCATGCAACATGTGACAGGCAGAAGCAGGCCTAAGCATGTGGCAGCGGCAGCCCCTGTGGCATTTCCAGGTAAAACCAATAGTCTTCTAGCACATTCCAAGAACAATTCAGTTAAAGGAGCATGCTCAGTGCAAAACCAAGGGTACCTAGTGCAAAACAAATGTTGCTCGGTATAGCATGAGTGAATCAACAAAACCTAAATCAAGATTTATTGTTAGCTGTCGCAATTGTGGTGCTAACCATGAGTCCAGAAGAGAAAAGTGTATAGCATTTGGTCAGCAATGTCATAAGTGTAAGAAATGGAACCATTTTCAAAGATCTTGTAAATCAAGTAAGCCTCATACAGTTGTAAAGAAGGGTCACTCCAAAATGCAAGTTAATCAAATAGACCTGCAATAGTCTGCTTTCTATGTGGATGGTGTATCAGTAATTGGTGAAAAGATTGATGTGGTAGATTTGTTGACAAGAAGTTTTTGTACTGTCTGGCTCAATGGTAAATCCACAGAGCTTAAAGTAGACACTGGTTCAAAGTGTAATGTCATGTCTGCAGATACTTTTGCAAGGGTCAGAGCTGGTGAACAACTAAATGTGACCAGTTGTGCAAACATTATAGCTTATGGAGGTGAAGACAATCAAACCAAAGGCTCAGTAGTACTTTCATGCTATGTGGCTAAGAGCTGTTATAGGCTATTGTTTTATGTGGTTCAAAGACCTGTGCAGTCATTGTTGGGTCTCAGAGACAGTTTGAAAATTAATCTGCTTTCTTTTACCAAAGAAGTTCATCATATAAGCAGATGTCCAAGTTCCAGCTTCACCAATACTATTTTTTCAGAGTATGCTGATGTTTTCGATGACATATTAGGCAAACTTCCAGTTGTGTATTTGATGAAATTAGACCCAGAAATCAGTCCAGTGGTCAGACCAGCAAGAAGTGTTCCAATAGCTGTGCAGCATAAGGTCAAAGCTCAGTTGGACAAAATGGTGCAACAAGGTGTAATTTGTCCAGTTACAGAACATACCGAATGAGTGTTGTCCATGATAGTAGCTCATAAAAAAGCCTCAGATGAAATCAGAATATGTATTGAACCAAGAGATTTGAATAAAGCATTGAAGAGACTGCATCTTCCCATGCGTACAGTCGAAGAGGTTGCAGCCCTGATACCGAATGCCACTGTTTTTTCTATCTTAGATGCAAATAGTTCATTTTGGCAAGTGATGCTTGATCGCAAATTTTCATTACTAACTACATTCAGTACCCCATTTAGAAGATATAGATTCCTCAGGATGCCATTTGGAATAAATTCTGCAAATGAAGTCTTCCAGCTTGCAATGGTTCATAGGTTCATAGGTGTATACTAGGCTAATGGCCCTGGAGCCTTTACAAGCCTAGCCCATAGGATTACCCTGGTATCGTGCCACCCAACGTTAGTTCCTAGTGCCTCTGTTGAGTAGAGCCACTGGAGTGATCCGCAGCGTGAATTTTCTATTTCCCATCCACTCATCAAGATTTCTATGGAAGAGGGCCAGTGAGGTGCTCTGCTTGACACATAGGAGAAGTATATTCCATAGCATGGGCAGTCTCTGGGTTGTGAACCTGTCCCTCCAGCATGTTCTGTTGATTGTGGTATTGAGGTTGAGGTCACTGGAGTGTGTGGTGTGGAGCAATTGGGATTTCTTTAGATATAGCATTTCTAACAGAGCTGAGCCAGACATGGCTTTGTAAGTCAAGTAGGGATTGCCTCTAAGTAGGTGATATGAGACAGAGAATAGTTGGAGTTTTTTAAGTCTGTCCATACAGGACAAGTGTTTAAGGCCTAGGATCCTCTTTGTGAGGTACTTTTGTGGCCTCTCCAGTTGTTGCAGAGGTGTCTAGTGAGGTAAATGCCAAATGGGCCATTGTACTCGATGATTGGCCTAATGAGGGAAGAGTAGAGGGAGACAATGACCTCTTTATTTCTGGATGCAAAACCCTTTGTAATGAGATGTGCCACATAGAAGGACTTTCTGACCACAGTGGCAACGTGGTGGTCAAAAGAGAGGTTGCTATCAACCTGTGTTCCCAGATCTCTTATAATGCCTTCTGTGTTCAGTGGACTACCATCAATGTGGTAATTCAAGGGAACCGGGTTTTTCCAAAGGTGATGAAGACACATTTTTTTGGCATTGAGCTTAAGGCCATGGTTCTGACACCAGTCATTGGTCTCATTGAGGCCTTTCTGCAGGATGTCAACATCACTTGGGGAGTTAATAATAACTCCCAACTTGCAATCATCTGCGAACTGTGTCAGCCAGAGTTCCTTCGTGTTGGCCTGGACTTCAGAGAAGTAGATACCAAACAGTAGAGGACTCAGGACCGAACCCTGTGGGACTCCACTCGTGACTGGTCAGCAGTCTGACTTGGAGTCAGCTACTTTCACACTGTGGGTTCTATCTGTGAGCCAGTTTGCAACCCGTCTAATGTTATAGGGGTTGATGCTTAGCTTAGTAAGTTTTTCTATGATTTCTGAGTGAGGAATGGTATCAGAGGCCTTGGCCATATCAAGGTATGCTGTATGAACCACCTTACCTTCATCCACAGCTCTGGAGACTGACTCAAAGAAGCCAACCAAGTTGAGCAGGCATGATCTACCCTTCACAAAACCAAACTGTGTAGGATCCAGAGTTTGGAGATTCCCTATATCCTTGTTTATTAGGTCCATGATGATGCGTTCCATAGCTTTACATATCAGACTCGTCAGGCTAATGGGGAGATAGTTCCCAAGGTCTGTAGTCGGTCCTCCTTTGTGGAGAGGGATGACTGTAGCAGTGCGCCATTTGGTAGGGACAAAGCCTGAGGTGAGGCTGTAATTGAACAGGGCACACAGGTGAGGTGCCAGTTCACTCTGTAGTTCATGTAGAACACAGCCAGGAATACTGTCAGGTCACATAGAAGCTATATTCTTGGCCTTGGACAGTGCTGTTTTAAGCTGTGCAGCAGTAATACTGGGTGCCTGGTAATCTACTGGTATTGTGATTGGTCCTTTGGGGGGGGGGGGGAGAGGGCTAAAGTTAGGACTGAATCTGTCCTCCAGTATATCTGCAATATTTGTTTGCTCGGTATATGAGGTACCATTGTGCAGTAGCTCAGAGCAAATCTGGGTATTGCCATGGAGATTATTTACATAACTATAGAAGGCCTTGTGGTTTTCTTTACTATCTGCTGCAATTCTGTTTTCATAGGTAGCTTTAGAGGATTTGATGAGGGATCTCAACCTTTTGTTGAGGCTGATAAGGGAGTTTTTCCAGTCTTGGGACTTTTTTTTTTTTGAGGAGACTGTCTTTGTTCTATTGGGTATGGTGAGATCTATGCATTTGTGTACGTGTTTATACAGTGCATTGGTGTATGATTTGGCGGTCATGCAACTATTCTCCATTTGCATGGGTGCCGTGAAGTTAGCCACTTGTTTTTAGGAGCTGAAAGTTAGCTTTGGAGAAGTTTTTCATGGTGGTTACCTTTGTTGGGGGGGGATGTGGATTTCCAAGGTGATTAGCTTGTGATTGGATCTAACCAGGGAGGAGTTGACTATTGGTGTAGAGCAATGGTCACCCATGTTAGTAATGACCAGGTCAAGGATGTTGCTACCTCTAGTGGGGGTAAGAGCGAGCTGGTCCAGGGCATTGGAATTAATGAATTCCAGAAAGCGTTGGGCAAGTGTATTGGTACATGAATAGTTTTCCCAGTTAATGGAGGTGTGTTTGAAGCCACTCAGTATGAGAGTGTTAGGTTGGACCCTAATATTCTCCAGGGTGCTTAGGAATGTGGAGTGTGAATCTTGGGACATGGTTGAGGACCTATAGCAGGCAACGACTTGAATTGCTGTCGTACCCAATCTTAGTTGCACCTGAAGTTTCTCAGATGGGTTATTTTGGGCTACCAATCTGGAGATGTGTGCATCCTTTATGAATATGGAAACACCACCGTCTTTGGAGCTTTGGTCCAAGTTCTGGGGCCGAAAGGTGTGGAATGAGTTGTAACCTTGTAGTGCAGGGGTGCTTTCTGCTGCCTTGAACCAGGTCTCTGTGACAGCACAAATGTCGATATTCTCCGTTTTAAGGAGTACTTTGAGCGAGTGCATTTTGAGATTTAGACTTCTAGCATTGAGCAGCATTACCCTTAAATTGCATTTGTTTGCAACTGTTACAGTGGTAATTTGGTCTTTGGAACACCACCTAAAAATGGCACTATAGGGGCGGCAAGAGCCTTGGCCAATATCCAGAAGCCCAGGAGTGACAGATGCAGGCCATCTCTGGCAAAACATCGAGGTCTGTCAATCATGTCATCCCAGGCAGACAGATACTGGTTCCCCTTAGAATGACACCAGAAACTTAGCCAATTGTTGAAATCAATAATTTTCTGCTTGTACTGTGGTATCATTCTGTGTGATGGTAGGATGCTGCCCAGGGCTAGAGTCATACCCGGCTGGGCTACATAATCCAAGAGCTCCTCCTCCTTGTTTCTTTTCATGTAGTCCAGGGAGGTACGTCTCAGGTCATTCACATGCACATGTACAATGACAGAGTCATATTTGTACCTGTTGTTGAGGGACCTGAGTGCATGTGTTATGTGGTGAATCCTGGCTCCTGACAGGCAGCTGACTGTTACTTTCTCCTTATTCAACCTAGTGAGTGGGACATCAGTGTGCCTCACTATTGAGTCGCCTATGACTAGTGTGTTGGGCATGCTGTTTTGCCTCAGGGGCTTTGGTTGAGTGGCACACTGTTTAGGTGAGTTATGTATCTCGTGATTAGTGTTGTGTTGAGCTGGTCAAGTGTGTTTCCGCCTTGGAGTTCTCTGCGGTTTGGTTAGATTCTTATTGAGAGCCTCCGCGAAGGTGGGTGTGTGGTTTGTGTTTTTATGTGAAGCCAATGCTGGTGTGTGTTCTGGAGGGCTATGTGTTCTATGTGGTGTGGTGCAAGTGTTGACCATCTCCTCTTGACCAGCTATTCCAGTCTTGGCTGGAGAGTGTGTGGCTTCCAGTTTGGATATATAAGTGCATCTCTCACAAGTCTGAGTGTTGGGGGGTAAGAGGAGAGGGTTGTCAGTGTACATGAGGCAGTTGCTACATTGCCTCAGGATGCCCAAGTTCACCAGGTTAATAGGAGAAAGTAAATGTATATGTTTTTAAACTTGGAAGATTTTAGGATGAAAGTTTTTAATGGCATAATGGCACTGAAACCTGCATTTGGTTTTAATGTAAACCTATTGGTTGGTTTTAAACTCTGATTATTTAATTTCATTGGTTTTTATTAATGAATTCAGTATAAATATTGGTAACAGAAGTATTCATTGTTTTATCTGATGAAGTCTATGGCAATAAGATGAAAACACAGTTAAGCAGTTTTAATACATTCATGTAGTTAAAGTGGTTGAGTTCATTTGTGTGGATCCAATAAAATACTTTTTATACTTCGGCTTTCTCCGATCCATTTTTTGCACTGTTTGGATTTCCAAGTGTTTGTTGCAGTTCCACTTTTCATTTATTTATTGTTTTTTTTCTGTGGAACGAAGATGGAGAAGCAAAACCTGCCTGATTCAAGAGGGCAGGACAAGGTAGGCCAATCTCGTAAATTGATTGGCCAACTCACAGAATTGATTGACTTGCTAACCCCGATTAGCCAGTTGTTGGTGGGGCTTTACGGCAACTTGGCCAATCATCGTTCCCCAGGAACCAAAGGGTTTGGAGAGCAGACAGGCCATGGTAATACGAAGCAAAGGGAGCTTATTGGTGTTCCAAATGGCACCGGCGACCTAATTGAAGTTAATGGAGGAACTTTTAATCCTATATCCACACCAAATATTTTTAGAACAATGGAGATATGACATGATTCAAACGGTGGCCTGAGTATTGAACCAGGTCAAAAATTACCATTTGCTTCACAAATGGTTGCAGGTACTGTTCAAACCTTTAATACCAAAGATACCAATGAATGGTTACGGACTAAGTACATTTTTAAGTTAGATGATAATGGCATTAAACAACCGGCCATTAACGATTCATATCGCATAAAGTTGGATAAACTGGCAAAGCTTATGTTTAAATGCAGGACACTGGATATTGAAAATGAATATTTAAAATAATGTATATCTAGGGAAGTAGTTCCAAAGGGACTATATGTTTATAAATTCCCTAACAATGTGATACCTGGTTCTGTATTTTACAATGAACTTATTTAGGTTTTTAACAAATGTGGTCTAGATGTATTAAGACTTATAATTAGAGAAAACATTAGGTTGCAGGAAGTAATAAAAAAAGACATAGACGAATTAGGCCAATGCATAAAGGACGACCATATTTTTACCATTAAGGAAGAGAAAGAAAGGTATTTCAACATAAGAAAAGACATTGATAATAAATGTGGGGATTTGGTGGATAGAAAACTGAAAAAAATTAGAAAGAGACTATAAGGAATATGATAGTAATATTAGTTACCCCAAACCCCCAAATGGATATTTTAAGAAAACCAATGAAAATAGGCAGAATTTAGAAGGACTTAACCCTGAGAATGGTGGAAATGAAGAACATCATCAGGAAGAAGGGGAACAAGAGTATGATCAAGCCTTTCCACCCTTGAGGAGATCAGAAAGGCTTATGAACAAGCAGGGTTACCAACAGGCACATTTTCAATGGAGGGGGGGGGAGATTTTAATTAATACCCACTCCACCACATGAGATTGTAGTGAATGGTTTTAGAAATACGTATAACAATTTTTCCATTTACAATTTCAGCAATATGGAAATAGAGAAAGGACATTTTGAGCTACTTTCCAAGGGTTTAAAATTTATTCCATACAAGAAAGGTGATGTAACTAACACACTACTTGACATTAAATTATTTATAAGGAAGGTCAACCTGAGTATCATGTTTACTACAGAAAAAGTAATTAGAAATCAGGAAATAAAACGTAAAAGTAATTATAACCCCCCACTACACCCCCAGTTAAAAAAATCTGGAAAAAGTTATGGAAAAAGAGGTAAGGAAAGAACAGATGAACATTAAGTATAAGACTAACCTAAGTAATAAGGAAAGAAAATTACTGGATGAAATGAAAGGTAATATGAATATTAGAGTGATGAAACCAGATAAAAGGGGAGGGGGTGGTTATTATGGACAACATATATTATGAAAGTAAAATGAACATGATACTGCGGGATGATTTGAGATACTCCAGTGTATCAAAAAATGAAGTAAATATAGCCTATAACAAAATAGACATAGGACTAAGGGACATGTTACAGGATGGTCTTATAAATTACAACACATATAGTTATCTAAAAATAGAAAAACCAAGAATTCCTACAATTTTTGGAATTCCTAAGATACATAAAAGTGAAAGTGATCCTCCCCTTAGACCTATTGTTTCTGCTGATGGATCTAAGACCCACCCTTTGGCTAAATACCTAGATACCAAATTAAAAGGGTTATGGGTAGGAAGAGAATCTATATTAAAAGACTCTTGGGATCTTTTGAGAGAAATTTCCAATGATTTGTATCAAAAGAATTTATTGTTCATCACTATAGATATTGTAGAGTTATTTTCTTCTATACCCTACAATAGTGGGATGGAGATGTTTGAGGAAATAATCTACGAGGACCAGAGACTAACACAGAACGAAAAACTAGTAAGTGTCTGGTTAATGGATTTAGTCTTGAAAAATAATTTTTTATACTTTAACGGCAAATTCTTTCAGCAAACCCAAGGGGTAGCCATGGGAGCAGCTTGCGCCCCAACTTATGCCAACCTGGTCTTGGCTAAATGGGAGGAAAAATATATTTTGAAAACTGAATTCAAGGGCTGTTGGATACTATATCGTAGATTTTTGGACGATATAGTAATTTTTTGGACAGCAGGAAAGGATAAATTTGAAGAGTTTATGATACACATAAATAATTCCACCAATTTCTTAAAGTTTACATATAAAATTTCCAACACAAGTTTGCAATACTTGGATTTAGAAATATATAAGGTGGATAAAAAGTTTGAATCAAAAATATATAGAAAAGCTACTTTCTGTAATTCCTTCCTGCACTACAAAAGTGCTCACCCCCTACATTGTAAGAAGAATATAGGACAGTTTGTGAGGGGGTGTCGTATGACCAGTCTGGATTCTGATTTTTTAGTGGAATGTGATTTATTAGAAAAAATGTTCATTGATAGGGGCTATCCCTTGAAATTTATTAGAGACATCAGAAAAGAAGTGTTAAAGGGGAGAATAAATAGATTCCAACCTATCCAAAAGCATAGGGAGAGCAACAATGGAGGGGATTTAAACAAAGAAAGTAGTAGAGATGATTATCAACAAGCTATGATTTTTGAATATAATGCTTTAAACAATAATATTAAAAAAACCTTCTTAAAAGAATGGGAGAGATCTGTCTCTTTAACAGATTTAGAAAATATAACAAAATTCCCCTACAAAGTAGTGTACAAAAATTCGCAAAGTATTAGAAATATTTTGGAAAATAAGCATAAGTGCAACACTAATGAGAACAAGTTGGGTACATACAAATGTGGGCATTGTGCGCAATGCACATATATTATGAAAAGGAACAAGTATTACTTGGAAAGTAGAAAAAATGGATTACTAGCACAGATTACTATAATTGTGAATCAAAGGGATTGGTTTATCTAGCCATCTGCTGCTCAGTATGTAATTCCTTCTATGTAGGGAAGACAGAGAGAAAGCAGAAAAGAAGGATTTACGAGCATGTATATGAGATTTCAGTGGGTAAAGATACTAATGCCCTGTATAAATACTCAAAGTTATGTCCAAAATCAAAATTTCCTTTCCTGGTACTGGAACAAGTTAAAAATGACATTAGGGGAGGTCCATGGGAAGAAAAGATTGAATTTAGGGAATTATGGTGGCAAGTAACCCAGGAGGCAGAAAATTCCCCTGGACTAAATGACTATGTTTCTATAGTGCCACTATTAAAATTGAGATCAGCGAAACTTTGAGTATGTAAGAATGTAATTAAATGATTTTGCCACTAGGTGGCGATGTTTTCATATTTTATATGTTTGATTTTCATATCATTTTGTTTTAGGAAGTGGAAAGGTTTAAAGCATTTTTCATACCTTCACATGTTTTTTAAAAAATTTAATTTATAAATATTGTGAAACAATGGTTGGCACACAAAATATGAATTTAGTAGATTAAATGTATATGTTTTTAACCTTGGATGATTTTAGGATGAAAGTTTTTAATGGCATAATGGCACTGAAACCTGCATTTGGTTTTAATGTAAACCTATCGGTTGGTTTTAAACTCTGATTATTTAATTTCATTTCATTGGTTTTCATTAATGAATTCAGTATAAATATTGGTAACAGATGTATTCATTGTTTTATCTGATGAAGTCTATGGCAATAAGACGAAAACGCAGTTAAGCAGTTGTTCATGTAGTTGAGTTCGTTTGTGTGGATCCAATAAAATACTTTTTATACTTCGGCTTTCTCGGATCCATTTTTTGCACTGTTTGGATTTAATAGGAGAAAGCACAGGGAACTGACCTTTAGACATGCCTGGAGCGGTGGGCATTAATAAGTACTGGAGCTGTTTCCCTGTAGAACATTTAGTGCTGGTAGCACTTTTGTGTACTACAATAATTGCTACAAGACGTCTGGTAAAGTGCTAAACTAACAAGCTAGTAAAAGTGCAGGAGAGGAGAAAACTAGCAGATCTAAGGGAACAATTGAAGAACAGACTTTGGCACTGCTCGGAAGCTTATAAACAGTCCTGGATACAGCAAATCTGTATCTGGACTAGATTAGTTACAGGAAAGGTGGGAAACAAGCGCAAATGTGGGCTTTTAAACCAGAAAGTTGAAAGAGATGGAAAAACTGCCCAAATTGTCAATAAACTACAATTTCTGGGCTAAAAAACAGTCCTCTTGTGGTAGATAGGTTACCTGGTACTTACCACTCTCACTGATAAGTTAGAAGGCTTCCTCCAACACAGAAAGGCTTGGGGGGCTCAGAAGCTTACACACAGTCCTGGATACAGCAAATCTGTATTTCGACTAGACTTGTTACGGGAAAGGCAGGAAACAAGTGCAAAGCAGGCTTTAAGCCAGAAGGTTGAAAGAGATAGAAAAACTTCCCAAATGGTCAATAAACTACAATTTCTGGGCCAAAAACCACTCCTCTTGTGGTAGATAGGCTACCTAGTACTTACCACTCCCAATGATAAGCTAGAAGGCTTCCCTCCAACACAGAAAGGCTTTGGGGGCTCAGAACCTTATAAAGAGTCCTGGATACTGCAAATCTATACCTGGACTAGACTAGTTACAGGGAAGGCGGGGAACAAATGCAAATGCGGGCTTTTAAACCAGAAAGTTGAAAGAGATAGAAAAACTGCCCAAACGGCCAATAAACTACAATTTCTCGGCCAAAACCCACTCCTCTTGTGGTAGATAAGCTGCCTAGTGCTTACCACTCCCACTGATAAGCTAGAAGGCTTTCCTCCAACACAGAAAGGCTTGGGAGGCTCAGAAGCTTACCAACATTCCTGGATACAGAAAGTCTATATCTGGACTAGACTAGTAACAGGAAAGGTTACAAATTTTTTCAGGTTATCTTTGTGCCATACCAGTAGATGATTTATTAGTTGGAGGCAATGGTGAGGCAGAGCATGACAGAAATCTTAAGAGAGTTCTAGACAGAGCTCATGAAGTGAACTTAAAGCTCAATTCTCTGAAGTACAAATTCAGACTACCAGAAGTTGCATATGTACTGTAGGTCATTTGTTTACAAGTATGGGCTTGAGACCTGACCCGTCCAAGCAAGCAGACATTCTTGAGATGCCAGCACCAGATAATGTGCAAGCTCTACAATGTTTTCTTGGTATGGTCAATTACTTAGGCAAGTTTATGTCAGATTTCAGTGAGTTGACAGCACCTCTGAAAGAGCTCACCCATAAAATGTTACTTGGTCATGGCTAGACCAGCACCAGAAAGCATTTGAAGTTCTTAAGCAGAAAGTTTCTACCCACTCCAGCATTAAGATACTATGATGTCAACAAACCAGTAATCCTTTCCTGCGATGCTTCAAAATTTGCTTTAGGTGCAGTTATTCTTCAAGAAGGCAAGGCAGTAGCCTACGCATATAGAACACTTACTCAGACTGAGACGCAATCTGCTCAAATTGAGAAAGAACTTTTGGCAATAGTGTTTGCCATGTTCCAAGTTTCATGATTATATCTATGGTCGAGAAATCCAGATTGAAACTGATCATCAACCTTTGGTCACTATTTTAAAGAAGTCTATGCATTAAGCTCCAGCGACACAAAGAATTATGCTAAAATTGCAAAAATACAACTTCAAAATGGTCTATATGAAAGGCAGACTTCTTTATCTGGCTGATACCTTATCCAGAGCACCTAGAAATACAATAGAACAGCTTCATGCAGAAAATTTTGACTTTGATGTCATGGAAATGCATAATTTTTCTACCACAAGACTTGAGCTATGAGATCATGCAATAACTGATCAAGTTTTGCAGAAGCTTAGTTACTATATCTGTGTTGGATGGCCGTCAAAGCAATTGAGTGTACCACCGGAAGTGCAATCTTACTTTCCTTACAGAGATGAGTTGTTGATGGATGATGGCATTATTTTCAAAGGTTCTAAAATTGTTGTTCCTGCTTCCTTATGACAAGAATATATCCAGATTTTGCATCGTGGTCACCAGGGTTCCAAATCTACTAAGAGAAGAGCAAGAGGACTAGTATTTTGGACTTCTCTAGTGAAAGGCATTGACAGAGTACTTTCTTCCTGTTCAGTATGTAATAGTACTAAACCAACTTTGTAAAGAGAGCCACTTCACCTAAGTCAAATTCCTGATCTACCTTGGTCAGTTGCAGCTACTGACATATTTGAGTGGAACAATCAACATTACTTAGTACTGGTAGACTCTTATTCAGATTGGTTCGAGATCGATTTACTACCTAATCTAACTTCTACTATAGTCATTACTAAGTTTAAGCACCATTTCTCAGCCCATGGCATTCCACAGAAATTAATCTCTGACAGTGGTATGCAATTCACTAGGCAATTTTTTCAGAAATTTGCCCAAGAATGAGACTTCATACATGTGACTAATAGTACAGAGTATTCACAATCAAATGGACTTGCTGAATGTGCAGTACAGAGTGCAAAGCAATTACTTGAGAAGTCACGCATGATAATACCGATGTTTTTTGAACTTAGTCTCAGAAACATAACCCTTGACGATATACTTGGCTCACCTGCTCAGAGACTTCAATCTAGGCAAACTAGAATGACACTGCCTATCAGTTCTAGTTTTTTGAGACCTAAAGCTAAGAACAACCAAGCAATTAAAGCCCAGTTATGTAGAAAGCATTCTTTTCAAAGGTCCAGTTATGACAAGTTGAGCAGATTTCTTTGTGCATTAAAAAAAGGAGAGACAGTGAGGATACAAACCATGAAAGGTTTTGACCGGATCGGTCAAGTAATGAGTATTTGTGCAGAGACAAGATCCTATTTTGTTAAATCCAAGGTTGTGGAGTACAGAAGAAATCACAGGCATTTTATTCCTCTAGCAGAACTGATATTGCAGCAATAAAGATTCAAACTCTCAGAGCAATCCAGGTGATATTCCTATTCCAGAACATGTCTTGACTCCTGATACTGTTCTGGCAGATGATTCCAGCATTCCTAAGACTGAACAGTCAGCAGGGACAATCCCAGTTGCTAAACCAGATCCCAAATTTTATGTCACACGATATGGTCACATTTCAAAGCCTAGTGTGAAATACACAGTAACTTGGACGTAGTTGTATATAGGTATCTAGTTTTGTATAATTGAATGATGAAAATCATTTCTATGTAAATTGTATATTCATTAATTTCAGTGACAATGACTAACTCATTTGCTCAAAGAGGGAGGATGTATAATAATAGGTGCATTGTATCTTTAAGAAGCATTTCCAACATCTGTGTGCGCATATAAATACCAAACACGTGTTAGCTTCAGTGCCATTTTGAAGGTGTAGCCAGAATGTTAATATCGAAGTGCATGATAGCTTATCTGTTTATAAGTTAAAGTTACTTAACCTCATTTATAACATGTTTGCATACAGTAAAGCTGCTTGAACAAGAACCCATGATGCTCGCCTGTTTTATCCTGACCTGGTGAGCTACAACACATTTCTGTCACACCAACATGTCTTATTTATGTCACAAGCAAAATTTAAATCCTTGGATTTAATGGTTCTGATGCAGTTCATTTTGCTGATGTGCAAAAGGCTCATCAGAGCTGGACATTTCATAATATGTAGGATATAGAGCATAGAGACAGGGCTTTAAGGCGATCTGTAGAGGACAATGTGTTTATATCCCTGATTCTGCTTATAAGGAACCTTTGTGGGAGTTTCAGCTGTTGCATATGTCTGGTCAGGTACATGTTGAAGTGGGCATTATACTCAATTATGGGTTTGATAAGGGCCAAATAAAGTGGCACTATGACTTCCTTGGACCTGGAAGCCATGCCCTTACTTATAAGTTGGGCAACAAAAAATTATTTTCTTACTACCTTTGCCACATGTTGGTCAAAGGCAGACTACTGTCTACATATGTTCCTAGAACCTTAAATATTGGGTCAAATCTTAGGGGTCCTTTATTGATGGAGTACTTAGCCTAGTTGGGAGTTTCCCCAAAAGACACTATAATGCATTTCTTGACACTGAGTTTTAGTCCATGACGTTGGCACCAATCATTTTATTTTGTAAGATGTTTATGTCATGGGGGAGAATCTGTGATAGCTCCCAATTTACATTCATCTGGGAACTTGGTTAGACAGAGGCCCTTGGCATTAACCTTTGAGAATTAGAATTAGGTACCAAATAAGAGCAGTGCCAGCATGGAGCCCTGAGGTACCTCGCTGGTGACTGGTGTATTAGTGGAGGTGGTATCATCAGTTCTGACCTCCTGGGTCCTGTCTGTGAGCCAGCTGGCAATCTAGTGAGTTATGTAGGGATTTTTGCCCAGTTTGGTAGGTGCTATGTACCTTTTTTACCCCTAATCCATTGCTTTGCTGACCATTTCTTAGAAGTCCATCAGGTTTAGTAGGTATGACCTTCCCTTGACAAAGCCAAACTGAGTTGGATTCAGTGTCTGAAGGTTGCCTATGTCTTTGTTGATCATTTTCATGATACTTCATTTGATGGCATTTAATGGCTTTGCATATTAAATAACCAAAAGACAAAAAAAAAAAAAAGGACTCATTTGATCAAAAGCTATTCAAATGTCGTAAACTCCAGCTTAAAGTTGCTTACTTAACTGAATGTTTAGATAAGAAAATTATCCCTAAAGGGCTTAGACAGTGGCGATACCCTGCGGGATTAATTGCTGAATCTGCATTCCATATGGAACTCTTGGTATTATTTGATAGGCAAGCGGCTGAGTTTATTAAAGCTCTGGTTAATTTTTATAATACTGAAATTGCTACCATTAAAACTGAACTTGAAATTTTGGAACACTCTGTTTGTGGGGACCATAGCTTTGGACAGTACAAATATGATTATTGTAGGATTTATTCAAGCATTGATGCTACTATTAATAAAATGTTAGCAACCAAAAAGAAAAAAAAATTGATAGGGATGTATTAGCTTATGCCCAAAACAAGGCATACCCTGCCCCCCCTCCAGTTACACATATGAATGCAATCCAAGACAGCATGGGTTTTAGGTCTGAGAATGTCCCTATTATTAACAGTAATAATGGCACCAATGAGGTTACTTATTCTAATCCCCATTTTGAAGAACCATTGCATAGAAGTGAAAGAATTAGAAATAACCAACCACAATCTAATAATCAGCGGGTGAATGATGGTAATGGTCCTAGTCCATCACATAACAACCAGGTTTTTCAAGTGGACAGGGAAATGAATCACAACAACTCGAACAATCAGTCGAACCCAAGACAGCAGGGGAACTGGAGGAACAATCGGAGGAACAAGAGGAGGAGATAACAGCAACTGCATCTAATGAACTGAATATTTTACTGAGCACACATAGTGACTTTAAAATTTTCAACTATACTGCCTTAACGGTTGATCAAAATATGGTTGATTTTTTTGCAAAGTGTCTCTCTTTTGTCCCACACCAACAAACTAATATTGTTAAAATGCTTGTTGATCTCAAAATGTATGTACACAAATTGAATTTAGCGGTTCTTATGGGAACTAACTCTACACTTGTGAATTCTTTAAGTGTTTCTAGTGTGTTTAACCCCCCCCCCCCCTTGTTCCCACATTAATGTTATTTGAAAAAATGTGTGAGGTAGATTTAAGAAGATTATCAGATCAAAATGCCCATGTAAAAACATTGCACACTAATGTCACCATTGAGGAGAAACAATATATTGAACTGATAAATGATTGTGGCATCAGAGTGATGAAACCGGACAAGGGAGGGGTATGGTGTTCATGAATCAGTCTACTTACATTAGTAAGCTGCGTGAACATATGGATTCTGAAGTATACACTCCTGCTAGTTTAAATCAGGTCCACACTGCATACTGTTATATCAGAAGTTCCCTCAATGATTTATTTCTAGAAGGGTCTATTGATATAGACACCTTTCAGTACCTTTCAATGTCAGCACCTAGAATCCCCAGTATCTTTGGGGCCCCTAAACTACATAAAGATATTAAGGACCCCCCTTTTAGACCTATTGTTGATGGTAGGGGTTTGATTACATTTGCGTGTGCAAAGTTGGTAGATAGCATTCTTGAACCCCTCATCAACCAGGAAACACAAATATGTCGTGACCAATGGAGTTTCTTGGATAACATTAATAACTTGGAGTATAAGGACAACAACATCTTTGTTACGATTGATGTAAAAGATTTATACACGATAATCCCTCACCAATTGGGCATAGAATGGGTGAGAGAATTCATGCTAAGAACGTAGATCATGATAAAATATGTTTGACCGAAACTCTTTTAGATCTGATTTTGTCTAACAATTATATCATGTTCGACAAAAACATTTTCTTGCAGAACAAAGGGGTGGCCATGGGGTCTCCCTGTGGCGCTAGTTTCGCTAATAGTGTCATGGCATATTGGGAACATAATTTCTTGTTTTCTGATAGTGAATTTCAAGAAAATGTGTTATGGTACACCAGATATCAGGACGACATGTGCCTGGTATGGCAGGGTGACATTAGTTCATTTGAAGGATTTATACAGCACATCACAAATAAAACTGACTTTCTTGAATTTACTTATGAAGTAGGGGTTGATAGTATAACATACTTGGATGTGGAACTGAGTAATGATAGGTATAACAAGCAGTATAAAGCTTCCATATATAGGAAACCCACCTACTCTAATGCTTTCTTGTATTATACTAGAGAACATCCTCACCATCAGAAGAAAGCAGTTGTTAAAGTTCAGATGGTGAGGGCTGCAAGGATGGTCACTGAAGATGTAGATTTTGACTCGGAATGTGAAAAGTTAAAGTCCATGTTCCTGAGTAGGGGGTACCCTATTAAATTACTTCTTGAGATACTAACAGAAGTAAAAAACAAGAGATCAATGGGTTTGTTTAAACCTATTTTGTCCAGTAGGGCTCGTGTGGATAATGTTGCTATTAATATTAGTCAAATTGCACAACAGAATGATACAATTGTTGAGGAAGACATACCATTACATCTCAGTTTCTTGTCTACTTTTTCATCTGCTACTACAAGAGTCAAGGAGATTTTTATTAAAAATTGGGCAGTAATTTTGGAAGAACCATCTATCTGTACTAAGTTAGGCATCAGACCTCACTTTACTTTTAGGAGGGGTCTGAATCTTAAGAATATGTTGGAAAAGTATAAGAAAAACGATCTAGGACAGAACCAACAGACATATAAAGGTATGTGCAAATGTGGGCATTGCACACAATGTAAGTACATCCAAGTGACTACTATTGTTAACATTAATCACAAGGAGTACACAATTAATGGTTCCTTTAATTGTGAGTCCAAAGCTGTTGTGTACACAGCATGCTGTCAAGTTTGTCCCTCATTTTATATAGGGAAGACCGAGCGGAAACTAAGACAGAGAATATACGAGCATTATTATGCAGTTAGTAAAGGGGATGTCAACAATGCTCTTGCAAGACATATTTTGCAATTTCCAACTCATGAGTTTTTATTTTTAGTTGAACATCAGACATCTTTAGACCCAAGAGGGGGGCCATGGCAACTTTTATTAGAACAGAATGAGTTGTTTTGGCAAATTAAAACGGCTGCATATATTTTCCCCGGTCTAAATGATTGTTTCCATTAAAAGTGTTTTAAAATTGAAAGCATTAAATAGATAAATTACTAATTTTATGCATAAGGTTATTAACATAATAGAATATATATATGTTGTTTCAATTATGGTATGTACTATCAATTAGTTTTTATACATACTGTAGTTTTTATTTAGATATTGATTTTTATCTATATAGTATTGCAATAATGTTTAGATAGTTGTTCCTGACCAGCATGTAGTTACTATATGTATTTTAATTCATTTTATTTGACTACATGAATTCATATGATATAATCCTTACATTCATATTTATATACTATATGTATAAAACATAAATATAGGTTCTTGTATTTTATAAGAAACCATTTATCATTTAATTATTAATTTATCTTTGTGTGCCACTTCTATTAAAGTTATTTAATGTAATATTGACCATTGTAGACTTTTTTAAGTAATTCCTAGTAGCATTTATTATGTAATTTATCTTGAGATATATTTTTAAAAAAAGTTTTGTGAGTTTAGTATGGTTTGTAGCATTGTAATAGTGTGTGTGTTCATTGAGAGAAGATGGTTTATGACCATTTATTTAAATAATGTATTTTATTTATTCATTGGTTAATTGATTGATTTATAGGGTAATTTGATAACTAATTGAGTAACAGGAGTATATATATGTATTTGTTAGACGTTGTTCTTGGTCTGATGAAGGTGGAATATTTGTACCACCGAAAGCGTTTACCAAATAAACGGATTTGTTGCAGTAGCAATACGTGACTTGTATTAGCTTTTTCCAGCTTTCTCCTACCACTCCACTTGCTTTTTTTCCATTTCAGTGGCTTTGCATATTAGACTAAAAGAACTGTAGTGTCCAGGGTCAGTTGATGGTCCTCCCTTGTGAAGTGGATAACCATTCTAGTCATCCATTCTCAAGGAACAAAGCCTGTTTTGAGCCTATAGTTGACTAGTCAGCAGCTTGTCGCCAACTAAAATGTCCTAGTGCTCCATAATATAAATCTAAATGATGTTTAAAACTCTACATCCAACTTATTAAAATAAAAAAAACATTAAAATAAACACTTTCTTCCCATATACCCACAGGACTTCAGAATAAACCTTCCTAACAGTCAGTAGTTTAAATAACCCTCCAAAATAATGGTCACATGATCCTTAAGAAACCTTGGTTACATTGTCATTAAAAAAAACTCTCCTTCCAGCATTTAAAGTGACAAACAACTAATATTTGTTTGTTTATTATTACCAAAGTGAATTGCTTTATAATAACACATTATGTAATATAATAAATATATGTTGAGATAATATATTAAAACCTCTAAAATTTTTTTTAAAAAACATCCTGTTTCATACGTTAAATACAATAAAATGGTAAACATGCATAAAAATGTTTAAAAGAACCATTTATGAAGTTTTAAAATTGCAAGCATTTCTCCCCTAAAAGATCGAACATACTAGCATTGTAAAGCTTTTAATTTTAATAAACATGAAATAGAGCAATGCTTATTTAAACCAGGTCTACATAGTGCATTAAAATGCAGTTGCCAGAATACTTCCCTGGCTTCTAGTCTCAGATTCCATGGTCCCCCCCCCCCACTATATTTAACCTGTTCCAAAATGCTAAATTTAAAATTATGACCTGGGAAGTCACTAATGTGTTTGGCTAGAGCATTAGTATTTTTCTTCCTTTCAATATCATAAATATGTTCATATGTCTGCTATTTTAGGGTACGCACAGTTTTTCAGGCTGACATATACCATACCTTTCGACGTACCAAAGTGCATTGTTTTATAATAACACAGCATGTGATATAATAAATATATGTTGAGATAATATTTCAAAACTTTCTAAAAGTTTTTTTTAAAAACCCATCCTGTTTCATAAATAAAATACAATAAAATGGTAAACATGCATAGAAATGTTTAAAAAAAAGTATTTATGAAGTTTTAAAATTGCAATAATTTCTCCCCTAAAAGATTTCTCATGTTTCAAGCTATTTTGGAGACATCCTGTGATATTGTTTGGGTCCCTTGAGGCTGTGTGTGTGTGTGTGTGTGTGTGTGTGTGTGTGTGTGTGTGTGTGTTTGCTTATTAATTCTCAACATTATTTTTGCCAGCAGTCTGATTTGTAATTTTGTCTCAGTGCCTCTGATGCATTTTCAGACTTCTCTATATTAACTCTTTTCATTGCTGTAGTGCCAGCAGACAGCTAATGTTTATATTTTTGTTCAGCAAAATGCAAACCCCTTTGAATACAGCTACCTATTCCTTTACTTATCTTTAAAAATGGTTCTGTCTAGCATGTCTTCCATAACTTGATTAAATGCAGGACAATGCTTCTTCCTATGCTTACACTCATACGGTGTCAGACTTGGATTTCAATTTCACAAAATTTTCTTTAGTGCTACAAGACATTCTCATTTTGAATTATTTTAAATGTGCACTTGTAATTTCATTTGATCTGCATGCAGCCACATCTTCTGATAAAGTCAGTTTATTTCTTTTCACAGTTTGCTCCAGTTTTGTAATTTTATAGAAATCATATGAGGCAGTCTCTTATTAGTAAAGCATGCAACTAACCAAATTCAAAGTCTTTGACTTGCTTTGCCATACAGTTAACCTGCAGCTATAGACTTTGTGTGACTTTGTGCCCTTGCAGAGAACAAATAGCAACTAACTAGCAAATTTATTTTAGGGTCACATTAAGTTTTGAACTTCTCTCTAATTACTATATTGTCATTGTCCTCTTCATGGAAAAATAAGAGTTAAATACTTAATGATTCCCTCCAGAGGCATGCAGAAATGTGATAGACTGTCCCTTCAAAGATTTTTCAGCCATTATACTCACAATAAGGAATAAATCCATGAGTTATAGATTTCTGCTAAGTATCTTTGCAGCAAGAAATTTCCTAGTGGTACATTTGCAGTATATCTTCCCAGTGTAAATTACATTTGTGTACGGTTTAGTACAATCTTTTGAAAAACAAATTAATTTCTTTTCTTCTGCAGCTATGTCTTAGTTTTGAAAATATTTCTTCACTTCTGGCACTGATGACAAATGTCTGTTAGTTCAGATGGTCAGTATACAAAAGTGACTCTGGGGATAAGCTTCTAGCTTCCATGAGGTCTTTAAATAGAGATTGCACTCCCTAGTAGTGATATGTACTACATGACTTACGAATTCTGTGTTAGCTAGGCATCAGCATTTAAAGCTATATTCCCCCAAATATTACATTCCTTAGTTTCCTTTGCTACCTTTATATATTCACAATTAATTTTTGATCACCTAATATAATTATACCTAGATCCTTTTCTGTTTATCTGTCACCAGAAACTCTGCTAAATATGCTAGCATATGTGGCATCTCCAATAATTTTATCTCCTAGATGCATTATCATCATCTTATTCTTCTTTATCTTGGAACAAACTACCCAGCATTGAGTACTTATTTAATCTAACAAAGTCTCCTCTTTTCATTCTCACAGCCCTGAATGTTGTTGTGTCTTTCGGCTTTTCCCGGTTAGGGGATGCCACAGCGGACTCCGGTCCGCTAATGATTGGCAGTAGATTTTTACATGCTGGCTTGCCGGGCCTAACGCACAACCTTCAATGAAGGAACGTCCATTCACGCATGTCACCCTGGATGTACTGATTATATTTAAGATTTTATAGCATTAGCAAGAAATTCTACATATTTGTCCAGCTTGTCTGGCCACAAAAAAAAAAAACAAACCCACAAATGACCCAGGGATGCATCACATGTAACCTAACCACTCTGACTAAGGATTCTATTTGCAACTGTGATCTGTGTCCTGTTGACCTGCCAGTTTTAACCTAAGAAACTACTTGGATTCTGCATTAAAGCTTACAAATGTATTTATCATTTTTCCTTATAAGACTCCAGCAAGATACCCAGTTAAATTAAGGGGTGCCACAGTCAGAGGTTGTCTGGAAAAGTAATCAAAAACAATGTTAATAAATGTCTTTTCATCAAGATCATTTTAATGAACTTGGTTTGCTCAAATGTCACATTGAATAAAACATGATTTGTTCAGCTGCTTCACTATAGTACATTGATGAGTAAGTGGCTTTAATTATTGAATTAGGATCTAGCTTTGTGTTAAATTTAAGGCAGGAGCTGGGGTTGTTGTTAGGGTTAGGGAATACAGGGAGTATTGGCTTCTGCATGTGAGTGAGGTGTATCGCTGCATGCCTGAGTAGAAACTGTGGTTGTATTTATGTGTATGTCTGTACATTTTAGCAGAATACAGTTTTCATGACTCTCTTTTTATTTTGGGCATTTTGATCACCCATGCACAGTGATAGCATTAATTTACTTTAGCTTGATGGCACTAGATAGAAAACTAAGACACTTTTAAATGTGAGTGAAGGAATGTTGATGGAAAGAAACATTATAAGCCAAATAACCTAACCTACTATGGCAGAGCATTCCCATTATCCATTACTTCAATTATGTACAGTATAAAGGGCATAATAATTGATAACTGAAAAATCATTTCGGGCAATAAAGATTTAACTAAATAGTTGGAGGAAAACCTTTATTTACTTATAAACATGACAATAACATAAAAATTATACTAGAAAAAGGCAGATAAATTTGAACATTTTTTTTAAAAGTTGGGACTTACAAATACAATAAATGCAAATATTGTAGGTTCATTTGTGATACATCAAAAAAGTATATGCTAGAGGAATTGACAAAACAATTTGGGTGAAAGAAAGTTTTGATTGTAAATCCATGGGTATAGTCTGTTTAGTAAGTTGTGAGACCTGTGACAATTATTATGTAGGAAAAGTTATTAGAAAATTATCTAAAATAATATATGAATATACGGTAGCAATAAAAAATAAAGATTTTAATAATTCCTCGGGTAAACATGCCATAGAATGTGAGAATTTTAGAAAACTTCATTTTTTTGTATTTGACAATGTCAATTTAAATGAGTTTGTAGCTAATTTTAACTTACACTTAGAATGTAAGGAAGCAGAATGGCAAATTAGGTTGACATCTGACAGAAACCTGGACTTAATGAATTTATAAACATTAAATGTTTTTTATTAGCTCAGAAAATATAATCAATACTTATTTATCATTAATGTATTTTTAGGTGACTTAATTTATTCTAGCATTGGATGTTTTAATCATATTGTGTGAATTTTATATTGCATTTATAGCAAATAGGTTCTTTAAGAACTGAAAGAGTCAAATTTTTGTCAGCGAATGGGATTGGGAAAAGTGTATCATGTGACTTGGTTTTGTTATTTAAAACAATTCATAGGAGAAAGTAATGTTTCTGAAGAGGTTCTGATGTAAAGTAACAAATGAAAGCACTAAAACAGAAATTGTAAACGCTTTGGCTTGTGTTTGTGATTAACTAATTTAGTTTTTTATCATTGAAGTTGCTTTGTTCTAAACAATGGTTATTTTTGGAGACAAAGTGTGTAACTAACCCTCCCTTTAAGTACATTTCTCATTTTACATCTCCTCCATCCTTTTCTTTCCTTATTTCTTCCTTAACCCTTTCTGTACCTATGTAGTGCACTCTTGACTGCCTCTGTGGACTCTCTCTTTGTGCCCCACTTTCCATTTGTGTTTTCTGTAGTTTGACAGTCCTGTCTGGAAAGAAGTATTTTCAGGGATCCAGGAAGTAGTTATTCCTCACAATCTGTTGCCTGACCCCCCTGTGTCTTTCTCATCTGCCTGATGTGATCTTGTAAACCAGCATCAGGTCCTTCATGTCTTTCTTGATTTCTAGGGAGAAGAGCTCTAGCCCCAGTAGGTTTTGGACATATCCCCCTGATCTGATGCACCATTGTGATGACTATTCTCCTTACTGCTTCAAGCAGCCTGGTGACCCTTTCCTTAACTCATAACACTGAGTTTGGAGACCATGAACAACCTCTTTGATCTTTGGAATTGACATCAAAGTTGGGGAAGGAGGTAGTAGAAGATATAGGGGTAATTTTAAAAAGAGATCTTTGTACGTTGTCAACTTGGCCAGAGAGAGAAGGTAACCTAATTGTAATCAGTGGAAAACTGCAGTGCTGTAACTCGAAGCACAACAAGAACATTGGATATGCTGTGGGTTGGAGGAGTAAATTTCAAATCACCAAGCAGGAGAAGAACCTTGAGTGACAGTTATAGCAGCAGTGGGCCATAATGAATAACATAAGATGACAATGGCAAGGGCCATGAGAATCCCAGGGAGCACATCTGGGGGATAGAATAGTATAGATGCATGACTGTCCCCCTTTGCAGCTCCCTGTGAGATCCCAGCTGGAGTACTATATCTGGTCCTGCACACCTTCTAGAGAAGGGAACACAGTACTCATGGACAGCATATAGAGAAAAGGCATTTAGATGATCAGAAGGTTAAAAGAGTTCTCTATAAGGAAATGCTTTGGAGTCTGGGACTGTACTGGAAAAAAGGAATGAAATCAGAGATGTGAAATAATGCAGCTGAAGTGGAAGGGCAAGGGTAGAATGAGTGGGCATAACAATCTATTGAAGGGGGAAACAGGTTTACCCTGGACATTAGGATATAATTGCACCACAAGAGGGGTGGTGGAAAGGTGGAATGAAATACCATTTTAGGTTGTAGAGGCTTAAATATCCGAGGCCTTTAATGGGGTATGGTGTATGACGGCTAGTAGGACTGAGGGGTTATGGCAGAGGTTCTGCTGTGAAGGAATGAAATTAAACACTGTATGAAACTAATTGATTCTAAATGATCAAAACATACCTTCCTGACCCACCAAAGCACATATTTTTAGCAGGGGACAAGTCACACTCACTGACAGTTTACATCTGGTGAGATTTGTCTCCCATCCCTTTATTTAAATATACTAGTTGTTTTGTCACACAACAGTGTGGAATAGAAAACACTCTGCAAGGAAGAACTCAGCAGATGCCCAAACTGTGACCTAGCATTTCCTTTATCAGAGTATTAAACGTGGTCAAAGAAAAGAAACGTTGGGGAAATGGAGTTGAGAAGTTGTTACTCAGTGTACTTACACTTTGACCACTTATGTGAGAGCCCTGGGTAGCTACTTGCAACAGACAGGTGTACTAGACAGGTTAAACAATCATCTTTTGCTCCTTAGGGGTGTGTTGTAGTGTTATACTATACTGTCAGTCTGGTACAAAGCAGAACAAATACAAAACAGGCAGCTGTATTAATTAAGCCATATAATTGTGATAGTTTGTCTGGTTTTGTGTGTAGTTAAGCAGCAGATCTACAGATTGTGTCACAGCAGATGGCAGGATCTTGAAAATGACTTCCCATGACAGCTTGGTTATGCATTTGTTGATTAACTAGGAAGACTGAAGCTGAGCAGTCATGTTCAGCCATTACCTGTGTCAGAAGGCAATCATGTACAGAAGGCACTGCTAACTGTCCAGTAACATATTAAATTATGACACATGTTAGAAAACACTGAAATATAATTGTGATGTAATAAGTTTTACTGCACCAGAACAAGCGTTAACATATAGACTACTGTAACTTTTATATTTTTAAAAGCATTATGATACAGTATGTATTGCAATGCAGATTTGGAAGAGTAAAGAGGCCATCCTGGTGCTGTCTCAGAAATAATACATAAGAAAGATGCCATTAATACTACTGGTACTGGTACTTGTACCAGATGGACTGGGTGGGGAGGATGGGAGTGAGCAGCCAATGCTAGCACGCAGCTCACTTTGTTGCAATGGTGACACTTGCAGCAGTATACCACTTACTGGGGAGGGAGTTGGACTGTGTGGTAAGTAGCATGTACCCACTACTGGCAGCCATTGTAGAACTTGGAAGTCACTGTGGGGTTAGGTGGCGGGTGCTAAATGGTCATCACAACAATGATCAGAAACTCAATAAAAGCACCTAGACTTCCAGCTTTTACTTCATGCATTCATACAGAGCAGGTAAGGTAAAAGGTTTGAGTGGAGGGTGCTTAAGCTGCTTATACTTAAGAGTAAAAAATGTGTCCTTACCATGGTTTATTGTGTCCCGCAGCATTGATTAATGCTAACTGGTTTCATAATTGTACAAGTTGCCAGAAATAAGACTTCCCTTTTATTGCATCTGTGACTCAAATGTGCTGTTAGAAGAATATGGTGTTTACTACGGACTTGTTTTACGGAAATGTTTTAGTCACATAAAAATGCATGTAGAACAATGGCAAAAATCACACTGCCAGTGCTATTTTCAGCCTAATGGAATTTTCAGAGTACTTTTGGAAGAAAATTCAGACCTTGGACATGTCCATGAGCACATCGTATCTGATATTGATGAGTTATATTGTTTACGGGAACTGCTGGAGTGTCATGCAGCTCATTTGAAAATGCATATGTTGTAACTTTAGTACCTATACATTTCTTTATCAGAATGTCATTACAATGAGTGGAACTACAACCATTGAGAGACTACATGCACTGAAAAAAAGTTGCAGCAATTAACAGGTAATCAGTACTGATAGAAACTGGAAAGAATGCAATGAACTGGAAGCAACTAGACTAAACACAGCACCATCATAGCTCTCAACCTTTCATCTCCAAAATGAGGAACACTAGCCCTCATAATGTGGAACAAATGAGCAATATGTGGAACATGTACTAATTAATGGCTTACTAACAACTTAAAGTAGGAAGGTCTTAGGATGGTTAAAACATGCTGGTTTTACTTGTAAAAAGATCTTTTAATGAACTGATATGATTCATTTCTATTTACCATGGATATCAGTTAAAAAATTCCTAACACTGAATATGTGACAGACCCTTTCAATGTGGAACTTTGAGGAACATGAACTTTTTAAGACCCCAAATGAGGTAAGTTTCTCATAACGAGGTACACTTGAGTGGTATGAGCACCATTAAAGGTTAGTTAAGATAACAAAAGATCAGAGTCAGCTATACTGGAGATTTGGTGGCTGTGATACTTTAGTGCAGATGAGATCTGAAGATCTACCTGCAGACTTGGCACAACCTGACTCAGTGGTGGGGAGGGGACATCTACAGCTGTCATTGTGTTCTGCCCTTTTGTAAGTCATCTGAAATACAAGACCAGAAAAACAAATGTAAGGATGCCTGATATGCCTAAGTAAGAGATAGGGAATGATGATATAAAATGAGTGGCTGAATTACTGTAACAAAAATATAAACTCATGGACCTCAGTCAACAGGTCTGTGCCATGAGAATTCATTCAACTTGGCAATGCCACCTGTATAAAACAGCATCTCTGCTGAGTCACTGCTTGCATTTAGAGCGTTTGGTTAAGACGGAAGACTTATTATTTTACTTGTATACTGTTTTCATGTCTTCTTAGACCTTTCATATGTGAATAGTCATGGTTTCAAAATGTTTGATGTCATCCACAAAGAATTCCAGCAGCTTGGTTTTAGATAATTTGTCCTTTGTGGAAAAATTGCAAACTGCCTGGACAAATAAATATTTTCTTTTCACACTTAGGACAGACCATCATAGTATGGATCATTCAGATCCCAGTGGTCAAGTGATCAAGTCCTAGTCATGGAAAAAGACCACCCTCTTTGAAAATGTTATGCAGTATAGCACACAGAAAAAGGCACATTTAAAGTAAAAAAACAAACAAAACACTTTTTTTAAAGGTATTTGCTCCCCTGCACTGCCACATCCCTTTCTTATTTACATATGCTAACTCCAAAACTGCATATACAGTGAAATAGAAACAGAATGATATAAAACCAACTGCTCCCCCTACTCTGTGTTTGTAGTGACATCAACACTAGTAGCAGTCCCACAGCAGTCACCAAATAAAATAACAGCACCCACTTTTCTTGCAGAATGAAGCATTCAGTCAGTGTAACTTGCTCAGTCATATCTTGATGACTTATTTCTTTACATTTGTTGATGGGATTAGTCCCTCTTCACATGGCCTATTTTCAGGTGGAACATAGGGTGGTGATCATACTGACTGGGAGAAACTTAGTTAGAACACATGAGATATTTTTCTACTCAGTTGATGGGTACCATCCATCTGAGCCCCCCCCCCCCCCAGCTCAGGCTGCTGGAACCTCGGTTGAACATCTCACCTGAAGGATGCCATCTTAGGAGTGTAGTACCCCCTTCCATGCCATCTTAGGAGTGTAGTACCCCCTTCTTACTGCACTACAGGATCAAAAAAGAAGAATGAATCCAAGAACCAAGTAAGCAGTGATCAGTCCCATGGTTTTATCTCTCTCATTTTTTTGGCAAGTGATGATTATATTCATTAAATAATTAGGTTAAACAGTAGATGAATGTTCTAAGTAGATTAAAACATATTATTTATTTATTTGCTTTTGTTTACTGAGATAGTCCAACTGGGCTGACAGCCTAGTCCCTTTTCAGTGGAGGCATGGGGAAGAAAGCTCCAGTAAATGTAGAATAATATTCATTATATGTATAAGAAAAGAAAAAAAAAATCAAAGTTCAGAAATTTTACATGCTGTAAATACCTACAGAATACATACATTTCACTGACATGCAGTGAAGAGTTATTAAGAATTAAGGAGATGGCCTCTAGTACTTGACAAAGGTTTGGGGATAGATAGGGTAGATTGTAACTTAGCCTAGAGTCGAGCAAGAACAAAGGTAGCTATTTAGCAGATGTTTTAGGTGGTCTTTAAAGGATTGGAGGGTGTCAATTTGTCTGAAACTAAGAGGAATACAGTTCCACAGTTTTACATCATATTTAGAATAGAGTGAAATGTCCCCAGCAGGGTTATATGACAGGTATGCCAAAGAAGGAAGCAGATGATTTGGAGAGTAAATTTAAGTTGTGTTTTTAGTATGAGGCATTTATCTAGCTTGTTAATGAGACTGATGACTGTAGTCACTTTGAAGTAGGTAATCTGATGTGAGGGTTCCGTTTAGTTTAGATATTCTAGGGGTAGACAGTGATGGGTGTTATATGTGTTATTAGCTGTAAACAGTTTCTTTGTTATAACACTCCTCTGACTTTTTTAGTTGGGGGCTTGTAGATTAATGAGACTGGTAGAAGCATGGAGGAGTTTGGGGAAATAGATAGTGATTATAATTTTTCTGCAGGAGGCTGAGAGGTAAGGTTTAGCTCTGTATAAGGTACATAGATTTTGATGTGTTTTCTTTCTTGCCAGTTTTATGTGTTGGTTGAATTTGATCTGGTCATCAATGAATACAGCAAACGTTTGGTTTGTGTTACCATTTCTCTATATTGGATGTTGTTGGCTGAAGTAATGGTGTAAGAAGGTTTTCAGTGAAAGAGGCGTTTTTGAGTAAAAATGATAAATTTGGTTTTATTAGGGTTTAAGAGAGGTGGAGAGTTATCTAACCAGGTTTCTTTTGCAGAAAATGACTTATGAGTTTGGTATTGTAGATCATCTGGGTTATGGGAACAGCAGATAAAGGTAGCGCTATCTGTGAATTGGACAACATCAGCATGCTTGGTATGAATGTCATTAATAAAGATGTTAACAGCAGTGGACCAAGTATGCAGCCTAGAGGAAGAAAATGGAGGTTGTTATTCGATTGCTTGCTGTCTGTGTATTAGGTAGCTATGAAACCAGTGGGTAGGTGGATTGTTGAGGCTAGCGGAAGAGAGTTTTGGTATTAGTTTTGGATGGGAAACAGTATCAAGAACCTTTGATAGACCAAGAAAGCGTGAGACGCCTTTATTTCTGTGATTGATGAAGCTTAGTTGTGCACTGCAGTGATGCTGCTGTGGGGACCGAAGCCATGATGAGGTGGGGAAAGTACAGCATTATCAGTAAGATAATTTGAGAAATTGTGAATGGATGCTTCTTTTGAGGATTATTGATAAGGGGGGGTAAGATGACTATTGGCCATAGATAGAGATACTTCTAGATTTGTCACCTTTATTAACAGTTGAATAAATGTTTTTTTTCCAAGGTGCTGGTACATAACTTTCTGTGATAGATATGTTCACTAGAATAGAGTTGGGATAAGCTAGGTCATCTGCTGTTATTTTTATATACTTGTTATGTAGATTATTTAGTACTAATGTGATTAATTTTAGTTTTGATATAAGTTTTTATGATATGGGTTGAAACAGGCTGAATGTTGAATACAGTAGGGGAAATGATTTTTTGGGTGGTGGAATTTTGTCAGTAGAGTTAGTGTGTCTTTTATTAGGGAGGTTACAGATTGTACAAACTGTTTGTTAAATTGGCTAGCCAAACTGTCCGGTTCAGAGTAAGTGGATTGGGCTGGCTAGGCTAACCTTGGTTAAGAAGACTATTAATAACCAGAAAGCTTTGGGGTTGTATTGGTGAATTTCCTGCAGTGTGATCTAGTGTGATTCTTTTATCTAGTTTTTATCTGACCTCATTTTAATTTTTTAAGTTTTAATATTAAGTTTACAAAAAACAGTTATCAGAATGAGTAATCCCAGTTCCATTATTTCTAACTATGTAATTTGAAAGTATGGGAATGCTTTTGGGATAACAGGGAGATTGTACATCTTTCCCAGTTTGGTCCTGACTAAAGATAGCAAGAATGCAGGGTCTAACGGCTAGATTGAGATGATACTGTCTTTGAAGTGGTCTCATAGTAAATGCACATTTGTGAGTGAGGCACACGTTAAAATCAGTTTGCAGACAGATTTTATGCCTTGGAGCTGATATCATAGGTTCATAGTTATAAACTAGGCTAATGACTACCAGAGCCTTTATAAGGCTAGCTGTGCAATCCAACCCAATTGTTTCCCTATGTATTGCAGACATTTATTCAGAATGTATGTTAGGAAGTTTCTAGAAGTTTTTGGAGGGAGGGAGGGTATGTTAGTTTGGGCATTACTGTTTGCCTCAGTCTGTCAGAGACGGTGGGGGCCAGACCATAAAAATTTAGATAAATTTAGCTGTAACTTTATTCCTCTCTCTCCCCTCCGTCTCTCCCTTAAGATATACTTGAAACTTGGAGGAGGAATGAGGTTTAAGGGAAGGCAGAAACTGAATGTACTATGTAATGTTCATTTGAAAATTACAGTATAGAAGATTATATGTGATGTATAATGTTTGCGACTGAAAATATAGTAATATGGTTTGTTTTCATTTATATAAATGTATTGCCTATGTCATAACTGATAATTCAGTAAAGATGTTTCTGTTAAAAAAAGAAGATATATCTGAAACTGGACTTCCAAGATGAAGTCATGCTGATCAACAGCTTAACTTCAACTCTTCCAGTGTGAAAACAGAAAATGGTGGTATTGACAGCTTGAGTAAAATTCAGTTACTGGCTAGTACGTACACTGCCTGGATGCCTGCAAAGAAGAAACTAAGAGAGCCTGAAAGAAAATCAACTAGAAAAGGTGAAGAGAAAACACCGATTAGGAAGAATCTTCCAGCTGTTCAGCAAAAAGCAGTTCAAGCTCTAGCTTTGGTACAAGTCATGGCTTCCAGTAATATAGAGGGGAAAAAAAGTTAAATGTGCTCAGAGCTGATTAAAATCAATGAAACACTAAAGGAGTATATCAAGTCAAATAAAAGGGTCTATATCAGAACATCAAAGTTTTAAAACTTTGAATGTTCTAATATCGACCCGTTTTGAGCAAACGCTAAAAATAGCGAAGCTGCAGAACACTGAATTCTTTCCTAGGGAAAGAATTCGGTTGGCTGGTTCTGTGGCTCTGCTATTTTCAGCACTGTGGTGGAAATTTACGGGTCGGGTTCAGGTAAGTGTGTGATAGTGTGGTCGTTAGAGTTAAGGCGTGGGTTAGGTGAGTTAAGGTTAGGGTGTGGGTTGGGTGAGTTAGGGTTAGGGCGCGGGTTAGGTGAATTAGGGTTAGGGGTGGGTTAAGCGAGTTAGAGTTAGGGCACGGGTTAGGTGAGTGTGCGATAGTGATGGACCTTAGGGTTAGGGTTTGGTTTAAGGTAAGTGGATAGATAGTAGTGTATGTACAGTTTAGTGTAGGGTTAGTTGTAGGATTATAAGTGTATGTATGTGAATTGATGTTTTTTAGGTGTGCTTGTGTTGTGTGCATGTGTTTCGGAATTGCAAATTTTTTCTCAAGGAAAAAATTTGTTGTTCTGAATGTTGGATATTATGTGGTTTAGATATTTTAGCTTTGATGAAATAGCATTCACTATTTTCATCATTCAATAGAAGGCTTTTATTCAGATGAGCTGATGAAACTGCAAAATCCTAAGCTGAAATGAAGAGACTGGCTGAGTAAGAGACTGCTCAAGAAGAAATGTTTCAAAAAATGTTAGAATTAGAGTACAGAGTATGTAGGGAAATGTGAGATTTTCTGCTGTCTCAGTGAAACTAGAAGGAATGTTCTATATTAATTTTATGAAGGTGCAAATAAGCAACTGGACTGGAATTCCACAGCAAGAACTGTTAATTGAAAGGGCACACTGTGTGTATGATCCAAATATAGCCAAGAGAAAGCAGCCCAGAACTATATTAGTAAGATGCAAACCTACCAGCAGAAAGAGTTGATCCTGACAATGGTGTGACAAAAGGGCAAAATATTAAAAGTGGGAGACAGTAGAGTGTTTTTTTAACCGGGAAACATCTTCATTAAATTATCATGTATGACACAGGCAATCATACATTTATATAAATGAAAACAAATCATATTGACATAATTGTAGTTGCAAGCATTATACATAACTTATAATCTATCCAGTCATTGTCAGTCAGACATTACACAGCTCATTCAAATCCTGCCTTCTTTTAAACCTCATTCCTCCTCTGCATGTATTGGGAGACAGTAGAGTATTTGTGGAAAATGATTATT
The DNA here is from genome assembly GCF_019279795.1 of Protopterus annectens. Classification (NCBI taxonomy): domain Eukaryota; kingdom Metazoa; phylum Chordata; order Ceratodontiformes; family Protopteridae; genus Protopterus; species Protopterus annectens. The sequence goes on from NC_056739.1 coordinate 821,362,416, forward strand.
CACTGTACACCAGGCAGAAGAGAAACAAATTTATTCCAGTAATCAGGGAATGTTGAGAGGCAGGTATGAGATTCAAACTGCTGTAACAAACTGTCATCAGAATATTTTTTTCTCAGAGGGTCAAAGTCATTTCTTGATGCAGAACAGGTTAAGGATTAAATGTAAAAGTCTGTCCAGCAAAAAAATGAGCCATCAGTCAGAAAGGGACTCTGCTTCTCATTCTTCTAATAATAAAGCACATGGAGAGACTTTGCCAGTGAAATATTTCCCACTGGTCCATGTGAAAATGTTTGAGAGACTAAAGAAAAGCACAGGAGTTGACCAGAAGAATCAGGAGTACTGTGGAATTGAACCAGAATCTGGAGTTGGGAGATGGAGATGAACAGGAATAAAGACAGCTACATGAAATTAGTGAATAAATGGTGAGTCAACAAAGTATCAGTCACATTTGTGGAATATGGCTGTATAAGAATAAGTGGAAAGAGTGGACTTTTGTTGACTTTGTTAAATTTGTGGGGAACTGAAAGCATTTGCCTTACTTCTTGTCATTAATGACTGGAAAGACTCTGAGGGGATGGAAAGTGGAAATAAAAGGGTGACTGTAAGTATAGAATTTCTTATTTAACAGTATATCTATTAAGCTTTTCACAATATAAAATTGCATATTTTATAGTTCAGTATTTGTAGTTGTTATTGTATGTGATGGTTATTAAAATAAACAGATGCCTTTTATTTTTCTGATTTCTCTTCTATTTCTCTTGCTCTTTTTTGGTATTAAAATGTGGGCATTACAATGCAAAAAGTGAAGAAAAACTAGACAAAATCACATTTAAGTTAATAGGTTGTAATATTGGATTGTTGAGATGGGGGATGGGGTGTAAAAATACACATATCATAATATATGTAGAGTCGATATGTTTTCTCTTACTTTTACATAGGCAAATGTCTAGTTAAGACCTTTGGCTTAATCTAATAACAAATTGTAAGTGGAAACAAGTAAATATTGACTTAATCTAATAAATTTTAAGGGGAAACAAGTAAATATGAGAACACTGATTATAATGAAAGGTTTTAATTTAGCAATAAATGTTTCAGCTTGTCTTTCAGGTTGCAATAGAGGACTACATTTTTTCTTTTTTCTCTCAATTTTCACTGAGGTAAGCTGATAATAGGGCAATAAATGACAGAATACTGACTTCTTCAAGGCTAAAAGTTAATGATTTCTGAAAGTATGCAAGCAGTTTCCACATCTGCGTTGGGGGATGAAGACAAAAATTATCTCAGCAGTTAGCATAAGCAAAAGCACATGCAATAACATGCGTGTTAGCATGGATAAGCTCAATTTCAGCTTAATTAGGGTCTGTGTTAGCAGCTGTCTAATTGGTACAAATGTGTTTCTATTAGAAGGGTTAAGCTTTATTACTTGAAGATGTATATAGTTATGTGTGTGTATTAAGTTAACAGGTTATGGGGGTGGTTTTTTTTTTTTTTTTTTTGCGGGTATTTATTAAAACAAAAAATCTTGTAAATGTGACATAGGTGCCACTGTTGCTGATAAGAAAAAAAAATATATAAAAGATTAACCTGCCACACATTAACAGTATCACAAAAGCTGGTAAAACACATTTTTAAAAAACTGTCCGTAATAGTGCCACCTGCTGGATTGCCATTTGTCTCACAGATAGGATGCAGATAATCAAAATAGGGGAAGTTACCTCCAGAAAGAGACCAGTCACCAGTGGAGTCCCCCAAGGTTTTGTGATGGGATCTCTCCTGTTTGGCATCTACTTTTCTGAAGTAAAATCTAATACGAAAGGGCTCTGGCTTACAGAGTTTCAGATGACTGTAAACTAGCTGCAGTCATTGAATCCCCAAATGACTTAGCCATCCTGCAGGAAGGTTTGTCTGAAATAAATAACTTGTCAATATCATGCTCTGAAACTAAAAAATTCATTATTGTATCCTTTGTAAAGTCATATACCTCAAGGAACTACCACATTGACAATATACCCCTAAGAGTTTACCCAGTTGTTCAGGATTTGGGAACTTATGGAGATAGTGACCTAACTTTTAACCAACATGTATCTCTTGTTGTAAGAAAGTCCTGTACTGTACAGCTTATAAGCAAAGGGATTTTGTCTAAATGTAGGGATGCCATTCTCCCCCTTTTACTCAATCCTGAATATGCCAGTCATTGAATATATAATGCCCCTTTGGCATGTATCTGTCCAGACACATGCAACAACTGGAATGCCAACAGAGATCTCTTACTACAACTTTATTAAGGTCTAAACAACATGTCCTACTCAGAGCCCTGACACTATACTCAGTATCCTGCAGACTGCTAAGAGGTGACGTGTCTGGCATACAAGGCATTCTCTGACACATTATTGATGGATTTACTGCACATTATCAAGTCAGTTGGCATCAGAAATACTTGATCTAAGGATCTAAATCTCTTCTGCAATATCAGCAGAATGGTTTGGAGGGACAGACTTCCAACCCACATTAAACAAAGTTCATCCCTGTCCATTTTCAAGTGTAACTTAAATATATGGATGGGAAATGGAAAATTTACAGCAGGACTGCCCCCTGGACAGAGGCAGCTCCTAAAGTCTTTATCCCATGCTTGGGTCTCCTCAAATTATCTATGGTATGATCCCAATTATTCTCATTAGGGGTAATGTATAATTATTGACCATGGGATGGATAAAGACAATCTCTAACCAAATGAGATAGGTTATTTTGAGCACAAAAAGGAAAACTAGCTAGGCTTAAAATGGCCTACAAGGCCAAGTTTTTCCTGTTATGTTAAATGATAATTACATACTGAAGTTGGCATTATACTCAATGATCATCCTAATAAGTGCCAAATACAGAGGAATAATCATATCCCTAGACCTAGGTGCCATGCCTTACTAATAAGCTGCACGATGAAAAAGGACTTTCTTACAATAGTGGATACATAGTGATTGAAGGACAGTTTGTTGTCTACATAGGTTTCCAGGTCCCTAAGTACCGGATCAATTTTCTGGGGTGTGTTGCCAATGTGATAGTTACAGGGGATGTCATGCTTATTGATGGAAACTGTTATACATGTTTTGGTATGTAGATTTATCCAGGGTTATACCACCAACTATGTGTTTGGGAAAGGCCTTCTTGGAGTATCCTGTTGTCCTTTGAAGAGTTTATGATGGCACCAAGTTTACAGTCATTTGCAGACTTGGTCAGCTGCAAACCTTTAACATTAGCTTTGACCTCTGAGAAATAAATGCTACAGAGGAGTGCCCAACCATTGAACCCTGGGGTTACACCACTAGTGGCAGGTCTTCTGGAGCTGGTAGAGTAACTTACCCTAATTTCCTGGGTTCTATTTCTAAGCCAATGTACTATCTAATGGGGATTATCATTTGGTTAGGAGACTTTTTCAACAATGCCTGAGTGTGGGGTGGTGTTGAATGCCTTTGTGAGGTCTTTATATTCAGTGCGTACTGATTTTTCCTCATCCATTGCTTTGGTAACTTTTTCAAAGAAGTTGACGAGATTAAGCAGACATGATCTGCCCTTGACAATGACAAACTACCTTGGGTCAAGAGTTTGTAGGTTACCTATGTCCTTATTTATTATTTCCATAATGATCCTCTCCACAACCCTAGCAATGAGGCTGGTCAGACGTATGGGTTTATAATTATCTGAGTCTGTTGACACCTCCTCTCTATGGAAGGGATGACTGTTATTAGTGAAGATTTTGCTTTTATGAATATAGAGACACCACTACTTTTAGTGCCTTTGTGTAGTGTGTTGGGCCTGAATGCATGATAGGTGTTAAAGCCATGCACTGATGTGGTTGCCTCAGTATTCCCAAACCAAGTCTCTGTGACAGTATATATGTATAGATTGATGCATTCCAGGGTAAGTAGTGCCGGTAGAACATGACGTTTTTTTGAGGCTGCTGGTGGCATTGAGTAGCAATACCTTTGTTATTCAGATTTTGTTTTGTTAAGTTAGAAGCTTTTGAAGACAACATTGCTTAAAAAAGGAACTGGGTGGACAAGGTTTTAGCCAATATATGAAAGCCTTTAAGAGATGGATGTAATGTATCCCTTTCTGATTATATCTAAGATGCAATCCATCAACTACCATTTGTGCAGCCATCAAATGTTGTGGACTTGGATTTAAAACAATAGCTTCATTTTTAACTAAGAGAGGCACAGAGCCTTGGTATTACTGAATTACTCTGAAAAATTTAAAAATTAATTAATTATGCATAGTAACAACTATTAAATCCTTGTTGTATACACAGTTAGCCAAAGTGTGTACTTAGGAGACAAGGAATATTCCCATCCTGTGATTGAATCATACTATAGAGATTATTATTTCTTTTAGTATTGTGAAAACGAAACATTCAATTTGCTATATGCTGTATTAAATATGAAAATTCAGTACAAAGCCCAAATATGAGGAGCAGAAAACTAGAACATAGCAAAGAAATATCCTCAGTCTAATTTAGCTTTAGCTGTCATTTTCAGGACACACTCACACAAACATACATGCTTTCATACATACACAAGCACACATTCATGTAAACACAATTTACTGATGTTGATTCAAAAGGTTTCACCC